>NW_027224894.1:0-337173 GCF_041296235.1 Equus asinus | reverse complement strand
GTGTCCGGCAGGTTGTTTTTTTTTTTTTGATAGGTTGTTCCGGCATGTCCAGCACGTGCTTCTGGCACTTCTGAGAGGTGGTTCTGGCATGCCGGGCAGGTTATTCCGGAGTGTCCGGTAAGTGGTTCTGGTGTAGCCGGCAGTTCATTTTGGCGTGTCTGGCACATGGGTCCTGCGAGTCGAGCAGGTGGTTCCGGCGTGCTCGGCAGGTGGTCCAGGCATGTCCGGCAGGTGTTCCAGTCTGTCCAGGACGTGGTTCCAGCGTGTCGGCACGTGTTCTCTTACGTCTGAGAGGTGGTTCCTGCATGCCTGGCAGGTTATTGCGGATTGTCTGCCAGGTGGTTCTCTCATAGCCAGCTGTTGATTTTGGCCTGTCAGGCAGGTGGTTCTGGTGAGTCCAGCAGGTGGCTCCGGCGTGCTCGGCAGGTGGTTCTGGCATGTCTGGCAGGTGGTTCGGCGAGTTGAGCAGCTGGTTCCAGCCTGTCCGTCAGGTTAGGGTTAGGGATAGGGTTAGGGTTACGGTTAGGGTTAGGGTTTAGGGTTTGGGGTTAGGGGTTAGGGTTAGGGGTAGGGTTAGGGTTAGGGTTACGGTTGGGTTAGGGTTTATGGTTAGGCTTAGGGTTAGGGGTTAGGGTTAGGGTTAGGGTTTGGGGATAGGGTAAGGGTTAGGGTTAGGGTTAGGGCCGGCACGTGGTTTTTTTTTTTTGAGCAGGTGGCTCCGGCGCGCCCGGCAGGTGCTTCCGCTGGGCCCGGCAGGTGGTTCCGGCGAGGCGAGCAGGTGGCTCCGGCGTGCTTGGCACGTGCTTCCGCTGGGCTCGGCAGGTGGTTCCGGCGAGGCCAGCAGGTGGCTCCGGCGCGCTCGGCAGGTGCTTCCGCTGGGCCCGGCAGGTGGTTCCGACGAGGCGAGCAGGTGGCTCCGGCGTGCTTGGCACGTGCTTCCGCTGGGCCCGGCAGGTGGTTCCGGCAAGGCGAGCAGGTGGCTCCGGCGCGCTCGGCAGGTGCTTCCGCTGCACCCGGCAGGTGGTTCCGGCGAGGCGAGCAGGTGGCTCCGGCGCGCCCGGCAGGTGCTTCCGCTGGGCCTGGCAGGTGGTTCCGGCGAGGCGAGCAGGTCTCTCCGGCGCGCCGGGCAGGTGGTTCCGGCGAGGCGAGCATGTGGCTCCGGCGCGCTCGGCAGGTGCTTCCGCTGCGCCCGGCAGGTGGTTCCGGCGAGGCGAGCAGGTTGTTCCTGCGTGCTCGGCAGGTGGTTCAGTTGGGTCTGGCAGGTGGTTTCGGTCTGTTCGGGGTGTGGTTCCAGCATCTCAGGCACATGGTTCTGGCACGTCTGAGAGGTGGTTCCAGCTGGCCCAACAGGTGTTTCTGGAGTCTCCGCCAAGTGGTTCTGGCGTAGCTGGCAGGTGGTTCCAGCCAGCCCGGCAGGAGTTTCCGGAGTGTTCACCAACTGGCTGTGGCGTAGCCGGCAGGTGATTTTGGCGTGTCCGACAGGTGGTTCTGGCGAGTCGAGCAGGTGCTTCCGGCATGCTCGGCAGGTGCTTCCGGTGTCATTGGCATGTGGTTCTGGCAGGTCTGAGAGGTGGTTCTGGCATGCCGGGCAGGTTATTCCGGAGTGTCCGGTAAGTGGTTCTGGTGTAGCCGGCAGTTCATTTTGGCGTGTCTGGCACATGGGTCCTGCGAGTCGAGCAGGTGGTTCCGGCGTGCTCGGCAGGTGGTCCAGGCATGTCCGGCAGGTGGTTCCAGTCTGTCCAGGACGTGGTTCCAGCGTGTCCGGCACGTGGTTCTCTTACGTCTGAGAGGTGGTTCCTGCATGCCTGGCAGGTTATTGCGGATTGTCTGCCAGGTGGTTCTCTCATAGCCAGCTGTTGATTTTGGCCTGTCAGGCAGGTGGTTCTGGTGAGTCCAGCAGGTGGCTCCGGCGTGCTCGGCAGGTGGTTCTGGCATGTCTGGCAGGTGGTTCCGGCGAGTTGAGCAGCTGGTTCCAGCCTGTCCGTCAGGTTAGGGTTAGGGATAGGGTTAGGGTTACGGTTAGGGTTAGGGTTTAGGGTTTGGGGTTAGGGGTTAGGGTTAGGGGTAGGGTTAGGGTTAGGGTTACGGTTGGGTTAGGGTTTAGGGTTAGGCTTAGGGTTAGGGGTTAGGGTTAGGGTTAGGGTTTGGGGATAGGGTAAGGGTTAGGGCCCGGCACGTGGTTCCGGCGAGGCGAGTAGGTGGCTCCGGCGCGCTCGGCAGGTGCTTCCGCTGGGCCCGGCAGGTGGTTCCGGCGAGGCGAGCAGGTGGATCCGGCGTGCTTGGCACGTGCTTCCGCTGGGCCCGGCAGGTGGTTCCGGCGAGGCGAGCAGGTGGCACCGGCACGCTCGGCAGGTGCTTCCGCTGCACCCGGCAGGTGGTTCCGGCGAGGCGAGCAGGTGGTTCCGGCGTGCTCGGCAGGTGTTTCTGGCATGTCTGGCAGGTGGTTCCGGTGAGTTGAGCAGCTGGTTCCAGCCTGTCCGTCAGGTTAGGGATAGGGATAGGGTTAGGGTTATGGTTAGGGTTAGGGTTTAGGGTTTGGGGTTAGGGGTTAGGGTTAGGTGTAGGGTTAGGGTTAGGGTCACGGTTGGGTTAGGGTTTAGGGTTAGGCTTAGGGTTAGGGGTTAGGGTTAGGGTTAGGGTTTGGGGATAGGGTTAGGGTTAGGGTTAGGGTTAGGGCCCAGCGCGTGGTTCCGGCGAGGCGAGCAGGTGGCTCCGGCACGCTCGGCAGGTGCTTCCTCTGGGCCCGGCAGGTGGTTCCGGCGAGGCGAGCAGGTGGCTTCTGCGTGCTTGGCACGTGCTTCCGCTGGGCCCGGCAGGTGGTTCCGGCGAGGCGAGCAGGTGGCTCCGGCGCGCTCGGCAGGTGCTTCCGCTGCACCCGGCAGGTGGTTCCGGCGAGGCGAGCAGGTGGCTCCGGCGCGCCCGGCAGGTGCTTCCGCTGGGCCTGGCAGGTGGTTGCGGCGAGGCGAGCAGGTCTCTCCGGCGCGCCGGGCAGGTGGTTCCGGCGAGGCGAGCATGTGGCTCCGGCGCGCTCGGCAGGTGCTTCCGCTGCGCCCGGCAGGTGGTTCCGGCGAGGCGAGCAGGTTGTTCCTGCGTGCTCGGCAGGTGGTTCAGTTGGGTCTGGCAGGTGGTTTCGGTCTGTTCGGGGTGTGGTTCCAGCATCTCAGGCACATGGTTCTGGCACGTCTGAGAGGTGGTTCCAGCTGGCCCAACAGGTGTTTCTGGAGTCTCCACCAAGTGGTTCTGGCGTAGCTGGCAGGTGGTTCCAGCCAGCCCGGCAGGTGTTTCCGGAGTGTTCACCAACTGGCTGTGGCGTAGCCGGCAGGTGATTTTGGCGTGTCCGACAGGTGGTTCTGGCGAGTCGAGCAGGTGCTTCCGGCATGCTCGGCAGGTGCTTCCGGTGTCATTGGCATGTGGTTCTGGCAGGTCTGAGAGGTGGTTCCGGCATGCCTGACAGGTGATTCCGGAGTGTTCGCCAAGCGGTTCTGGCATAGGCGGCAGGTGATTTTGCCATGTCCAGAATGTGGTTCCAGCGAGTCGAACATGTGGTTCCGGCGTGTCCGGCAGGTGTTTCCGGTCTGTCCAGCAGGTGGTTCTGGGGTGTCCGGCATGAGGTTCTGGCACGTCTGAGAGGTGGTTCCGGCCGGCCCGACGTGCGTTTCCGGAGTGTCCGCCACGTGGTTCAGGCACGTCTGAGAGGTGGTTCCAGCATGCCCGGCAGGTTTTCCCGGAGAGTCCTCCAAGTGGTTCTGGCGTAGCCCGCAGGTGATTTTGGTGTGTCCGGCAGGTTGTTCCGTTCTGTCCGATAGGTTGTTCCGGCATGTCCAGCACGTGCTTCTGGCACTTCTGAGAGGTGGTTCTGGCATGCCGGGCAGGTTATTCCGGAGTGTCCGGTAAGTGGTTCTGGTGTAGCCGGCAGTTCATTTTGGCGTGTCTGGCACATGGGTCCTGCGAGTCGAGCAGGTGGTTCCGGCGTGCTCGGCAGGTGGTCCAGGCATGTCCGGCAGGTGGTTCCAGTCTGTCCAGGACGTGGTTCCAGCGTGTCCGGCACGTGGTTCTCTTACGTCTGAGAGGTGGTTCCTGCATGCCTGGCAGGTTATTGCGGATTGTCTGCCAGGTGGTTCTCTCATAGCCAGCTGTTGATTTTGGCCTGTCAGGCAGGTGGTTCTGGTGAGTCCAGCAGGTGGCTCCGGCGTGCTCGGCAGGTGGTTCTGGCATGTCTGGCAGGTGGTTCCGGCGAGTTGAGCAGCTGGTTCCAGCCTGTCCGTCAGGTTAGGGTTAGGGATAGGGTTAGGGTTACGGTTAGGGTTAGGGTTTAGGGTTTGGGGTTAGGGGTTAGGGTTAGGGGTAGGGTTAGGGTTAGGGTTACGGTTGGGTTAGGGTTTAGGGTTAGGCTTAGGGTTAGGGGTTAGGGTTAGGGTTAGGGTTTGGGGATAGGGTTAGGGTTAGGGTTAGGGTTAGGGCCCGGCACGTGGTTCCAGCGAGGCGAGCAGGTGGCTCCGGCGCGCTCGGCAGGTGCTTCCGCTGGGCCCGGCAGGTGGTTCTGGCGAGGCGAGCAGGTGGCTCCGGCGCGCTCGGCAGGTGCTTCCGCTGCACCCGGCAGGTGGTTCCGGCGAGGCGAGCAGGTTGTTCCTGCGTGCTCGGCAGGTGGTTCAGTTGGGTCTGGCAGGTGGTTTCGGTCTGTTCGGGGTGTGGTTCCAGCATCTCAGGCACATGGTTCTGGCACGTCTGAGAGTTGGTTCCAGCTGGCCCAACAGGTGTTTCTGGAGTCTCCGCCAAGTGGTTCTGGCGTAGCTGGCAGGTGATGTTGGCGTGACTGGCAGGTGGTTCCAGCCAGCCCGGCAGGTGTTTCCGGAGTGTTCACCAACTGGCTGTGGCGTAGCCGGCAGGTGATTTTGGCGTGTCTGACAGGTGGTTCTGGCGAGTCGAGCAGGTGCTTCCGGCATGCTCGGCAGGTGCTTCCGGTGTCATTGGCATGTGGTTCTGGCAGGTCTGAGAGGTGGTTCCGGCATGCCTGACAGGTGATTCCGGAGTGTTCGCCAAGCGGTTCTGGCATAGGCGGCAGGTGATTTTGCCATGTCCAGAATGTGGTTCCAGCGAGTCGAACATGTGGTTCCGGCGTGTCCGGCAGGTGTTTCCGGTCTGTCCAGCAGGTGGTTCTGGGGTGTCCGGCATGAGGTTCTGGCACGTCTGAGAGGTGGTTCCGGCCGGCCCGACATGCGTTTCCGGAGTGTCCGCCACGTGGTTCAGGCACGTCTGAGAGGTGGTTCCAGCATGCCCGGCAGGTTTTCCCGGAGAGTCCTCCAAGTGGTTCTGGCGTAGCCCGCAGGTGATTTTGGTGTGTCCGGCAGGTTGTTCCGTTCTGTCCGATAGGTTGTTCCGGCATGTCCAGCACGTGCTTCTGGCACTTCTGAGAGGTGGTTCTGGCATGCCGGGCAGGTTATTCCGGAGTGTCCGGTAAGTGGTTCTGGTGTAGCCGGCAGTTCATTTTGGCGTGTCTGGCACATGGGTCCTGCGAGTCGAGCAGGTGGTTCCGGCGTGCTCGGCAGGTGGTCCAGGCATGTCCGGCAGGTGGTTCCAGTCTGTCCAGGACGTGGTTCCAGCGTGTCCGGCACGTGGTTCTCTTACGTCTGAGAGGTGGTTCCTGCATGCCTGGCAGGTTATTGCGGATTGTCTGCCAGGTGGTTCTCTCATAGCCAGCTGTTGATTTTGGCCTGTCAGGCAGGTGGTTCTGGTGAGTCCAGCAGGTGGCTCCGGCGTGCTCGGCAGGTGGTTCTGGCATGTCTGGCAGGTGGTTCCGGCGAGTTGAGCAGCTGGTTCCAGCCTGTCCGTCAGGTTAGGGTTAGGGATAGGGTTAGGGTTACGGTTAGGGTTAGGGTTTAGGGTTTGGGGTTAGGGGTTAGGGTTAGGGGTAGGGTTAGGGTTAGGGTTACGGTTGGGTTAGGGTTTATGGTTAGGCTTAGGGTTAGGGGTTAGGGTTAGGGTTAGGGTTTGGGGATAGGGTTAGGGTTAGGGTTAGGGTTAGGGCCCGGCACGTGGTTCCGGCGAGGCGAGCAGGTGGCTCCGGCGCGCTCGGCAGGTGCTTCCGCTGGGCCCGGCAGGTGGTTCTGGCGAGGCGAGCAGGTGGCTCCGGCGCGCTCGGCAGGTGCTTCCGCTGCACCCGGCAGGTGGTTCCGGCGAGGCGAGCAGGTTGTTCCTGCGTGCTCGGCAGGTGGTTCAGTTGGGTCTGGCAGGTGGTTTCGGTCTGTTCGGGGTGTGGTTCCAGCATCTCAGGCAGATGGTTCTGGCACGTCTGAGAGGTGGTTCCAGCTGGCCCAACAGGTGTTTCTGGAGTCTCCGCCAAGTGGTTCTGGCGTAGCTGGCAGGTGATGTTGGCGTGACTGGCAGGTGGTTCCAGCCAGCCCGGCAGGTGTTTCCGGAGTGTTCACCAACTGGCTGTGGCGTAGCCGGCAGGTGATTTTGGCGTGTCTGACAGGTGGTTCTGGCGAGTCGAGCAGGTGCTTCCGGCATGCTCGGCAGGTGCTTCCGGTGTCATTGGCATGTGGTTCTGGCAGGTCTGAGAGGTGGTTCCGGCATGCCTGACAGGTGATTCCGGAGTGTTCGCCAAGCGGTTCTGGCATAGGTGGCAGGTGATTTTGCCATGTCCAGAATGTGGTTCCAGCGAGTCGAACATGTGGTTCCGGCGTGTCCGGCAGGTGTTTCCGGTCTGTCCAGCAGGTGGTTCTGGGGTGTCCGGCATGAGGTTCTGGCACGTCTGAGAGGTGGTTCCGGCCGGCCCGACGTGCGTTTCCGGAGTGTCCGCCACGTGGTTCAGGCACGTCTGAGAGGTGGTTCCAGCATGCCCGGCAGGTTTTCCCGGAGAGTCCTCCAAGTGGTTCTGGCGTAGCCCGCAGGTGATTTTGGTGTGTCCGGCAGGTTGTTCCGTTCTGTCCGATAGGTTGTTCCGGCATGTCCAGCACGTGCTTCTGGCACTTCTGAGAGGTGGTTCTGGCATGCTGGGCAGGTTATTCCGGAGTGTCCGGTAAGTGGTTCTGGTGTAGCCGGCAGTTCATTTTGGCGTGTCTGGCACATGGGTCCTGCGAGTCGAGCAGGTGGTTCCGGCGTGCTCGGCAGGTGGTCCAGGCATGTCCGGCAGGTGGTTCCAGTCTGTCCAGGACGTGGTTCCAGCGTGTCCGGCACGTGGTTCTCTTACGTCTGAGAGGTGGTTCCTGCATGCCTGGCAGGTTATTGCGGATTGTCTGCCAGGTGGTTCTCTCATAGCCAGCTGTTGATTTTGGCCTGTCAGGCAGGTGGTTCTGGTGAGTCCAGCAGGTGGCTCCGGCGTGCTCGGCAGGTGGTTCTGGCATGTCTGGCAGGTGGTTCCGGCGAGTTGAGCAGCTGGTTCCAGCCTGTCCGTCAGGTTAGGGTTAGGGATAGGGTTAGGGTTACGGTTAGGGTTAGGGTTTAGGGTTTGGGGTTAGGGGTTAGGGTTAGGGGTAGGGTTAGGGTTAGGGTTACGGTTGGGTTAGGGTTTAGGGTTAGGCTTAGGGTTAGGGGTTAGGGTTAGGGTTAGGGTTTGGGGATAGGGTTAGGGTTAGGGTTAGGGTTAGGGCCCGGCACGTGGTTCCGGCGAGGCGAGCAGGTGGCTCCGGCGCGCTCGGCAGGTGCTTCCGCTGGGCCCGGCAGGTGGTTCTGGCGAGGCGAGCAGGTGGCTCCGGCGCGCTCGGCAGGTGCTTCCGCTGCACCCGGCAGGTGGTTCCGGCGAGGCGAGCAGGTTGTTCCTGCGTGCTCGGCAGGTGGTTCAGTTGGGTCTGGCAGGTGGTTTCGGTCTGTTCGGGGTGTGGTTCCAGCATCTCAGGCACATGGTTCTGGCACGTCTGAGAGGTGGTTCCAGCTGGCCCAACAGGTGTTTCTGGAGTCTCCGCCAAGTGGTTCTGGCGTAGCTGGCAGGTGATGTTGGCGTGACTGGCAGGTGGTTCCAGCCAGCCCGGCAGGTGTTTCCGGAGTGTTCACCAACTGGCTGTGGCGTAGCCGGCAGGTGATTTTGGCGTGTCTGACAGGTGGTTCTGGCGAGTCGAGCAGGTGCTTCCGGCATGCTCGGCAGGTGCTTCCGGTGTCATTGGCATGTGGTTCTGGCAGGTCTGAGAGGTGGTTCCGGCATGCCTGACAGGTGATTCCGGAGTGTTCGCCAAGCGGTTCTGGCATAGGCGGCAGGTGATTTTGCCATGTCCAGAATGTGGTTCCAGCGAGTCGAACATGTGGTTCCGGCGTGTCCGGCAGGTGTTTCCGGTCTGTCCAGCAGGTGGTTCTGGGGTGTCCGGCATGAGGTTCTGGCACGTCTGAGAGGTGGTTCCGGCCGGCCCGACGTGCGTTTCCGGAGTGTCCGCCACGTGGTTCAGGCACGTCTGAGAGGTGGTTCCAGCATGCCCGGCAGGTTTTCCCGGAGAGTCCTCCAAGTGGTTCTGGCGTAGCCCGCAGGTGATTTTGGTGTGTCCGGCAGGTTGTTCCGTTCTGTCCGATAGGTTGTTCCGGCATGTCCAGCACGTGCTTCTGGCACTTCTGAGAGGTGGTTCTGGCATGCCGGGCAGGTTATTCCGGAGTGTCCGGTAAGTGGTTCTGGTGTAGCCGGCAGTTCATTTTGGCGTGTCTGGCACATGGGTCCTGCGAGTCGAGCAGGTGGTTCCGGCGTGCTCGGCAGGTGGTCCAGGCATGTCCGGCAGGTGGTTCCAGTCTGTCCAGGACGTGGTTCCAGCGTGCCCGGCACGTGGTTCTCTTACGTCTGAGAGGTGGTTCCTGCATGCCTGGCAGGTTATTGCGGATTGTCTGCCAGGTGGTTCTCTCATAGCCAGCTGTTGATTTTGGCCTGTCAGGCAGGTGGTTCTGGTGAGTCCAGCAGGTGGCTCCGGCGTGCTCGGCAGGTGGTTCTGGCATGTCTGGCAGGTGGTTCCGGCGAGTTGAGCAGCTGGTTCCAGCCTGTCCGTCAGGTTAGGGTTAGGGATAGGGTTAGGGTTACGGTTAGGGTTAGGGTTTAGGGTTTGGGGTTAGGGGTTAGGGTTAGGGGTAGGGTTAGGGTTAGGGTTACGGTTGGGTTAGGGTTTAGGGTTAGGCTTAGGGTTAGGGGTTAGGGTTAGGGTTAGGGTTTGGGGATAGGGTTAGGGTTAGGGTTAGGGTTAGGGCCCGGCACGTGGTTCCGGCGAGGCGAGCAGGTGGCTCCGGCGCGCCCGGCAGGTGCTTCTGCTGGGCCTGGCAGGTGGTTCCGGCGAGGCGAGCAGGTGGCTCCGGCGCGCCGGGCAGGTGGTTCCGGCGAGGCGAGCAGGTGGCTCCGGCGCGCTCGGCAGGTGCTTCCGCTGCGCCCGGCATGTGGTTCCGGCGAGGCGAGCAGGTTGTTCCTGCGTGCTTGGCAGGTGGTTCAGTTGGGTCTGGCAGGTGGTTTCGGTCTGTTTGGGGTGTGGTTCCAGCATCTCAGGCACATGGTTCTGGCACGTCTGAGAGGTGGTTCCGGCTGGCCCAACAGGTGTTTCTGGAGTCTCCGCCAAGTGGTTCTGGCGTAGCTGGCAGGTGATGTTGGCGTGACTGGCAGGTGGTTCCAGCCAGCCCGGCAGGTGTTTCCGGAGTGTTCACCAACTGGCTGTGTCGTAGCCGGCAGGTGATTTTGGCGTGTCCGACAGGTGGTTCTGGCGAGTCGAGCAGGTGCTTCCGGCATGCTCGGCAGGTGCTTCCGGTGTCATTGGCATGTGGTTCTGGCATGTCTGAGAGATGGTTCCGGCATGCCTGACAGGTGATTCCGGAGTGTTCGCCAAGCGGTTCTGGCATTGGCGGCAGGTGATTTTGCCATGTCCAGAATGTGGTTCCAGCGAGTCGAACATGTGGTTCCGGCGTGTCCGGCAGGTGTTTCCGGTCTGTCCAGCAGGTGGTTCTGGGGTGTCCGGCATGAGGTTCTGGCACGTCTGAGAGGTGGTTCCGGCCGGCCCGACATGCGTTTCCGGAGTGTCCGCCACGTGGTTCAGGCACGTCTGAGAGGTGGTTCCAGCATGCCCGGCAGGTTTTCCCGGAGAGTCCTCCAAGTGGTTCTGGCGTAGCCCGCAGGTGATTTTGGTGTGTCCGGCAGGTTGTTCCGTTCTGTCCGATAGGTTGTTCCGGCATGTCCAGCACGTGCTTCTGGCACTTCTGAGAGGTGGTTCTGGCATGCCGGGCAGGTTATTCCGGAGTGTCCGGTAAGTGGTTCTGGTGTAGCCGGCAGTTCATTTTGGCGTGTCTGGCACATGGGTCCTGCGAGTCGAGCAGGTGGTTCCGGCGTGCTCGGCAGGTGGTCCAGGCATGTCCGGCAGGTGGTTCCAGTCTGTCCAGGACGTGGTTCCAGCGTGTCCGGCACGTGGTTCTCTTACGTCTGAGAGGTGGTTCCTGCATGCCTGGCAGGTTATTGCGGATTGTCTGCCAGGTGGTTCTCTCATAGCCAGCTGTTGATTTTGGCCTGTCAGGCAGGTGGTTCTGGTGAGTCCAGCAGGTGGCTCCGGCGTGCTCGGCAGGTGGTTCTGGCATGTCTGGCAGGTGGTTCCGGCGAGTTGAGCAGCTGGTTCCAGCCTGTCCGTCAGGTTAGGGTTAGGGATAGGGTTAGGGTTACGGTTAGGGTTAGGGTTTAGGGTTTGGGGTTAGGGGTTAGGGTTAGGGGTAGGGTTAGGGTTAGGGTTACGGTTGGGTTAGGGTTTAGGGTTAGGCTTAGGGTTAGGGGTTAGGGTTAGGGTTAGGGTTTGGGGATAGGGTTAGGGTTAGGGTTAGGGTTAGGGCCCGGCAGGTGGTTCCGGCGAGCCGAGCACGTGGCTCCGGCGTGCCCGGCAGGTGCTTCCGCTGGGCCCGGCAGGTGGTTCCGGCGAGGCGAGCAGGGGGCTCCGGCGCGCTCGGCAGGTGCTTCCGCTGGGCCCGGCAGGTGGTTCCGGCGAGGCGAGCAGGTTGTTCCTGCGTGCTCAGCAGGTGGTTCAGTTGGGTCTGGCAGGTGGTTTCGGTTTGTTCGGGTTGTGGTTCCAGCATCTCAGGCACATGGTTCTGGCACGTCTGAGAGGTGGTTCCGGCTGGCCCAACAGGTGTTTCTGGAGTCTCCGCCAAGTGGTTCTGGCGTAGCTGGCAGGTGATGTTGGCGTGACTGGCAGGTGGTTCCAGCCAGCCCGGCAGGTGTTTCCGGAGTGTTCACCCACTGGCTGTGGTGTAGCCGGCAGGTGATTTTGGCGTGTCCGACAGGTGGTTCTGGCGAGTCGAGCAGGTGCTTCCGGCATGCTCGGCAGGTGCTTCCGGTGTCATTGGCATGTGGTTCTGGCAGGTCTGAGAGGTGGTTCCGGCATGCCTGACAGGTGATTCCGGAGTGTTCGCCAAGCGGTTCTGGCATAGGCGGCAGGTGATTTTGCCATGTCCAGAATGTGGTTCCAGCGAGTCGAACATGTGGTTCCGGATTGTCCGGCAGGTGTTTCCGGTCTGTCCAGCAGGTGGTTCTGGGGTGTCCGGCATGAGGTTCTGGCACGTCTGAGAGGTGGTTCCGGCCGGCCCGACGTGCGTTTCCGGAGTGTCCGCCACGTGGTTCAGGCACGTCTGAGAGGTGGTTCCAGCATGCCCGGCAGGTTTTCCCGGAGAGTCCTCCAAGTGGTTCTGGCGTAGCCCGCAGGTGATTTTGGTGTGTCCGGCAGGTTGTTCCGTTCTGTCCGATAGGTTGTTCCGGCATGTCCAGCACGTGCTTCTGGCACTTCTGAGAGGTGGTTCTGGCATGCCGGGCAGGTTATTCCGGAGTGTCCGGTAAGTGGTTCTGGTGTAGCCGGCAGTTCATTTTGGCGTGTCTGGCACATGGGTCCTGCGAGTCGAGCAGGTGGTTCCGGCGTGCTCGGCAGGTGGTCCAGGCATGTCCGGCAGGTGGTTCCAGTCTGTCCAGGACGTGGTTCCAGCGTGTCCGGCACGTGGTTCTCTTACGTCTGAGAGGTGGTTCCTGCATGCCTGGCAGGTTATTGCGGATTGTCTGCCAGGTGGTTCTCTCATAGCCAGCTGTTGATTTTGGCCTGTCAGGCAGGTGGTTCTGGTGAGTCCAGCAGGTGGCTCCGGCGTGCTCGGCAGGTGGTTCTGGCATGTCTGGCAGGTGGTTCCGGCGAGTTGAGCAGCTGGTTCCAGCCTGTCCGTCAGGTTAGGGTTAGGGATAGGGTTAGGGTTACGGTTAGGGTTAGGGTTTAGGGTTTGGGGTTAGGGGTTAGGGTTAGGGGTAGGGTTAGGGTTAGGGTTACGGTTGGGTTAGGGTTTAGGGTTAGGCTTAGGGTTAGGGGTTAGGGTTAGGGTTAGGGTTTGGGGATAGGGTTAGGGTTAGGGTTAGGGTTAGGGCCCGGCAGGTGGTTCCGGCGAGCCGAGGAGGTGGCTCCGGCGCGCCCGGCAGGTGCTTCCGCTGGGCCCGGCAGGTGGTTCCGGCGAGGCGAGCAGGTGGCTCCGGCGTGCTCGGCAGGTGCTTCCGCTGCGCCCGGCAGGTGGTTCCAGCGAGGCGAGCAGGTTGTTCCTGCGTGCTAGGCAGGTGGTTCAGATGGGTCTGGCAGGTGGTTTCGGTCTGTTCGGGGTGTGGTTCCAGCATCTCAGGCACATGGTTCTGGCACGTCTGAGAGGTGGCTCCGGCTGGCCCAACAGGTGTTTCTGGAGTCTCCGCCAAGTGGTTCTGGCGTAGCTGGCAGGTGATGTTGGCGTGACTGGCAGGTGGTTCCAGCCAGCCCGGCAGGTGTTTCCGGAGTGTTCACCCACTGGCTGTGGCGTAGCCGGCAGGTGATTTTGGCGTGTCCGACAGGTGGTTCTGGCGAGTCGAGCAGGTGCTTCCGGCATGCTCGGCAGGTGCTTCCGGTGTCATTGGCATGTGGTTCTGGCAGGTCTGAGAGGTGGTTCCGGCATGCCTGACAGGTGATTCCGGAGTGTTCGCCAAGCGGTTCTGGCATAGGCGGCAGGTGATTTTGCCATGTCCAGAATGTGGTTCCAGCGAGTCGAACATGTGGTTCCGGCGTGTCCGGCAGGTGTTTCCGGTCTGTCCAGCAGGTGGTTCTGGGGTGTCCGGCATGAGGTTCTGGCACGTCTGAGAGGTGGTTCCGGCCGGCCCGACATGCGTTTCTGGAGTGTCCGCCACGTGGTTCAGGCGCGTCTGCGAGGTGGTTCCAGCATGCCCGGCAGGTTTTCCCGGAGAGTCCTCCAAGTGGTTCTGGCGTAGCCCGCAGGTGATTTTGGTGTGTCCGGCAGGTTGTTCCGTTCTGTCCGATAGGTTGTTCCGGCATGTCCAGCACGTGCTTCTGGCACTTCTGAGAGGTGGTTCTGGCATGCCGGGCAGGTTATTCCGGAGTGTCCGGTAAGTGGTTCTGGTGTAGCCGGCAGTTCATTTTGGCGTGTCTGGCACATGGGTCCTGCGAGTCGAGCAGGTGGTTCCGGCGTGCTCGGCAGGTGGTCCAGGCATGTCCGGCAGGTGGTTCCAGTCTGTCCAGGACGTGGTTCCAGCGTGTCCGGCACGTGGTTCTCTTACGTCTGAGAGGTGGTTCCTGCATGCCTGGCAGGTTATTGCGGATTGTCTGCCAGGTGGTTCTCTCATAGCCAGCTGTTGATTTTGGCCTGTCAGGCAGGTGGTTCTGGTGAGTCCAGCAGGTGGCTCCGGCGTGCTCGGCAGGTGGTTCTGGCATGTCTGGCAGGTGGTTCCGGCGAGTTGAGCAGCTGGTTCCAGCCTGTCCGTCAGGTTAGGGTTAGGGATAGGGTTAGGGTTACGGTTAGGGTTAGGGTTTAGGGTTTAGGGTTAGGGGTTAGGGTTAGGGGTAGGGTTAGGGTTAGGGTTACGGTTGGGTTAGGGTTTAGGGTTAGGCTTAGGGTTAGGGGTTAGGGTTAGGGTTAGGGTTTGGGGATAGGGTTAGGGTTAGTGTTAGGGTTAGGGCCCGGCACGTGGTTCCGCCGATGCGAGCAGGTGGCTCCGGCGCGCCCGGCAGGTGCTTCCGCTGGGCCCGGCAGGTGGTTCCGGCGAGGCGAGCAGGTGGCTCCGGCGCGCCGGGCAGGTGGTTCCGGCGAGGCGAGCAGGTGGCTCCGGCGCGCTCGGCAGGTGCTTCCGCTGCGCCCGGCATGTGGTTCCGGCGAGGCGAGCAGGTTGTTCCTGCGTGCTTAGCAGGTGGTTCAGTTGGGTCTGGCAGGTGGTTTCGGTCTGTTCGGGGTGTGGTTCCAGCATCTCAGGCACATGGTTCTGGCACGTCTGAGAGGTGGTTCCAGCTGGCCCAACAGGTGTTTCTGGAGTCTCCGCCAAGTGGTTCTGGCGTAGCTGGCAGGTGATGTTGGCGTGACTGGCAGGTGGTTCCAGCCAGCCCGGCAGGTGTTTCCGGAGTGTTCACCAACTGGCTGTGGCGTAGCCGGCAGGTGATTTTGGCGTGTCCGACAGGTGGTTCTGGCGAGTCGAGCAGGTGCTTCCGGCATGCTCGGCAGGTGCTTCCGGTGTCATTGGCATGTGGTTCTGGCAGGTCTGAGAGGTGGTTCCGGCATGCCTGACAGGTGATTCCGGAGTGTTCGCCAAGCGGTTCTGGCATAGGCGGCAGGTGATTTTGCCATGTCCAGAATGTGGTTCCAGCGAGTCGAACATGTGGTTCCGGCGTGTCCGGCAGGTGTTTCTGGTCTGTCCAGCAGGTGGTTCTGGGGTGTCCGGCATGAGGTTCTGGCACGTCTGAGAGGTGGTTACGGCCGGCCCGACGTGCGTTTCCGTAGTGTCTGCCACGTGGTTCAGGCACGTCTGAGAGGTGGTTCCAGCATGCCCGGCAGGTTTTCCCGGAGAGTCCTCCAAGTGGTTCTGGCGTAGCCCGCAGGTGATTTTGGTGTGTCCGGCAGGTTGTTCCGTTCTGTCCGATAGGTTGTTCCGGCATGTCCAGCACGTGCTTCTGGCACTTCTGAGAGGTGGTTCTGGCATGCCGGGCAGGTTATTCCGGAGTGTCCGGTAAGTGGTTCTGGTGTAGCCGGCAGTTCATTTTGGCGTGTCTGGCACATGGGTCCTGCGAGTCGAGCAGGTGGTTCCGGCGTGCTCGGCAGGTGGTCCAGGCATGTCCGGCAGGTGGTTCCAGTCTGTCCAGGACGTGGTTCCAGCGTGTCCGGCACGTGGTTCTCTTACGTCTGAGAGGTGGTTCCTGCATGCCTGGCAGGTTATTGCGGATTGTCTGCCAGGTGGTTCTCTCATAGCCAGCTGTTGATTTTGGCCTGTCAGGCAGGTGGTTCTGGTGAGTCCAGCAGGTGGCTCCGGCGTGCTCGGCAGGTGGTTCTGGCATGTCTGGCAGGTGGTTCCGGCGAGTTGAGCAGCTGGTTCCAGCCTGTCCGTCAGGTTAGGGTTAGGGATAGGGTTAGGGTTACGGTTAGGGTTAGGGTTTAGGGTTTGGGGTTAGGGGTTAGGGTTAGGGGTAGGGTTAGGGTTAGGGTTACGGTTGGGTTAGGGTTTAGGGTTAGGCTTAGGGTTAGGGGTTAGGGTTAGGGTTAGGGTTTGGGGATAGGGTTAGGGTTAGGGTTAGGGTTAGGGCCCGGCAGGTGGTTCCGGCGAGCCGAGGAGGTGGCTCCGGCGCGCCCGGCAGGTGCTTCCGCTGGGCCCGGCAGGTGGTTCCGGCGAGGCGAGCAGGTGGCTCCGGCGTGCTCGGCAGGTGCTTCCGCTGCGCCCGGCAGGTGGTTCCAGCGAGGCGAGCAGGTTGTTCCTGCGTGCTAGGCAGGTGGTTCAGTTGGGTCTGGCAGGTGGTTTCGGTCTGTTCGAGGTGTGGTTCCAGCATCTCAGGCACATGGTTCTGGCACGTCTGAGAGGTGGCTCCGGCTGGCCCAACAGGTGTTTCTGGAGTCTCCGCCAAGTGGTTCTGGCGTAGCTGGCAGGTGATGTTGGCGTGACTGGCAGGTGGTTCCAGCCAGCCCGGCAGGTGTTTCCGGAGTGTTCACCCACTGGCTGTGGCGTAGCCGGCAGGTGATTTTGGCGTGTCCGACAGGTGGTTCTGGCGAGTCGAGCAGGTGCTTCCGGCATGCTCGGCAGGTGCTTCCGGTGTCATTGGCATGTGGTTCTGGCAGGTCTGAGAGGTGGTTCCGGCATGCCTGACAGGTGATTCCGGAGTGTTCGCCAAGCGGTTCTGGCATAGGCGGCAGGTGATTTTGCCATGTCCAGAATGTGGTTCCAGCGAGTCGAACATGTGGTTCCGGCGTGTCCGGCAGGTGTTTCCGGTCTGTCCAGCAGGTGGTTCTGGGGTGTCCGGCATGAGGTTCTGGCACGTCTGAGAGGTGGTTCCGGCCGGCCCGACATGCGTTTCCGGAGTGTCCGCCACGTGGTTCAGGCGCGTCTGCGAGGTGGTTCCAGCATGCCCGGCAGGTTTTCCCGGAGAGTCCTCCAAGTGGTTCTGGCGTAGCCCGCAGGTGATTTTGGTGTGTCCGGCAGGTTGTTCCGTTCTGTCCGATAGGTTGTTCCGGCATGTCCAGCACGTGCTTCTGGCACTTCTGAGAGGTGGTTCTGGCATGCCGGGCAGGTTATTCCGGAGTGTCCGGTAAGTGGTTCTGGTGTAGCCGGCAGTTCATTTTGGCGTGTCTGGCACATGGGTCCTGCGAGTCGAGCAGGTGGTTCCGGCGTGCTCGGCAGGTGGTCCAGGCATGTCCGGCAGGTGGTTCCAGTCTGTCCAGGACGTGGTTCCAGCGTGTCCGGCACGTGGTTCTCTTACGTCTGAGAGGTGGTTCCTGCATGCCTGGCAGGTTATTGCGGATTGTCTGCCAGGTGGTTCTCTCATAGCCAGCTGTTGATTTTGGCCTGTCAGGCAGGTGGTTCTGGTGAGTCCAGCAGGTGGCTCCGGCGTGCTCGGCAGGTGGTTCTGGCATGTCTGGCAGGTGGTTCCGGCGAGTTGAGCAGCTGGTTCCAGCCTGTCCGTCAGGTTAGGGTTAGGGATAGGGTTAGGGTTACGGTTAGGGTTAGGGTTTAGGGTTTAGGGTTAGGGGTTAGGGTTAGGGGTAGGGTTAGGGTTAGGGTTACGGTTGGGTTAGGGTTTAGGGTTAGGCTTAGGGTTAGGGGTTAGGGTTAGGGTTAGGGTTTGGGGATAGGGTTAGGGTTAGTGTTAGGGTTAGGGCCCGGCACGTGGTTCCGCCGATGCGAGCAGGTGGCTCCGGCGCGCCCGGCAGGTGCTTCCGCTGGGCCCGGCAGGTGGTTCCGGCGAGGCGAGCAGGTGGCTCCGGCGCGCCGGGCAGGTGGTTCCGGCGAGGCGAGCAGGTGGCTCCGGCGCGCTCGGCAGGTGCTTCCGCTGCGCCCGGCATGTGGTTCCGGCGAGGCGAGCAGGTTGTTCCTGCGTGCTTAGCAGGTGGTTCAGTTGGGTCTGGCAGGTGGTTTCGGTCTGTTCGGGGTGTGGTTCCAGCATCTCAGGCACATGGTTCTGGCACGTCTGAGAGGTGGTTCCAGCTGGCCCAACAGGTGTTTCTGGAGTCTCCGCCAAGTGGTTCTGGCGTAGCTGGCAGGTGATGTTGGCGTGACTGGCAGGTGGTTCCAGCCAGCCCGGCAGGTGTTTCCGGAGTGTTCACCAACTGGCTGTGGCGTAGCCGGCAGGTGATTTTGGCGTGTCCGACAGGTGGTTCTGGCGAGTCGAGCAGGTGCTTCCGGCATGCTCGGCAGGTGCTTCCGGTGTCATTGGCATGTGGTTCTGGCAGGTCTGAGAGGTGGTTCCGGCATGCCTGACAGGTGATTCCGGAGTGTTCGCCAAGCGGTTCTGGCATAGGCGGCAGGTGATTTTGCCATGTCCAGAATGTGGTTCCAGCGAGTCGAACATGTGGTTCCGGCGTGTCCGGCAGGTGTTTCTGGTCTGTCCAGCAGGTGGTTCTGGGGTGTCCGGCATGAGGTTCTGGCACGTCTGAGAGGTGGTTACGGCCGGCCCGACGTGCGTTTCCGTAGTGTCTGCCACGTGGTTCAGGCACGTCTGAGAGGTGGTTCCAGCATGCCCGGCAGGTTTTCCCGGAGAGTCCTCCAAGTGGTTCTGGCGTAGCCCGCAGGTGATTTTGGTGTGTCCGGCAGGTTGTTCCGTTCTGTCCGATAGGTTGTTCCGGCATGTCCAGCACGTGCTTCTGGCACTTCTGAGAGGTGGTTCTGGCATGCCGGGCAGGTTATTCCGGAGTGTCCGGTAAGTGGTTCTGGTGTAGCCGGCAGTTCATTTTGGCGTGTCTGGCACATGGGTCCTGCGAGTCGAGCAGGTGGTTCCGGCGTGCTCGGCAGGTGGTCCAGGCATGTCCGGCAGGTGGTTCCAGTCTGTCCAGGACGTGGTTCCAGCGTGTCCGGCACGTGGTTCTCTTACGTCTGAGAGGTGGTTCCTGCATGCCTGGCAGGTTATTGCGGATTGTCTGCCAGGTGGTTCTCTCATAGCCAGCTGTTGATTTTGGCCTGTCAGGCAGGTGGTTCTGGTGAGTCCAGCAGGTGGCTCCGGCGTGCTCGGCAGGTGGTTCTGGCATGTCTGGCAGGTGGTTCCGGCGAGTTGAGCAGCTGGTTCCAGCCTGTCCGTCAGGTTAGGGTTAGGGATAGGGTTAGGGTTACGGTTAGGGTTAGGGTTTAGGGTTTGGGGTTAGGGGTTAGGGTTAGGGGTAGGGTTAGGGTTAGGGTTACGGTTGGGTTAGGGTTTAGGGTTAGGCTTAGGGTTAGGGGTTAGGGTTAGGGTTAGGGTTTGGGGATAGGGTTAGGGTTAGGGTTAGGGTTAGGGCCCGGCAGGTGGTTCCGGCGAGCCGAGGAGGTGGCTCCGGCGCGCCCGGCAGGTGCTTCTGCTGGGCCTGGCAGGTGGTTCCGGCGAGGCGAGCAGGTGGCTCCGGCGCGCCGGGCAGGTGGTTCCGGCGAGGCGAGCAGGTGGCTCCGGCGCGCTCGGCAGGTGCTTCCGCTGCGCCCGGCAGGTGGTTCCGGCGAGGCGAGCAGGTTGTTCCTGCGTGCTTAGCAGGTGGTTCAGTTGGGTCTGGCAGGTGGTTTCGGTCTGTTCGGGGTGTGGTTCCAGCATCTCAGGCACATGGTTCTGGCACGTCTGAGAGGTGGTTCCGGCTGGCCCAACAGGTGTTTCTGGAGTCTCCGCCAAGTGGTTCTGGCGTAGCTGGCAGGTGATGTTGGCGTGACTGGCAGGTGGTTCCAGCCAGCCCGGCAGGTGTTTCCGGAGTGTTCACCAACTGGCTGTGGCGTAGCCGGCAGGTGATTTTGGCGTGTCCGACAGGTGGTTCTGGCGAGTCGAGCAGGTGCTTCCGGCATGCTCGGCAGGTGCTTCCGGTGTCATTGGCATGTGGTTCTGGCAGGTCTGAGAGGTGGTTCCGGCATGCCTGACAGGTGATTCCGGAGTGTTCGCCAAGCGGTTCTGGCATAGGCGGCAGGTGATTTTGCCATGTCCAGAATGTGGTTCCAGCGAGTCGAACATGTGGTTCCGGCGTGTCCGGCAGGTGTTTCCGGTCTGTCCAGCAGGTGGTTCTGGGGTGTCCGGCATGAGGTTCTGGCACGTCTGAGAGGTGGTTACGGCCGGCCCGACGTGCGTTTCCGTAGTGTCTGCCACGTGGTTCAGGCACGTCTGAGAGGTGGTTCCAGCATGCCCGGCAGGTTTTCCCGGAGAGTCCTCCAAGTGGTTCTGGCGTAGCCCGCAGGTGATTTTGGTGTGTCCGGCAGGTTGTTCCGTTCTGTCCGATAGGTTGTTCCGGCATGTCCAGCACGTGCTTCTGGCACTTCTGAGAGGTGGTTCTGGCATGCCGGGCAGGTTATTCCGGAGTGTCCGGTAAGTGGTTCTGGTGTAGCCGGCAGTTCATTTTGGCGTGTCTGGCACATGGGTCCTGCGAGTCGAGCAGGTGGTTCCGGCGTGCTCGGCAGGTGGTCCAGGCATGTCCGGCAGGTGGTTCCAGTCTGTCCAGGACGTGGTTCCAGCGTGTCCGGCACGTGGTTCTCTTACGTCTGAGAGGTGGTTCCTGCATGCCTGGCAGGTTATTGCGGATTGTCTGCCAGGTGGTTCTCTCATAGCCAGCTGTTGATTTTGGCCTGTCAGGCAGGTGGTTCTGGTGAGTCCAGCAGGTGGCTCCGGCGTGCTCGGCAGGTGGTTCTGGCATGTCTGGCAGGTGGTTCCGGCGAGTTGAGCAGCTGGTTCCAGCCTGTCCGTCAGGTTAGGGTTAGGGATAGGGTTAGGGTTACGGTTAGGGTTAGGGTTTAGGGTTTGGGGTTAGGGGTTAGGGTTAGGGGTAGGGTTAGGGTTAGGGTTACGGTTGGGTTAGGGTTTAGGGTTAGGCTTAGGGTTAGGGGTTAGGGTTAGGGTTAGGGTTTGGGGATAGGGTTAGGGTTAGGGTTAGGGTTAGGGCCCGGCAGGTGGTTCCGGCGAGCCGAGGAGGTGGCTCCGGCGCGCCCGGCAGGTGCTTCCGCTGGGCCCGGCAGGTGGTTCCGGCGAGGCGAGCAGGTGGCTCCGGCGTGCTCGGCAGGTGCTTCCGCTGCGCCCGGCAGGTGGTTCCAGCGAGGCGAGCAGGTTGTTCCTGCGTGCTAGGCAGGTGGTTCAGTTGGGTCTGGCAGGTGGTTTCGGTCTGTTCGGGGTGTGGTTCCAGCATCTCAGGCACATGGTTCTGGCACGTCTGAGAGGTGGTTCCGGCTGGCCCAACAGGTGTTTCTGGAGTCTCCGCCAAGTGGTTCTGGCGTAGCTGGCAGGTGATGTTGGCGTGACTGGCAGGTGGTTCCAGCCAGCCCGGCAGGTGTTTCCGGAGTGTTCACCAACTGGCTGTGGCGTAGCCAGCAGGTGATTTTGGCGTGTCCGACAGGTGGTTCTGGCGAGTCGAGCAGGTGCTTCCGGCATCCTCGGCAGGTTCTTCCGGTGTCATTGGCATGTGGTTCTGGCAGGTCTGAGAGGTGGTTCCGGCATGCCTGACAGGTGATTCCGGAGTGTTCGCCAAGCGGTTCTGGCATAGGCGGCAGGTGATTTTGCCATGTCCAGAATGTGGTTCCAGCGAGTCGAACATGTGGTTCCGGCGTGTCCGGCAGGTGTTTCCGGTCTGTCCAGCAGGTGGTTCTGGGGTGTCCGGCATGAGGTTCTGGCACGTCTGAGAGGTGGTTCCGGCCGGCCCGACATGCGTTTCCGGAGTGTCCGCCACGTGGTTCAGGCACGTCTGAGAGGTGGTTCCAGCATGCCCGGCAGGTTTTCCCGGAGAGTCCTCCAAGTGGTTCTGGCGTAGCCCGCAGGTGATTTTGGTGTGTCCGGCAGGTTGTTCCGTTCTGTCCGATAGGTTGTTCCGGCATGTCCAGCACGTGCTTCTGGCACTTCTGAGAGGTGGTTCTGGCATGCCGGGCAGGTTATTCCGGAGTGTCCGGTAAGTGGTTCTGGTGTAGCCGGCAGTTCATTTTGGCGTGTCTGGCACATGGGTCCTGCGAGTCGAGCAGGTGGTTCCGGCGTGCTCGGCAGGTGGTCCAGGCATGTCCGGCAGGTGGTTCCAGTCTGTCCAGGACGTGGTTCCAGCGTGTCCGGCACGTGGTTCTCTTACGTCTGAGAGGTGGTTCCTGCATGCCTGGCAGGTTATTGCGGATTGTCTGCCAGGTGGTTCTCTCATAGCCAGCTGTTGATTTTGGCCTGTCAGGCAGGTGGTTCTGGTGAGTCCAGCAGGTGGCTCCGGCGTGCTCGGCAGGTGGTTCTGGCATGTCTGGCAGGTGGTTCCGGCGAGTTGAGCAGCTGGTTCCAGCCTGTCCGTCAGGTTAGGGTTAGGGATAGGGTTAGGGTTACGGTTAGGGTTAGGGTTTAGGGTTTGGGGTTAGGGGTTAGGGTTAGGGGTAGGGTTAGGGTTAGGGTTACGGTTGGGTTAGGGTTTAGGGTTAGGCTTAGGGTTAGGGGTTAGGGTTAGGGTTAGGGTTTGGGGATAGGGTTAGGGTTAGGGTTAGGGTTAGGGCCCGGCACGTGGTTCCGGCGAGGCGAGCAGGTGGCTCCGGCGCGCCGGGCAGGTGGTTCCGTCGAGGCGAGCAGGTGGCTCCGGCGCGCTCGGCAGGTGCTTCCGCTGCGCCCGGCAGGTGGTTCCGGCGAGGCGAGCAGGTTGTTCCTGCGTGCTTAGCAGGTGGTTCAGTTGGATCTGGCAGGTGGTTTCGGTCTGTTCGGGGTGTGGTTCCAGCATCTCAGGCAGATGGTTCTGGCACGTCTGAGAGGTGGTTCCGGCTGGCCCAACAGGTGTTTCTGGAGTCTCCGCCAAGTGGTTCTGGCGTAGCTGGCAGGTGATGTTGGCGTGACTGGCAGGTGGTTCCAGCCAGCCCGGCAGGTGTTTCCGGAGTGTTCACCAACTGGCTGTGGCGTAGCCGGCAGGTGATTTTGGCGTGTCCGACAGGTGGTTCTGGCGAGTCGAGCAGGTGCTTCCGGCATCCTCGGCAGGTTCTTCCGGTGTCATTGGCATGTGGTTCTGGCATGTCTGAGAGGTGGTTCCGGCATGCCTGACAGGTGATTCCGGAGTGTTCGCCAAGCGGTTCTGGCATAGGCGGCAGGTGATTTTGCCATGTCCAGAATGTGGTTCCAGCGAGTCGAACATGTGGTTCCGGCGTGTCCGGCAGGTGTTTCCGGTCTGTCCAGCAGGTGGTTCTGGGGTGTCCGGCATGAGGTTCTGGCACGTCTGAGAGGTGGTTCCGGCCGGCCCGACATGCGTTTCCGGAGTGTCCGCCACGTGGTTCAGGCACGTCTGAGAGGTGGTTCCAGCATGCCCGGCAGGTTTTCCCGGAGAGTCCTCCAAGTGGTTCTGGCGTAGCCCGCAGGTGATTTTGGTGTGTCCGGCAGGTTGTTCCGTTCTGTCCGATAGGTTGTTCCGGCATGTCCAGCACGTGCTTCTGGCACTTCTGAGAGGTGGTTCTGGCATGCCGGGCAGGTTATTCCGGAGTGTCCGGTAAGTGGTTCTGGTGTAGCCGGCAGTTCATTTTGGCGTGTCTGGCACATGGGTCCTGCGAGTCGAGCAGGTGGTTCCGGCGTGCTCGGCAGGTGGTCCAGGCATGTCCGGCAGGTGGTTCCAGTCTGTCCAGGACGTGGTTCCAGCGTGTCCGGCACGTGGTTCTCTTACGTCTGAGAGGTGGTTCCTGCATGCCTGGCAGGTTATTGCGGATTGTCTGCCAGGTGGTTCTCTCATAGCCAGCTGTTGATTTTGGCCTGTCAGGCAGGTGGTTCTGGTGAGTCCAGCAGGTGGCTCCGGCGTGCTCGGCAGGTGGTTCTGGCATGTCTGGCAGGTGGTTCCGGCGAGTTGAGCAGCTGGTTCCAGCCTGTCCGTCAGGTTAGGGTTAGGGATAGGGTTAGGGTTACGGTTAGGGTTAGGGTTTAGGGTTTGGGGTTAGGGGTTAGGGTTAGGGGTAGGGTTAGGGTTAGGGTTACGGTTGGGTTAGGGTTTAGGGTTAGGCTTAGGGTTAGGGGTTAGGGTTAGGGTTAGGGTTTGGGGATAGGGTTAGGGTTAGGGTTAGGGTTAGGGCCCGGCAGGTGGTTCCGGCGAGCCGAGGAGGTGGCTCCGGCGCGCCCGGCAGGTGCTTCCGCTCGGCCCGGCAGGTGGTTCCGGCGAGGCGAGCAGGTGGCTCCGGCGTGCTCGGCAGGTGCTTCCGCTGCGCCCGGCAGGTGGTTCCAGCGAGGCGAGCAGGTTGTTCCTGCGTGCTAGGCAGGTGGTTCAGTTGGGTCTGGCAGGTGGTTTCGGTCTGTTCGGGGTGTGGTTCCAGCATCTCAGGCACATGGTTCTGGCACGTCTGAGAGGTGGTTCCGGCTGGCCCAACAGGTGTTTCTGGAGTCTCCGCCAAGTGGTTCTGGCGTAGCTGGCAGGTGATGTTGGCGTGACTGGCAGGTGGTTCCAGCCAGCCCGGCAGGTGTTTCCGGAGTGTTCACCAACTGGCTGTGGCGTAGCCGGCAGGTGATTTTGGCGTGTCCGACAGGTGGTTCTGGCGAGTCGAGCAGGTGCTTCCGGCATGCTCGGCAGGTGCTTCCGGTGTCATTGGCATGTGGTTCTGGCATGTCTGAGAGGTGGTTCCGGCATGCCTGACAGGTGATTCCGGAGTGTTCGCCAAGCGGTTCTGGCATAGGCGGCAGGTGATTTTGCCATGTCCAGAATGTGGTTCCAGCGAGTCGAACATGTGGTTCCGGCGTGTCCGGCAGGTGTTTCCGGTCTGTCCAGCAGGTGGTTCTGGGGTGTCCGGCATGAGGTTCTGGCACGTCTGAGAGGTGGTTCCGGCCGGCCCGACATGCGTTTCCGGAGTGTCCGCCACGTGGTTCAGGCACGTCTGAGAGGTGGTTCCAGCATGCCCGGCAGGTTTTCCCGGAGAGTCCTCCAAGTGGTTCTGGCGTAGCCCGCAGGTGATTTTGGTGTGTCCGGCAGGTTGTTCCGTTCTGTCCGATAGGTTGTTCCGGCATGTCCAGCACGTGCTTCTGGCACTTCTGAGAGGTGGTTCTGGCATGCCGGGCAGGTTATTCCGGAGTGTCCGGTAAGTGGTTCTGGTGTAGCCGGCAGTTCATTTTGGCGTGTCTGGCACATGGGTCCTGCGAGTCGAGCAGGTGGTTCCGGCGTGCTCGGCAGGTGGTCCAGGCATGTCCGGCAGGTGGTTCCAGTCTGTCCAGGACGTGGTTCCAGCGTGTCCGGCACGTGGTTCTCTTACGTCTGAGAGGTGGTTCCTGCATGCCTGGCAGGTTATTGCGGATTGTCTGCCAGGTGGTTCTCTCATAGCCAGCTGTTGATTTTGGCCTGTCAGGCAGGTGGTTCTGGTGAGTCCAGCAGGTGGCTCCGGCGTGCTCGGCAGGTGGTTCTGGCATGTCTGGCAGGTGGTTCCGGCGAGTTGAGCAGCTGGTTCCAGCCTGTCCGTCAGGTTAGGGTTAGGGATAGGGTTAGGGGTACGGTTAGGGTTAGGGTTTAGGGTTTGGGGTTAGGGGTTAGGGTTAGGGGTAGGGTTAGGGTTAGGGTTACGGTTGGGTTAGGGTTTAGGGTTAGGCTTAGGGTTAGGGGTTAGGGTTAGGGTTAGGGTTTGGGGATAGGGTTAGGGTTAGGGTTAGGGTTAGGGCCCGGCACGTGGTTCCGGCGAGGCGAGCAGGTGGCTCCGGCGCGCCGGGCAGGTGGTTCCGTCGAGGCGAGCAGGTGGCTCCGGTGCGCTCGGCAGGTGCTTCCGCTGCGCCCGGCAGGTGGTTCCGGCGAGGCGAGCAGGTTGTTCCTGCGTGCTTAGCAGGTGGTTCAGTTGGGTCTGGCAGGTGGTTTCGGTCTGTTCGGGGTGTGGTTCCAGCATCTCAGGCAGATGGTTCTGGCACGTCTGAGAGGTGGTTCCGGCTGGCCCAACAGGTGTTTCTGGAGTCTCCGCCAAGTGGTTCTGGCGTAGCTGGCAGGTGATGTTGGCGTGACTGGCAGGTGGTTCCAGCCAGCCCGGCAGGTGTTTCCGGAGTGTTCACCAACTGGCTGTGGCGTAGCCGGCAGGTGATTTTGGCGTGTCCGACAGGTGGTTCTGGCGAGTCGAGCAGGTGCTTCCGGCATCCTCGGCAGGTTCTTCCGGTGTCATTGGCATGTGGTTCTGGCATGTCTGAGAGGTGGTTCCGGCATGCCTGACAGGTGATTCCGGAGTGTTCGCCAAGCGGTTCTGGCATAGGCGGCAGGTGATTTTGCCATGTCCAGAATGTGGTTCCAGCGAGTCGAACATGTGGTTCCGGCGTGTCCGGCAGGTGTTTCCGGTCTGTCCAGCAGGTGGTTCTGGGGTGTCCGGCATGAGGTTCTGGCACGTCTGAGAGGTGGTTCCGGCCGGCCCGACATGCGTTTCCGGAGTGTCCGCCACGTGGTTCAGGCACGTCTGAGAGGTGGTTCCAGCATGCCCGGCAGGTTTTCCCGGAGAGTCCTCCAAGTGGTTCTGGCGTAGCCCGCAGGTGATTTTGGTGTGTCCGGCAGGTTGTTCCGTTCTGTCCGATAGGTTGTTCCGGCATGTCCAGCACGTGCTTCTGGCACTTCTGAGAGGTGGTTCTGGCATGCCGGGCAGGTTATTCCGGAGTGTCCGGTAAGTGGTTCTGGTGTAGCCGGCAGTTCATTTTGGCGTGTCTGGCACATGGGTCCTGCGAGTCGAGCAGGTGGTTCCGGCGTGCTCGGCAGGTGGTCCAGGCATGTCCGGCAGGTGGTTCCAGTCTGTCCAGGACGTGGTTCCAGCGTGTCCGGCACGTGGTTCTCTTACGTCTGAGAGGTGGTTCCTGCATGCCTGGCAGGTTATTGCGGATTGTCTGCCAGGTGGTTCTCTCATAGCCAGCTGTTGATTTTGGCCTGTCAGGCAGGTGGTTCTGGTGAGTCCAGCAGGTGGCTCCGGCGTGCTCGGCAGGTGGTTCTGGCATGTCTGGCAGGTGGTTCCGGCGAGTTGAGCAGCTGGTTCCAGCCTGTCCGTCAGGTTAGGGTTAGGGATAGGGTTAGGGTTACGGTTAGGGTTAGGGTTTAGGGTTTGGGGTTAGGGGTTAGGGTTAGGGGTAGGGTTAGGGTTAGGGTTACGGTTGGGTTAGGGTTTAGGGTTAGGCTTAGGGTTAGGGGTTAGGGTTAGGGTTAGGGTTTGGGGATAGGGTTAGGGTTAGTGTTAGGGTTAGGGCCCGGCACGTGGTTCCGCCGATGCGAGCAGGTGGCTCCGGCGCGCCCGGCAGGTGCTTCCGCTGGGCCCGGCAGGTGGTTCCGGCGAGGCGAGCAGGTGGCTCCGGCGTGCTTGGCACGTGCTTCCGCTGGGCCCGGCAGGTGGTTCCGGCGAGGCGAGCAGGTGGCTCCGGCGCGCCCGGCAGGTGCTTCCGCTGCACCCGGCAGGTGGTTCCGGCGAGGCGAGCAGGTGGCTCCGGCGCGCTCGGCAGGTGCTTCCGCTGCGCCCGGCAGGTGGTTCCGGCGAGGCGAGCAGGTTGTTCCTGCGTGCTCGGCAGGTGCTTCAGTTGCGTCTGGCAGGTGGTTTCGGTCTGTTCGGGGTGTGGTTCCAGCATCTCAGGCACATGGTTCTGGCACGTCTGAGAGGTGGTTCCGGCTGGCCCAACAGGTGTTTCTGGAGTCTCCGCCAAGTGGTTCTGGCGTAGCTGGCAGGTGATGTTGGCGTGACTGGCAGGTGGTTCCAGCCACCCAGCAGGTGTTTCCGGAGTGTTCACCAACTGGCTGTGGCGTAGCCGGCAGGTGATTTTGGCGTGTCCGACAGGTGGTTCTGGCGAGTCGAGCAGGTGCTTCCGGCATGCTCGGCAGGTGCTTCCGGTGTCATTGGCATGTGGTTCTGGCATGTCTGAGAGGTGGTTCCGGCATGCCTGACAGGTGATTCCGGAGTGTTCGCCAAGCGGTTCTGGCATAGGCGGCAGGTGATTTTGCCATGTCCAGAATGTGGTTCCAGCGAGTCGAACATGTGGTTCCGGCGTGTCCGGCAGGTGTTTCCGGTCTGTCCAGCAGGTGGTTCTGGGGTGTCCGGCATGAGGTTCTGGCACGTCTGAGAGGTGGTTCCGGCCGGCCCGACATGCGTTTCCGGAGTGTCCGCCACGTGGTTCAGGCACGTCTGAGAGGTGGTTCCAGCATGCCCGGCAGGTTTTCCCGGAGAGTCCTCCAAGTGGTTCTGGTGTAGCCCGCAGGTGATTTTGGTGTGTCCGGCAGGTTGTTCCGTTCTGTCCGATAGGTTGTTCCGGCATGTCCAGCACGTGCTTCTGGCACTTCTGAGAGGTGGTTCTGGCATGCCGGGCAGGTTATTCCGGAGTGTCCGGTAAGTGGTTCTGGTGTAGCCGGCAGTTCATTTTGGCGTGTCTGGCACATGGGTCCTGCGAGTCGAGCAGGTGGTTCCGGCGTGCTCGGCAGGTGGTCCAGGCATGTCCGGCAGGTGGTTCCAGTCTGTCCAGGACGTGGTTCCAGCGTGTCCGGCACGTGGTTCTCTTACGTCTGAGAGGTGGTTCCTGCATGCCTGGCAGGTTATTGCGGATTGTCTGCCAGGTGGTTCTCTCATAGCCAGCTGTTGATTTTGGCCTGTCAGGCAGGTGGTTCTGGTGAGTCCAGCAGGTGGCTCCGGCGTGCTCGGCAGGTGGTTCCGGCATGTCTGGCAGGTGGTTCCGGCGAGTTGAGCAGCTGGTTCCAGCCTGTCCGTCAGGTTAGGGTTAGGGATAGGGTTAGGGTTACGGTTAGGGTTAGGGTTTAGGGTCTGGGGTTAGGGGTTAGGGTTAGGGGTAGGGTTAGGGTTAGGGTTACGGTTGGGTTAGGGTTTAGGGTTAGGCTTAGGGTTAGGGGTTAGGGTTAGGGTTAGGGTTTGGGGATAGGGTTAGGGTTAGGGTTAGGGTTAGGGCCCGGCACGTGGTTCCGGCGAGGCGAGCAGGTGGCTCCGGCGCGCCGGGCAGGTGGTTCCGTCGAGGCGAGCAGGTGGCTCCGGCGCGCTCGGCAGGTGCTTCCGCTGCGCCCGGCAGGTGGTTCCGGCGAGGCGAGCAGGTTGTTCCTGCGTGCTTAGCAGGTGGTTCAGTTGGGTCTGGCAGGTGGTTTCGGTCTGTTCGGGGTGTGGTTCCAGCATCTCAGGCACATGGTTCTGGCACGTCTGAGAGGTGGTTCCGGCTGGCCCAACAGGTGTTTCTGGAGTCTCCGCCAAGTGGTTCTGGCGTAGCTGGCAGGTGATGTTGGCGTGACTGGCAGGTGGTTCCAGCCAGCCCGGCAGGTGTTTCCGGAGTGTTCACCAACTGGCTGTGGCGTAGCCGGCAGGTGATTTTGGCGTGTCCGACAGGTGGTTCTGGCGAGTCGAGCAGGTGCTTCCGGCATCCTCGGCAGGTTCTTCCGGTGTCATTGGCATGTGGTTCTGGCATGTCTGAGAGGTGGTTCCGGCATGCCTGACAGGTGATTCCGGAGTGTTCGCCAAGCGGTTCTGGCATAGGCGGCAGGTGATTTTGCCATGTCCAGAATGTGGTTCCAGCGAGTCGAACATGTGGTTCCGGCGTGTCCGGCAGGTGTTTCCGGTCTGTCCAGCAGGTGGTTCTGGGGTGTCCGGCATGAGGTTCTGGCACGTCTGAGAGGTGGTTCCGGCCGGCCCGACATGCGTTTCCGGAGTGTCCGCCACGTGGTTCAGGCACGTCTGAGAGGTGGTTCCAGCATGCCCGGCAGGTTTTCCCGGAGAGTCCTCCAAGTGGTTCTGGCGTAGCCCGCAGGTGATTTTGGTGTGTCCGGCAGGTTGTTCCGTTCTGTCCGATAGGTTGTTCCGGCATGTCCAGCACGTGCTTCTGGCACTTCTGAGAGGTGGTTCTGGCATGCCGGGCAGGTTATTCCGGAGTGTCCGGTAAGTGGTTCTGGTGTAGCCGGCAGTTCATTTTGGCGTGTCTGGCACATGGGTCCTGCGAGTCGAGCAGGTGGTTCCGGCGTGCTCGGCAGGTGGTCCAGGCATGTCCGGCAGGTGGTTCCAGTCTGTCCAGGACGTGGTTCCAGCGTGTCCGGCACGTGGTTCTCTTACGTCTGAGAGGTGGTTCCTGCATGCCTGGCAGGTTATTGCGGATTGTCTGCCAGGTGGTTCTCTCATAGCCAGCTGTTGATTTTGGCCTGTCAGGCAGGTGGTTCTGGTGAGTCCAGCAGGTGGCTCCGGCGTGCTCGGCAGGTGGTTCTGGCATGTCTGGCAGGTGGTTCCGGCGAGTTGAGCAGCTGGTTCCAGCCTGTCCGTCAGGTTAGGGTTAGGGATAGGGTTAGGGTTACGGTTAGGGTTAGGGTTTAGGGTTTGGGGTTAGGGGTTAGGGTTAGGGGTAGGGTTAGGGTTAGGGTTACGGTTGGGTTAGGGTTTAGGGTTAGGCTTAGGGTTAGGGGTTAGGGTTAGGGTTAGGGTTTGGGGATAGGGTTAGGGTTAGGGTTAGGGTTAGGGCCCGGCACGTGGTTCCGCCGATGCGAGCAGGTGGCTCCGGCGCGCCCGGCAGGTGCTTCCGCTGGGCCCGGCAGGTGGTTCCGGCGAGGCGAGCAGGTGGCTCCGGCGTGCTTGGCACGTGCTTCCGCTGGGCCCGGCAGGTGGTTCCGGCGAGGCGAGCAGGTGGCTCCGGAGCGCCCGGCAGGTTCTTCCGCTGCACCCGGCAGGTGGTTCCGGCGAGGCGAGCAGGTTGTTCCTGCGTGCTCGGCAGGTGCTTCAGTTGCGTCTGGCAGGTGGTTTCGGTCTGTTCGGGGTGTGGTTCCAGCATCTCAGGCACATGGTTCTGGCACGTCTGAGAGGTGGTTCCGGCTGGCCCAACAGGTGTTTCTGGAGTCTCCGCCAAGTGGTTCTGGCGTAGCTGGCAGGTGATGTTGGCGTGACTGGCAGGTGGTTCCAGCCAGCCCGGCAGGTGTTTCCGGAGTGTTCACCAACTGGCTGTGGCGTAGCCGGCAGGTGATTTTGGCGTGTCCGACAGGTGGTTCTGGCGAGTCGAGCAGGTGCTTCCGGCATGCTCGGCAGGTGCTTCCGGTGTCATTGGCATGTGGTTCTGGCATGTCTGAGAGGTGGTTCCGGCATGCCTGACAGGTGATTCCGGAGTGTTCGCCAAGCGGTTCTGGCATAGGCGGCAGGTGATTTTGCCATGTCCAGAATGTGGTTCCAGCGAGTCGAACATGTGGTTCCGGCGTGTCCGGCAGGTGTTTCCGGTCTGTCCAGCAGGTGGTTCTGGGGTGTCCGGCATGAGGTTCTGGCACGTCTGAGAGGTGGTTCCGGCCGGCCCGACATGCGTTTCCGGAGTGTCCGCCACGTGGTTCAGGCACGTCTGAGAGGTGGTTCCAGCATGCCCGGCAGGTTTTCCCGGAGAGTCCTCCAAGTGGTTCTGGCGTAGCCCGCAGGTGATTTTGGTGTGTCCGGCAGGTTGTTCCGTTCTGTCCGATAGGTTGTTCCGGCATGTCCAGCACGTGCTTCTGGCACTTCTGAGAGGTGGTTCTGGCATGCCGGGCAGGTTATTCCGGAGTGTCCGGTAAGTGGTTCTGGTGTAGCCGGCAGTTCATTTTGGCGTGTCTGGCACATGGGTCCTGCGAGTCGAGCAGGTGGTTCCGGCGTGCTCGGCAGGTGGTCCAGGCATGTCCGGCAGGTGGTTCCAGTCTGTCCAGGACGTGGTTCCAGCGTGTCCGGCACGTGGTTCTCTTACGTCTGAGAGGTGGTTCCTGCATGCCTGGCAGGTTATTGCGGATTGTCTGCCAGGTGGTTCTCTCATAGCCAGCTGTTGATTTTGGCCTGTCAGGCAGGTGGTTCTGGTGAGTCCAGCAGGTGGCTCCGGCGTGCTCGGCAGGTGGTTCTGGCATGTCTGGCAGGTGGTTCCGGCGAGTTGAGCAGCTGGTTCCAGCCTGTCCGTCAGGTTAGGGTTAGGGATAGGGTTAGGGTTACGGTTAGGGTTAGGGTTTAGGGTTTGGGGTTAGGGGATAGGGTTAGGGGTAGGGTTAGGGTTAGGGTTACGGTTGGGTTAGGGTTTAGGGTTAGGCTTAGGGTTAGGGGTTAGGGTTAGGGTTAGGGTTTGGGGATAGGGTTAGGGTTAGGGTTAGGGTTAGGGCCCGGCACGTGGTTACGGCGAGGCGAGCAGGTGGCTCCGGCGCGCCGGGCAGGTGGTTCCGTCGAGGCGAGCAGGTGGCTCCGGCGCGCTCGGCAGGTGCTTCCGCTGCGCCCGGCAGGTGGTTCCGGCGAGGCGAGCAGGTTGTTCCTGCGTGCTTGGCAGGTGGTTCAGTTGGGTCTGGCAGGTGGTTTCGGTCTGTTTGGGGTGTGGTTCCAGCATCTCAGGCACATGGTTCTGGCATGTCTGAGAGGTGGTTCCGGCTGGCCCAACAGGTGTTTCTGGAGTCTCCGCCAAGTGGTTCTGGCGTAGCTGGCAGGTGATGTTGGCGTGACTGGCAGGTGGTTCCAGCCAGCCCGGCAGGTGTTTCCGGAGTGTTCACCAACTGGCTGTGGCGTAGCCGGCAGGTGATTTTGGCGTGTCCGACAGGTGGTTCTGGCGAGTCGAGCAGGTGCTTCCGGCATGCTCGGCAGGTGCTTCCGGTGTCATTGGCATGTGGTTCTGGCAGGTCTGAGAGGTGGTTCCGGCATGCCTGACAGGTGATTCCGGAGTGTTCGCCAAGCGGTTCTGGCATAGGCGGCAGGTGATTTTGCCATGTCCAGAATGTGGTTCCAGCGAGTCGAACATGTGGTTCCGGCGTGTCCGGCAGGTGTTTCCGGTCTGTCCAGCAGGTGGTTCTGGGGTGTCCGGCATGAGGTTCTGGCACGTCTGAGAGGTGGTTCCGGCCGGCCCGACATGCGTTTCCGGAGTGTCCGCCACGTGGTTCAGGCACGTCTGAGAGGTGGTTCCAGCATGCCCGGCAGGTTTTCCCGGAGAGTCCTCCAAGTGGTTCTGGCGTAGCCCGCAGGTGATTTTGCTGTGTCCGGCAGGTTGTTCCGTTCTGTCCGATAGGTTGTTCCGGCATGTCCAGCACGTGCTTCTGGCACTTCTGAGAGGTGGTTCTGGCATGCCGGGCAGGTTATTCCGGAGTGTCCGGTAAGTGGTTCTGGTGTAGCCGGCAGTTCATTTTGGCGTGTCTGGCACATGGGTCCTGCGAGTCGAGCAGGTGGTTCCGGCGTGCTCGGCAGGTGGTCCAGGCATGTCCGGCAGGTGGTTCCAGTCTGTCCAGGACGTGGTTCCAGCGTGTCCGGCACGTGGTTCTCTTACGTCTGAGAGGTGGTTCCTGCATGCCTGGCAGGTTATTGCGGATTGTCTGCCAGGTGGTTCTCTCATAGCCAGCTGTTGATTTTGGCCTGTCAGGCAGGTGGTTCTGGTGAGTCCAGCAGGTGGCTCCGGCGTGCTCGGCAGGTGGTTCTGGCATGTCTGGCAGGTGGTTCCGGCGAGTTGAGCAGCTGGTTCCAGCCTGTCCGTCAGGTTAGGGTTAGGGATAGGGTTAGGGTTACGGTTAGGGTTAGGGTTTAGGGTTTGGGGTTAGGGGTTAGGGTTAGGGGTAGGGTTAGGGTTAGGGTTACGGTTGGGTTAGGGTTTAGGGTTAGGCTTAGGGTTAGGGGTTAGGGTTAGGGTTAGGGTTTGGGGATAGGGTTAGGGTTAGGGTTAGGGTTAGGGCCCGGCACGTGGTTCCGCCGATGCGAGCAGGTGGCTCCGGCGCGCCCGGCAGGTGCTTCCGCTGGGCCCGGCAGGTGGTTCCGGCGAGGCGAGCAGGTGGCTCCGGCGTGCTTGGCACGTGCTTCCGCTGGGCCCGGCAGGTGGTTCCGGCGAGGCGAGCAGGTGGCTCCGGAGCGCCCGGCAGGTTCTTCCGCTGCACCCGGCAGGTGGTTCCGGCGAGGCGAGCAGGTTGTTCCTGCGTGCTCGGCAGGTGCTTCAGTTGCGTCTGGCAGGTGGTTTCGGTCTGTTCGGGGTGTGGTTCCAGCATCTCAGGCACATGGTTCTGGCACGTCTGAGAGGTGGTTCCGGCTGGCCCAACAGGTGTTTCTGGAGTCTCCGCCAAGTGGTTCTGGCGTAGCTGGCAGGTGATGTTGGCGTGACTGGCAGGTGGTTCCAGCCAGCCCGGCAGGTGTTTCCGGAGTGTTCACCAACTGGCTGTGGCGTAGCCGGCAGGTGATTTTGGCGTGTCCGACAGGTGGTTCTGGCGAGTCGAGCAGGTGCTTCCGGCATGCTCGGCAGGTGCTTCCGGTGTCATTGGCATGTGGTTCTGGCATGTCTGAGAGGTGGTTCCGGCATGCCTGACAGGTGATTCCGGAGTGTTCGCCAAGCGGTTCTGGCATAGGCGGCAGGTGATTTTGCCATGTCCAGAATGTGGTTCCAGCGAGTCGAACATGTGGTTCCGGCGTGTCCGGCAGGTGTTTCCGGTCTGTCCAGCAGGTGGTTCTGGGGTGTCCGGCATGAGGTTCTGGCACGTCTGAGAGGTGGTTCCGGCCGGCCCGACATGCGTTTCCGGAGTGTCCGCCACGTGGTTCAGGCACGTCTGAGAGGTGGTTCCAGCATGCCCGGCAGGTTTTCCCGGAGAGTCCTCCAAGTGGTTCTGGCGTAGCCCGCAGGTGATTTTGCTGTGTCCGGCAGGTTGTTCCGTTCTGTCCGATAGGTTGTTCCGGCATGTCCAGCACGTGCTTCTGGCACTTCTGAGAGGTGGTTCTGGCATGCCGGGCAGGTTATTCCGGAGTGTCCGGTAAGTGGTTCTGGTGTAGCCGGCAGTTCATTTTGGCGTGTCTGGCACATGGGTCCTGCGAGTCGAGCAGGTGGTTCCGGCGTGCTCGGCAGGTGGTCCAGGCATGTCCGGCAGGTGGTTCCAGTCTGTCCAGGACGTGGTTCCAGCGTGTCCGGCACGTGGTTCTCTTACGTCTGAGAGGTGGTTCCTGCATGCCTGGCAGGTTATTGCGGATTGTCTGCCAGGTGGTTCTCTCATAGCCAGCTGTTGATTTTGGCCTGTCAGGCAGGTGGTTCTGGTGAGTCCAGCAGGTGGCTCCGGCGTGCTCGGCAGGTGGTTCTGGCATGTCTGGCAGGTGGTTCCGGCGAGTTGAGCAGCTGGTTCCAGCCTGTCCGTCAGGTTAGGGTTAGGGATAGGGTTAGGGTTACGGTTAGGGTTAGGGTTTAGGGTTTGGGGTTAGGGGATAGGGTTAGGGGTAGGGTTAGGGTTAGGGTTACGGTTGGGTTAGGGTTTAGGGTTAGGCTTAGGGTTAGGGGTTAGGGTTAGGGTTAGGGTTTGGGGATAGGGTTAGGGTTAGGGTTAGGGTTAGGGCCCGGCACGTGGTTACGGCGAGGCGAGCAGGTGGCTCCGGCGCGCCGGGCAGGTGGTTCCGTCGAGGCGAGCAGGTGGCTCCGGCGCGCTCGGCAGGTGCTTCCGCTGCGCCCGGCAGGTGGTTCCGGCGAGGCGAGCAGGTTGTTCCTGCGTGCTTGGCAGGTGGTTCAGTTGGGTCTGGCAGGTGGTTTCGGTCTGTTTGGGGTGTGGTTCCAGCATCTCAGGCACATGGTTCTGGCATGTCTGAGAGGTGGTTCCGGCTGGCCCAACAGGTGTTTCTGGAGTCTCCGCCAAGTGGTTCTGGCGTAGCTGGCAGGTGATGTTGGCGTGACTGGCAGGTGGTTCCAGCCAGCCCGGCAGGTGTTTCCGGAGTGTTCACCAACTGGCTGTGGCGTAGCCGGCAGGTGATTTTGGCGTGTCCGACAGGTGGTTCTGGCGAGTCGAGCAGGTGCTTCCGGCATGCTCGGCAGGTGCTTCCGGTGTCATTGGCATGTGGTTCTGGCAGGTCTGAGAGGTGGTTCCGGCATGCCTGACAGGTGATTCCGGAGTGTTCGCCAAGCGGTTCTGGCATAGGCGGCAGGTGATTTTGCCATGTCCAGAATGTGGTTCCAGCGAGTCGAACATGTGGTTCCGGCGTGTCCGGCAGGTGTTTCCGGTCTGTCCAGCAGGTGGTTCTGGGGTGTCCGGCATGAGGTTCTGGCACGTCTGAGAGGTGGTTCCGGCCGGCCCGACATGCGTTTCCGGAGTGTCCGCCACGTGGTTCAGGCACGTCTGAGAGGTGGTTCCAGCATGCCCGGCAGGTTTTCCCGGAGAGTCCTCCAAGTGGTTCTGGCGTAGCCCGCAGGTGATTTTGCTGTGTCCGGCAGGTTGTTCCGTTCTGTCCGATAGGTTGTTCCGGCATGTCCAGCACGTGCTTCTGGCACTTCTGAGAGGTGGTTCTGGCATGCCGGGCAGGTTATTCCGGAGTGTCCGGTAAGTGGTTCTGGTGTAGCCGGCAGTTCATTTTGGCGTGTCTGGCACATGGGTCCTGCGAGTCGAGCAGGTGGTTCCGGCGTGCTCGGCAGGTGGTCCAGGCATGTCCGGCAGGTGGTTCCAGTCTGTCCAGGACGTGGTTCCAGCGTGTCCGGCACGTGGTTCTCTTACGTCTGAGAGGTGGTTCCTGCATGCCTGGCAGGTTATTGCGGATTGTCTGCCAGGTGGTTCTCTCATAGCCAGCTGTTGATTTTGGCCTGTCAGGCAGGTGGTTCTGGTGAGTCCAGCAGGTGGCTCCGGCGTGCTCGGCAGGTGGTTCTGGCATGTCTGGCAGGTGGTTCCGGCGAGTTGAGCAGCTGGTTCCAGCCTGTCCGTCAGGTTAGGGTTAGGGATAGGGTTAGGGTTACGGTTAGGGTTAGGGTTTAGGGTTTGGGGTTAGGGGTTAGGGTTAGGGGTAGGGTTAGGGTTAGGGTTACGGTTGGGTTAGGGTTTAGGGTTAGGCTTAGGGTTAGGGGTTAGGGTTAGGGTTAGGGTTTGGGGATAGGGTTAGGGTTAGGGTTAGGGTTGGGGCCCGGCGCGTGGTTCCGGCGAGGCGAGCAGGTGGCTCCGGCGCGCTCGGCAGGTGCTTCCGCTGGGCCCGGCAGGTAGTTCCGGCGAGGCGAGCAGGTGGCTCCGGCGTGCTTGGCACGTGCTTCCGCTGGGCCCGGCAGGTGGTTCCGGCGAGGCCAGCAGGTGGCTCCGGCGCGCTCGGCAGGTGCTTCCGCTGCACCCGGCAGGTGGTTAAGGCGAGGCGAGCAGGTGGCTCCGGCGCGCCCGGCAGGTGCTTCTGCTGGGCCTGGCAGGTGGTTCCGGCGAGGCGAGCAGGTGGCTCCGGCGTGCTTGGCACGTGCTTCCGCTGCGCCCGGCAGGTGGTTCCGGCGAGGCGAGCAGGTTGTTCCTGCGTGCTCGGCAGGTGGTTCAGTTGGGTCTGGCAGGTGGTTTCGGTCTGTTCGGGGTGTGGTTCCAGCATCTCAGGCACATGGTTCTGGCACGTCTGAGAGGTGGTTCCGGCTGGCCCAACAGGTGTTTCTGGAGTCTCCGCCAAGTGGTTCTGGCGTAGCTGGCAGGTGATGTTGGCGTGACTGGCAGGTGGTTCCAGCCAGCCCGGCAGGTGTTTCCGGAGTGTTCACCAACTGGCTGTGGCGTAGCCGGCAGGTGATTTTGGCGTGTCCGACAGGTGGTTCTGGCGAGTCGAGCAGGTGCTTCCGGCATGCTCGGCAGGTGCTTCCGGTGTCATTGGCATGTGGTTCTGGCAGGTCTGAGAGGTGGTTCCGGCATGCCTGACAGGTGATTCCGGAGTGTTCGCCAAGCGGTTCTGGCATAGGCGGCAGGTGATTTTGCCATGTCCAGAATGTGGTTCCAGCGAGTCGAACATGTGGTTCCGGCGTGTCCGGCAGGTGTTTCCGGTCTGTCCAGCAGGTGGTTCTGGGGTGTCCGGCATGAGGTTCTGGCACGTCTGAGAGGTGGTTCCGGCCGGCCCGACATGCGTTTCCGGAGTGTCCGCCACGTGGTTCAGGCACGTCTGAGAGGTGGTTCCAGCATGCCCGGCAGGTTTTCCCGGAGAGTCCTCCAAGTGGTTCTGGCGTAGCCTGCAGGTGATTTTGCTGTGTCCGGCAGGTTGTTCCGTTCTGTCCGATAGGTTGTTCCGGCATGTCCAGCACGTGCTTCTGGCACTTCTGAGAGGTGGTTCTGGCATGCCGGGCAGGTTATTCCGGAGTGTCCGGTAAGTGGTTCTGGTGTAGCCGGCAGTTCATTTTGGCGTGTCTGGCACATGGGTCCTGCGAGTCGAGCAGGTGGTTCCGGCGTGCTCGGCAGGTGGTCCAGGCATGTCCGGCAGGTGGTTCCAGTCTGTCCAGGACGTGGTTCCAGCGTGTCCGGCACGTGGTTCTCTTACGTCTGAGAGGTGGTTCCTGCATGCCTGGCAGGTTATTGCGGATTGTCTGCCAGGTGGTTCTCTCATAGCCAGCTGTTGATTTTGGCCTGTCAGGCAGGTGGTTCTGGTGAGTCCAGCAGGTGGCTCCGGCGTGCTCGGCAGGTGGTTCTGGCATGTCTGGCAGGTGGTTCCGGCGAGTTGAGCAGCTGGTTCCAGCCTGTCCGTCAGGTTAGGGTTAGGGATAGGGTTAGGGTTACGGTTAGGGTTAGGGTTTAGGGTTTGGGGTTAGGGGTTAGGGTTAGGGGTAGAGTTAGGGTTAGGGTTACGGTTGGGTTAGGGTTTAGGGTTAGGCTTAGGGTTAGGGGTTAGGGTTAGGGTTAGGGTTTGGGGATAGGGTTAGGGTTAGTGTTAGGGTTAGGGCCCGGCACGTGGTTCCGCCGATGCGAGCAGGTGGCTCCGGCGCGCCCGGCAGGTGCTTCCGCTGGGCCCGGCAGGTGGTTCCGGCGAGGCGAGCAGGTGGCTCCGGCGTGCTTGGCACGTGCTTCCGCTGGGCCCGGCAGGTGGTTCCGGCGAGGCGAGCAGGTGGCTCCGGCGCGCCCGGCACGTGCTTCCGCTGCACCCGGCAGGTGGTTCCGGCGAGGCGAGCAGGTGGCTCCGGCGCGCTCGGCAGGTGCTTCCGCTGCGCCCGGCAGGTGGTTCCGGCGAGGCGAGCAGGTTGTTCCTGCGTGCTCGGCAGGTGCTTCAGTTGCGTCTGGCAGGTGGTTTCGGTCTGTTCGGGGTGTGGTTCCAGCATCTCAGGCACATGGTTCTGGCACGTCTGAGAGGTGGTTCCGGCTGGCCCAACAGGTGTTTCTGGAGTCTCCGCCAAGTGGTTCTGGCGTAGCTGGCAGGTGATGTTGGCGTGACTGGCAGGTGGTTCCAGCCAGCCCGGCAGGTGTTTCCGGAGTGTTCACCAACTGGCTGTGGCGTAGCCGGCAGGTGATTTTGGCGTGTCCGACAGGTGGTTCTGGCGAGTCGAGCAGGTGCTTCCGGCATGCTCGGCAGGTGCTTCCGGTGTCATTGGCATGTGGTTCTGGCATGTCTGAGAGGTGGTTCCGGCATGCCTGACAGGTGATTCCGGAGTGTTCGCCAAGCGGTTCTGGCATAGGCGGCAGGTGATTTTGCCATGTCCAGAATGTGGTTCCAGCGAGTCGAACATGTGGTTCCGGCGTGTCCGGCAGGTGTTTCCGGTCTGTCCAGCAGGTGGTTCTGGGGTGTCCGGCATGAGGTTCTGGCACGTCTGAGAGGTGGTTCCGGCCGGCCCGACATGCGTTTCCGGAGTGTCCGCCACGTGGTTCAGGCACGTCTGAGAGGTGGTTCCAGCATGCCCGGCAGGTTTTCCCGGAGAGTCCTCCAAGTGGTTCTGGCGTAGCCCGCAGGTGATTTTGGTGTGTCTGGCAGGTTGTTCCGTTCTGTCCGATAGGTTGTTCCGGCATGTCCAGCACGTGCTTCTGGCACTTCTGAGAGGTGGTTCTGGCATGCCGGGCAGGTTATTCCGGAGTGTCCGGTAAGTGGTTCTGGTGTAGCCGGCAGTTCATTTTGGCGTGTCTGGCACATGGGTCCTGCGAGTCGAGCAGGTGGTTCCGGCGTGCTCGGCAGGTGGTCCAGGCATGTCCGGCAGGTGGTTCCAGTCTGTCCAGGACGTGGTTCCAGCGTGTCCGGCACGTGGTTCTCTTACGTCTGAGAGGTGGTTCCTGCATGCCTGGCAGGTTATTGCGGATTGTCTGCCAGGTGGTTCTCTCATAGCCAGCTGTTGATTTTGGCCTGTCAGGCAGGTGGTTCTGGTGAGTCCAGCAGGTGGCTCCGGCGTGCTCGGCAGGTGGTTCTGGCATGTCTGGCAGGTGGTTCCGGCGAGTTGAGCAGCTGGTTCCAGCCTGTCCGTCAGGTTAGGGTTAGGGATAGGGTTAGGGTTACGGTTAGGGTTAGGGTTTAGGGTTTGGGGTTAGGGGTTAGGGTTAGGGGTAGGGTTAGGGTTAGGGTTACGGTTGGGTTAGGGTTTAGGGTTAGGCTTAGGGTTAGGGGTTAGGGTTAGGGTTAGGGTTTGGGGATAGGGTTAGGGTTAGGGTTAGGGTTAGGGCCCGGCACGTGGTTCCGCCGATGCGAGCAGGTGGCTCCGGCGCGCCCGGCAGGTGCTTCCGCTGGGCCCGGCAGGTGGTTCCGGCGAGGCGAGCAGGTGGCTCCGGCGTGCTTGGCACGTGCTTCCGCTGGGCCCGGCAGGTGGTTCCGGCGAGGCGAGCAGGTGGCTCCGGAGCGCCCGGCAGGTTCTTCCGCTGCACCCGGCAGGTGGTTCCGGCGAGGCGAGCAGGTTGTTCCTGCGTGCTCGGCAGGTGCTTCAGTTGCGTCTGGCAGGTGGTTTCGGTCTGTTCGGGGTGTGGTTCCAGCATCTCAGGCACATGGTTCTGGCACGTCTGAGAGGTGGTTCCGGCTGGCCCAACAGGTGTTTCTGGAGTCTCCGCCAAGTGGTTCTGGCGTAGCTGGCAGGTGATGTTGGCGTGACTGGCAGGTGGTTCCAGCCAGCCCGGCAGGTGTTTCCGGAGTGTTCACCAACTGGCTGTGGCGTAGCCGGCAGGTGATTTTGGCGTGTCCGACAGGTGGTTCTGGCGAGTCGAGCAGGTGCTTCCGGCATGCTCGGCAGGTGCTTCCGGTGTCATTGGCATGTGGTTCTGGCATGTCTGAGAGGTGGTTCCGGCATGCCTGACAGGTGATTCCGGAGTGTTCGCCAAGCGGTTCTGGCATAGGCGGCAGGTGATTTTGCCATGTCCAGAATGTGGTTCCAGCGAGTCGAACATGTGGTTCCGGCGTGTCCGGCAGGTGTTTCCGGTCTGTCCAGCAGGTGGTTCTGGGGTGTCCGGCATGAGGTTCTGGCACGTCTGAGAGGTGGTTCCGGCCGGCCCGACATGCGTTTCCGGAGTGTCCGCCACGTGGTTCAGGCACGTCTGAGAGGTGGTTCCAGCATGCCCGGCAGGTTTTCCCGGAGAGTCCTCCAAGTGGTTCTGGCGTAGCCCGCAGGTGATTTTGGTGTGTCCGGCAGGTTGTTCCGTTCTGTCCGATAGGTTGTTCCGGCATGTCCAGCACGTGCTTCTGGCACTTCTGAGAGGTGGTTCTGGCATGCCGGGCAGGTTATTCCGGAGTGTCCGGTAAGTGGTTCTGGTGTAGCCGGCAGTTCATTTTGGCGTGTCTGGCACATGGGTCCTGCGAGTCGAGCAGGTGGTTCCGGCGTGCTCGGCAGGTGGTCCAGGCATGTCCGGCAGGTGGTTCCAGTCTGTCCAGGACGTGGTTCCAGCGTGTCCGGCACGTGGTTCTCTTACGTCTGAGAGGTGGTTCCTGCATGCCTGGCAGGTTATTGCGGATTGTCTGCCAGGTGGTTCTCTCATAGCCAGCTGTTGATTTTGGCCTGTCAGGCAGGTGGTTCTGGTGAGTCCAGCAGGTGGCTCCGGCGTGCTCGGCAGGTGGTTCTGGCATGTCTGGCAGGTGGTTCCGGCGAGTTGAGCAGCTGGTTCCAGCCTGTCCGTCAGGTTAGGGTTAGGGATAGGGTTAGGGTTACGGTTAGGGTTAGGGTTTAGGGTTTGGGGTTAGGGGATAGGGTTAGGGGTAGGGTTAGGGTTAGGGTTACGGTTGGGTTAGGGTTTAGGGTTAGGCTTAGGGTTAGGGGTTAGGGTTAGGGTTAGGGTTTGGGGATAGGGTTAGGGTTAGGGTTAGGGTTAGGGCCCGGCACGTGGTTACGGCGAGGCGAGCAGGTGGCTCCGGCGCGCCGGGCAGGTGGTTCCGTCGAGGCGAGCAGGTGGCTCCCGCGCGCTCGGCAGGTGCTTCCGCTGCGCCCGGCAGGTGGTTCCGGCGAGGCGAGCAGGTTGTTCCTGCGTGCTTGGCAGGTGGTTCAGTTGGGTCTGGCAGGTGGTTTCGGTCTGTTTGGGGTGTGGTTCCAGCATCTCAGGCACATGGTTCTGGCATGTCTGAGAGGTGGTTCCGGCTGGCCCAACAGGTGTTTCTGGAGTCTCCGCCAAGTGGTTCTGGCGTAGCTGGCAGGTGATGTTGGCGTGACTGGCAGGTGGTTCCAGCCAGCCCGGCAGGTGTTTCCGGAGTGTTCACCAACTGGCTGTGGCGTAGCCGGCAGGTGATTTTGGCGTGTCCGACAGGTGGTTCTGGCGAGTCGAGCAGGTGCTTCCGGCATGCTCGGCAGGTGCTTCCGGTGTCATTGGCATGTGGTTCTGGCAGGTCTGAGAGGTGGTTCCGGCATGCCTGACAGGTGATTCCGGAGTGTTCGCCAAGCGGTTCTGGCATAGGCGGCAGGTGATTTTGCCATGTCCAGAATGTGGTTCCAGCGAGTCGAACATGTGGTTCCGGCGTGTCCGGCAGGTGTTTCCGGTCTGTCCAGCAGGTGGTTCTGGGGTGTCCGGCATGAGGTTCTGGCACGTCTGAGAGGTGGTTCCGGCCGGCCCGACATGCGTTTCCGGAGTGTCCGCCACGTGGTTCAGGCACGTCTGAGAGGTGGTTCCAGCATGCCCGGCAGGTTTTCCCGGAGAGTCCTCCAAGTGGTTCTGGCGTAGCCCGCAGGTGATTTTGCTGTGTCCGGCAGGTTGTTCCGTTCTGTCCGATAGGTTGTTCCGGCATGTCCAGCACGTGCTTCTGGCACTTCTGAGAGGTGGTTCTGGCATGCCGGGCAGGTTATTCCGGAGTGTCCGGTAAGTGGTTCTGGTGTAGCCGGCAGTTCATTTTGGCGTGTCTGGCACATGGGTCCTGCGAGTCGAGCAGGTGGTTCCGGCGTGCTCGGCAGGTGGTCCAGGCATGTCCGGCAGGTGGTTCCAGTCTGTCCAGGACGTGGTTCCAGCGTGTCCGGCACGTGGTTCTCTTACGTCTGAGAGGTGGTTCCTGCATGCCTGGCAGGTTATTGCGGATTGTCTGCCAGGTGGTTCTCTCATAGCCAGCTGTTGATTTTGGCCTGTCAGGCAGGTGGTTCTGGTGAGTCCAGCAGGTGGCTCCGGCGTGCTCGGCAGGTGGTTCTGGCATGTCTGGCAGGTGGTTCCGGCGAGTTGAGCAGCTGGTTCCAGCCTGTCCGTCAGGTTAGGGTTAGGGATAGGGTTAGGGTTACGGTTAGGGTTAGGGTTTAGGGTTTGGGGTTAGGGGTTAGGGTTAGGGGTAGGGTTAGGGTTAGGGTTACGGTTGGGTTAGGGTTTAGGGTTAGGCTTAGGGTTAGGGGTTAGGGTTAGGGTTAGGGTTTGGGGATAGGGTTAGGGTTAGGGTTAGGGTTGGGGCCCGGCGCGTGGTTCCGGCGAGGCGAGCAGGTGGCTCCGGCGCGCTCGGCAGGTGCTTCCGCTGGGCCCGGCAGGTAGTTCCGGCGAGGCGAGCAGGTGGCTCCGGCGTGCTTGGCACGTGCTTCCGCTGGGCCCGGCAGGTGGTTCCGGCGAGGCCAGCAGGTGGCTCCGGCGCGCTCGGCAGGTGCTTCCGCTGCACCCGGCAGGTGGTTAAGGCGAGGCGAGCAGGTGGCTCCGGCGCGCCCGGCAGGTGCTTCTGCTGGGCCTGGCAGGTGGTTCCGGCGAGGCGAGCAGGTGGCTCCGGCGTGCTTGGCACGTGCTTCCGCTGCGCCCGGCAGGTGGTTCCGGCGAGGCGAGCAGGTTGTTCCTGCGTGCTCGGCAGGTGGTTCAGTTGGGTCTGGCAGGTGGTTTCGGTCTGTTCGGGGTGTGGTTCCAGCATCTCAGGCACATGGTTCTGGCACGTCTGAGAGGTGGTTCCGGCTGGCCCAACAGGTGTTTCTGGAGTCTCCGCCAAGTGGTTCTGGCGTAGCTGGCAGGTGATGTTGGCGTGACTGGCAGGTGGTTCCAGCCAGCCCGGCAGGTGTTTCCGGAGTGTTCACCAACTGGCTGTGGCGTAGCCGGCAGGTGATTTTGGCGTGTCCGACAGGTGGTTCTGGCGAGTCGAGCAGGTGCTTCCGGCATGCTCGGCAGGTGCTTCCGGTGTCATTGGCATGTGGTTCTGGCAGGTCTGAGAGGTGGTTCCGGCATGCCTGACAGGTGATTCCGGAGTGTTCGCCAAGCGGTTCTGGCATAGGCGGCAGGTGATTTTGCCATGTCCAGAATGTGGTTCCAGCGAGTCGAACATGTGGTTCCGGCGTGTCCGGCAGGTGTTTCCGGTCTGTCCAGCAGGTGGTTCTGGGGTGTCCGGCATGAGGTTCTGGCACGTCTGAGAGGTGGTTCCGGCCGGCCCGACATGCGTTTCCGGAGTGTCCGCCACGTGGTTCAGGCACGTCTGAGAGGTGGTTCCAGCATGCCCGGCAGGTTTTCCCGGAGAGTCCTCCAAGTGGTTCTGGTGTAGCCCGCAGGTGATTTTGGTGTGTCCGGCAGGTTGTTCCGTTCTGTCCGATAGGTTGTTCCGGCATGTCCAGCACGTGCTTCTGGCACTTCTGAGAGGTGGTTCTGGCATGCCGGGCAGGTTATTCCGGAGTGTCCGGTAAGTGGTTCTGGTGTAGCCGGCAGTTCATTTTGGCGTGTCTGGCACATGGGTCCTGCGAGTCGAGCAGGTGGTTCCGGCGTGCTCGGCAGGTGGTCCAGGCATGTCCGGCAGGTGGTTCCAGTCTGTCCAGGACGTGGTTCCAGCGTGTCCGGCACGTGGTTCTCTTACGTCTGAGAGGTGGTTCCTGCATGCCTGGCAGGTTATTGCGGATTGTCTGCCAGGTGGTTCTCTCATAGCCAGCTGTTGATTTTGGCCTGTCAGGCAGGTGGTTCTGGTGAGTCCAGCAGGTGGCTCCGGCGTGCTCGGCAGGTGGTTCTGGCATGTCTGGCAGGTGGTTCCGGCGAGTTGAGCAGCTGGTTCCAGCCTGTCCGTCAGGTTAGGGTTAGGGATAGGGTTAGGGTTACGGTTAGGGTTAGGGTTTAGGGTTTGGGGTTAGGGGTTAGGGTTAGGGGTAGGGTTAGGGTTAGGGTTACGGTTGGGTTAGGGTTTAGGGTTAGGCTTAGGGTTAGGGGTTAGGGTTAGGGTTAGGGTTTGGGGATAGGGTTAGGGTTAGGGTTAGGGTTGGGGCCCGGCGCGTGGTTCCGGCGAGGCGAGCAGGTGGCTCCGGCGCGCTCGGCAGGTGCTTCCGCTGGGCCCGGCAGGTAGTTCCGGCGAGGCGAGCAGGTGGCTCCGGCGTGCTTGGCACGTGCTTCCGCTGGGCCCGGCAGGTGGTTCCGGCGAGGCCAGCAGGTGGCTCCGGCGCGCTCGGCAGGTGCTTCCGCTGCACCCGGCAGGTGGTTAAGGCGAGGCGAGCAGGTGGCTCCGGCGCGCCCGGCAGGTGCTTCTGCTGGGCCTGGCAGGTGGTTCCGGCGAGGCGAGCAGGTGGCTCCGGCGTGCTTGGCACGTGCTTCCGCTGCGCCCGGCAGGTGGTTCCGGCGAGGCGAGCAGGTTGTTCCTGCGTGCTCGGCAGGTGGTTCAGTTGGGTCTGGCAGGTGGTTTCGGTCTGTTCGGGGTGTGGTTCCAGCATCTCAGGCACATGGTTCTGGCACGTCTGAGAGGTGGTTCCGGCTGGCCCAACAGGTGTTTCTGGAGTCTCCGCCAAGTGGTTCTGGCGTAGCTGGCAGGTGATGTTGGCGTGACTGGCAGGTGGTTCCAGCCAGCCCGGCAGGTGTTTCCGGAGTGTTCACCAACTGGCTGTGGCGTAGCCGGCAGGTGATTTTGGCGTGTCCGACAGGTGGTTCTGGCGAGTCGAGCAGGTGCTTCCGGCATGCTCGGCAGGTGCTTCCGGTGTCATTGGCATGTGGTTCTGGCAGGTCTGAGAGGTGGTTCCGGCATGCCTGACAGGTGATTCCGGAGTGTTCGCCAAGCGGTTCTGGCATAGGCGGCAGGTGATTTTGCCATGTCCAGAATGTGGTTCCAGCGAGTCGAACATGTGGTTCCGGCGTGTCCGGCAGGTGTTTCCGGTCTGTCCAGCAGGTGGTTCTGGGGTGTCCGGCATGAGGTTCTGGCACGTCTGAGAGGTGGTTCCGGCCGGCCCGACATGCGTTTCCGGAGTGTCCGCCACGTGGTTCAGGCACGTCTGAGAGGTGGTTCCAGCATGCCCGGCAGGTTTTCCCGGAGAGTCCTCCAAGTGGTTCTGGTGTAGCCCGCAGGTGATTTTGGTGTGTCCGGCAGGTTGTTCCGTTCTGTCCGATAGGTTGTTCCGGCATGTCCAGCACGTGCTTCTGGCACTTCTGAGAGGTGGTTCTGGCATGCCGGGCAGGTTATTCCGGAGTGTCCGGTAAGTGGTTCTGGTGTAGCCGGCAGTTCATTTTGGCGTGTCTGGCACATGGGTCCTGCGAGTCGAGCAGGTGGTTCCGGCGTGCTCGGCAGGTGGTCCAGGCATGTCCGGCAGGTGGTTCCAGTCTGTCCAGGACGTGGTTCCAGCGTGTCCGGCACGTGGTTCTCTTACGTCTGAGAGGTGGTTCCTGCATGCCTGGCAGGTTATTGCGGATTGTCTGCCAGGTGGTTCTCTCATAGCCAGCTGTTGATTTTGGCCTGTCAGGCAGGTGGTTCTGGTGAGTCCAGCAGGTGGCTCCGGCGTGCTCGGCAGGTGGTTCTGGCATGTCTGGCAGGTGGTTCCGGCGAGTTGAGCAGCTGGTTCCAGCCTGTCCGTCAGGTTAGGGTTAGGGATAGGGTTAGGGTTACGGTTAGGGTTAGGGTTTAGGGTTTGGGGTTAGGGGTTAGGGTTAGGGGTAGGGTTAGGGTTAGGGTTACGGTTGGGTTAGGGTTTAGGGTTAGGCTTAGGGTTAGGGGTTAGGGTTAGGGTTAGGGTTTGGGGATAGGGTTAGGGTTAGGGTTAGGGTTGGGGCCCGGCGCGTGGTTCCGGCGAGGCGAGCAGGTGGCTCCGGCGCGCTCGGCAGGTGCTTCCGCTGGGCCCGGCAGGTAGTTCCGGCGAGGCGAGCAGGTGGCTCCGGCGTGCTTGGCACGTGCTTCCGCTGGGCCCGGCAGGTGGTTCCGGCGAGGCCAGCAGGTGGCTCCGGCGCGCTCGGCAGGTGCTTCCGCTGCACCCGGCAGGTGGTTAAGGCGAGGCGAGCAGGTGGCTCCGGCGCGCCCGGCAGGTGCTTCTGCTGGGCCTGGCAGGTGGTTCCGGCGAGGCGAGCAGGTGGCTCCGGCGCGCCGGGCAGGTGGTTCCGTCGAGGCGAGCAGGTGGCTCCCGCGCGCTCGGCAGGTGCTTCCGCTGCGCCCGGCAGGTGGTTCCGGCGAGGCGAGCAGGTTGTTCCTGCGTGCTTGGCAGGTGGTTCAGTTGGGTCTGGCAGGTGGTTTCGGTCTGTTTGGGGTGTGGTTCCAGCATCTCAGGCACATGGTTCTGGCATGTCTGAGAGGTGGTTCCGGCTGGCCCAACAGGTGTTTCTGGAGTCTCCGCCAAGTGGTTCTGGCGTAGCTGGCAGGTGATGTTGGCGTGACTGGCAGGTGGTTCCAGCCAGCCCGGCAGGTGTTTCCGGAGTGTTCACCAACTGGCTGTGGCGTAGCCGGCAGGTGATTTTGGCGTGTCCGACAGGTGGTTCTGGCGAGTCGAGCAGGTGCTTCCGGCATGCTCGGCAGGTGCTTCCGGTGTCATTGGCATGTGGTTCTGGCAGGTCTGAGAGGTGGTTCCGGCATGCCTGACAGGTGATTCCGGAGTGTTCGCCAAGCGGTTCTGGCATAGGCGGCAGGTGATTTTGCCATGTCCAGAATGTGGTTCCAGCGAGTCGAACATGTGGTTCCGGCGTGTCCGGCAGGTGTTTCCGGTCTGTCCAGCAGGTGGTTCTGGGGTGTCCGGCATGAGGTTCTGGCACGTCTGAGAGGTGGTTCCGGCCGGCCCGACATGCGTTTCCGGAGTGTCCGCCACGTGGTTCAGGCACGTCTGAGAGGTGGTTCCAGCATGCCCGGCAGGTTTTCCCGGAGAGTCCTCCAAGTGGTTCTGGCGTAGCCCGCAGGTGATTTTGCTGTGTCCGGCAGGTTGTTCCGTTCTGTCCGATAGGTTGTTCCGGCATGTCCAGCACGTGCTTCTGGCACTTCTGAGAGGTGGTTCTGGCATGCCGGGCAGGTTATTCCGGAGTGTCCGGTAAGTGGTTCTGGTGTAGCCGGCAGTTCATTTTGGCGTGTCTGGCACATGGGTCCTGCGAGTCGAGCAGGTGGTTCCGGCGTGCTCGGCAGGTGGTCCAGGCATGTCCGGCAGGTGGTTCCAGTCTGTCCAGGACGTGGTTCCAGCGTGTCCGGCACGTGGTTCTCTTACGTCTGAGAGGTGGTTCCTGCATGCCTGGCAGGTTATTGCGGATTGTCTGCCAGGTGGTTCTCTCATAGCCAGCTGTTGATTTTGGCCTGTCAGGCAGGTGGTTCTGGTGAGTCCAGCAGGTGGCTCCGGCGTGCTCGGCAGGTGGTTCTGGCATGTCTGGCAGGTGGTTCCGGCGAGTTGAGCAGCTGGTTCCAGCCTGTCCGTCAGGTTAGGGTTAGGGATAGGGTTAGGGTTACGGTTAGGGTTAGGGTTTAGGGTTTGGGGTTAGGGGTTAGGGTTAGGGGTAGGGTTAGGGTTAGGGTTACGGTTGGGTTAGGGTTTAGGGTTAGGCTTAGGGTTAGGGGTTAGGGTTAGGGTTAGGGTTTGGGGATAGGGTTAGGGTTAGGGTTAGGGTTGGGGCCCGGCGCGTGGTTCCGGCGAGGCGAGCAGGTGGCTCCGGCGCGCTCGGCAGGTGCTTCCGCTGGGCCCGGCAGGTAGTTCCGGCGAGGCGAGCAGGTGGCTCCGGCGTGCTTGGCACGTGCTTCCGCTGGGCCCGGCAGGTGGTTCCGGCGAGGCCAGCAGGTGGCTCCGGCGCGCTCGGCAGGTGCTTCCGCTGCACCCGGCAGGTGGTTAAGGCGAGGCGAGCAGGTGGCTCCGGCGCGCCCGGCAGGTGCTTCTGCTGGGCCTGGCAGGTGGTTCCGGCGAGGCGAGCAGGTGGCTCCGGCGTGCTTGGCACGTGCTTCCGCTGGGCCCGGCAGGTGGTTCCGGCGAGGCGAGCAGGTTGTTCCTGCGTGCTCGGCAGGTGGTTCAGTTGGGTCTGGCAGGTGGTTTCGGTCTGTTCGGGGTGTGGTTCCAGCATCTCAGGCACATGGTTCTGGCACGTCTGAGAGGTGGTTCCGGCTGGCCCAACAGGTGTTTCTGGAGTCTCCGCCAAGTGGTTCTGGCGTAGCTGGCAGGTGATGTTGGCGTGACTGGCAGGTGGTTCCAGCCAGCCCGGCAGGTGTTTCCGGAGTGTTCACCAACTGGCTGTGGCGTAGCCGGCAGGTGATTTTGGCGTGTCCGACAGGTGGTTCTGGCGAGTCGAGCAGGTGCTTCCGGCATGCTCGGCAGGTGCTTCCGGTGTCATTGGCATGTGGTTCTGGCAGGTCTGAGAGGTGGTTCCGGCATGCCTGACAGGTGATTCCGGAGTGTTCGCCAAGCGGTTCTGGCATAGGCGGCAGGTGATTTTGCCATGTCCAGAATGTGGTTCCAGCGAGTCGAACATGTGGTTCCGGCGTGTCCGGCAGGTGTTTCCGGTCTGTCCAGCAGGTGGTTCTGGGGTGTCCGGCATGAGGTTCTGGCACGTCTGAGAGGTGGTTCCGGCCGGCCCGACATGCGTTTCCGGAGTGTCCGCCACGTGGTTCAGGCACGTCTGAGAGGTGGTTCCAGCATGCCCGGCAGGTTTTCCCGGAGAGTCCTCCAAGTGGTTCTGGTGTAGCCCGCAGGTGATTTTGGTGTGTCCGGCAGGTTGTTCCGTTCTGTCCGATAGGTTGTTCCGGCATGTCCAGCACGTGCTTCTGGCACTTCTGAGAGGTGGTTCTGGCATGCCGGGCAGGTTATTCCGGAGTGTCCGGTAAGTGGTTCTGGTGTAGCCGGCAGTTCATTTTGGCGTGTCTGGCACATGGGTCCTGCGAGTCGAGCAGGTGGTTCCGGCGTGCTCGGCAGGTGGTCCAGGCATGTCCGGCAGGTGGTTCCAGTCTGTCCAGGACGTGGTTCCAGCGTGTCCGGCACGTGGTTCTCTTACGTCTGAGAGGTGGTTCCTGCATGCCTGGCAGGTTATTGCGGATTGTCTGCCAGGTGGTTCTCTCATAGCCAGCTGTTGATTTTGGCCTGTCAGGCAGGTGGTTCTGGTGAGTCCAGCAGGTGGCTCCGGCGTGCTCGGCAGGTGGTTCTGGCATGTCTGGCAGGTGGTTCCGGCGAGTTGAGCAGCTGGTTCCAGCCTGTCCGTCAGGTTAGGGTTAGGGATAGGGTTAGGGTTACGGTTAGGGTTAGGGTTTAGGGTTTGGGGTTAGGGGTTAGGGTTAGGGGTAGGGTTAGGGTTAGGGTTACGGTTGGGTTAGGGTTTAGGGTTAGGCTTAGGGTTAGGGGTTAGGGTTAGGGTTAGGGTTTGGGGATAGGGTTAGGGTTAGGGTTAGGGTTGGGGCCCGGCGCGTGGTTCCGGCGAGGCGAGCAGGTGGCTCCGGCGCGCTCGGCAGGTGCTTCCGCTGGGCCCGGCAGGTAGTTCCGGCGAGGCGAGCAGGTGGCTCCGGCGTGCTTGGCACGTGCTTCCGCTGGGCCCGGCAGGTGGTTCCGGCGAGGCCAGCAGGTGGCTCCGGCGCGCTCGGCAGGTGCTTCCGCTGCACCCGGCAGGTGGTTAAGGCGAGGCGAGCAGGTGGCTCCGGCGCGCCCGGCAGGTGCTTCTGCTGGGCCTGGCAGGTGGTTCCGGCGAGGCGAGCAGGTGGCTCCGGCGTGCTTGGCACGTGCTTCCGCTGCGCCCGGCAGGTGGTTCCGGCGAGGCGAGCAGGTTGTTCCTGCGTGCTCGGCAGGTGGTTCAGTTGGGTCTGGCAGGTGGTTTCGGTCTGTTCGGGGTGTGGTTCCAGCATCTCAGGCACATGGTTCTGGCACGTCTGAGAGGTGGTTCCGGCTGGCCCAACAGGTGTTTCTGGAGTCTCCGCCAAGTGGTTCTGGCGTAGCTGGCAGGTGATGTTGGCGTGACTGGCAGGTGGTTCCAGCCAGCCCGGCAGGTGTTTCCGGAGTGTTCACCAACTGGCTGTGGCGTAGCCGGCAGGTGATTTTGGCGTGTCCGACAGGTGGTTCTGGCGAGTCGAGCAGGTGCTTCCGGCATGCTCGGCAGGTGCTTCCGGTGTCATTGGCATGTGGTTCTGGCAGGTCTGAGAGGTGGTTCCGGCATGCCTGACAGGTGATTCCGGAGTGTTCGCCAAGCGGTTCTGGCATAGGCGGCAGGTGATTTTGCCATGTCCAGAATGTGGTTCCAGCGAGTCGAACATGTGGTTCCGGCGTGTCCGGCAGGTGTTTCTGGTCTGTCCAGCAGGTGGTTCTGGGGTGTCCGGCATGAGGTTCTGGCACGTCTGAGAGGTGGTTACGGCCGGCCCGACGTGCGTTTCCGTAGTGTCTGCCACGTGGTTCAGGCACGTCTGAGAGGTGGTTCCAGCATGCCCGGCAGGTTTTCCCGGAGAGTCCTCCAAGTGGTTCTGGCGTAGCCCGCAGGTGATTTTGGTGTGTCCGGCAGGTTGTTCCGTTCTGTCCAATAGGTTGTTCCGGCATGTCCAGCACGTGCTTCTGGCACTTCTGAGAGGTGGTTCTGGCATGCCGGGCAGGTTATTCCGGAGTGTCCGGTAAGTGGTTCTGGTGTAGCCGGCAGTTCATTTTGGCGTGTCTGGCACATGGGTCCTGCGAGTCGAGCAGGTGGTTCCGGCGTGCTCGGCAGGTGGTCCAGGCATGTCCGGCAGGTGGTTCCAGTCTGTCCAGGACGTGGTTCCAGCGTGTCCGGCACGTGGTTCTCTTACGTCTGAGAGGTGGTTCCTGCATGCCTGGCAGGTTATTGCGGATTGTCTGCCAGGTGGTTCTCTCATAGCCAGCTGTTGATTTTGGCCTGTCAGGCAGGTGGTTCTGGTGAGTCCAGCAGGTGGCTCCGGCGTGCTCGGCAGGTGGTTCTGGCATGTCTGGCAGGTGGTTCCGGCGAGTTGAGCAGCTGGTTCCAGCCTGTCCGTCAGGTTAGGGTTAGGGATAGGGTTAGGGTTACGGTTAGGGTTAGGGTTTAGGGTTTGGGGTTAGGGGTTAGGGTTAGGGGTAGGGTTAGGGTTAGGGTTACGGTTGGGTTAGGGTTTAGGGTTAGGCTTAGGGTTAGGGGTTAAGGTTAGGGTTAGGGTTTGGGGATAGGGTTAGGGTTAGGGTTAGGGTTGGGGCCCGGCGCGTGGTTCCGGCGAGGCGAGCAGGTGGCTCCGGCGCGCTCGGCAGGTGCTTCCGCTGGGCCCGGCAGGTAGTTCCGGCGAGGCGAGCAGGTGGCTCCGGCGTGCTTGGCACGTGCTTCCGCTGGGCCCGGCAGGTGGTCCCGGCGAGGCCAGCAGGTGGCTCCGGCGCGCTCGGCAGGTGCTTCCGCTGCACCCGGCAGGTGGTTAAGGCGAGGCGAGCAGGTGGCTCCGGCGCGCTCGGCAGGTGCTTCCGCTGCGCCCGGCAGGTGGTTCCGGCGAGGCGAGCAGGTTGTTCCTGCGTGCTCGGCAGGTGCTTCAGTTGCGTCTGGCAGGTGGTTTCGGTCTGTTCGGGGTGTGGTTCCAGCATCTCAGGCACAAGGTTCTGGCACGTCTGAGAGCTGGTTCCGGCTGGCCCAACAGGTGTTTCTGGAGTCTCCGCCAAGTGGTTCTGGCGTAGCTGGCAGGTGATGTTGGCGTGACTGGCAGGTGGTTCCAGCCAGCCCGGCAGGTGTTTCCGGAGTGTTCACCAACTGGCTGTGGCGTAGCCGGCAGGTGATTTTGGCGTGTCCGACAGGTGGTTCTGGCGAGTCGAGCAGGTGCTTCCGGCATGCTCGGCAGGTGCTTCCGGTGTCATTGGCATGTGGTTCTGGCAGGTCTGAGAGGTGGTTCCGGCATGCCTGACAGGTGATTCCGGAGTGTTCGCCAAGCGGTTCTGGCATAGGCGGCAGGTGATTTTGCCATGTCCAGAATGTGGTTCCAGCGAGTCGAACATGTGGTTCCGGCGTGTCCGGCAGGTGTTTCTGGTCTGTCCAGCAGGTGGTTCTGGGGTGTCCGGCATGAGGTTCTGGCACGTCTGAGAGGTGGTTACGGCCGGCCCAACGTGCGTTTCCGTAGTGTCTGCCACGTGGTTCAGGCACGTCTGAGAGGTGGTTCCAGCATGCCCGGCAGGTTTTCCCGGAGAGTCCTCCAAGTGGTTCTGGCGTAGCCCGCAGGTGATTTTGGTGTGTCCGGCAGGTTGTTCCGTTCTGTCCGATAGGTTGTTCCGGCATGTCCAGCACTTGCTTCTGGCACTTCTGAGAGGTGGTTCTGGCATGCCGGGCAGGTTATTCCGGAGTGTCCGGTAAGTGGTTCTGGTGTAGCCGGCAGTTCATTTTGGCGTGTCTGGCACATGGGTCCTGCGAGTCGAGCAGGTGGTTCCGGCGTGCTCGGCAGGTGGTCCAGGCATGTCCGGCAGGTGGTTCCAGTCTGTCCAGGACGTGGTTCCAGCATGTCCGGCACGTGGTTCTCTTACGTCTGAGAGGTGGTTCCTGCATGCCTGGCAGGTTATTGCGGATTGTCTGCCAGGTGGTTCTCTCATAGCCAGCTGTTGATTTTGGCCTGTCAGGCAGGTGGTTCTGGTGAGTCCAGCAGGTGGCTCCGGCGTGCTCGGCAGGTGGTTCTGGCATGTCTGGCAGGTGGTTCCGGCGAGTTGAGCAGCTGGTTCCAGCCTGTCCGTCAGGTTAGGGTTAGGGATAGGGTTAGGGTTACGGTTAGGGTTAGGGTTTAGGGTTTGGGGTTAGGGGTTAGGGTTAGGGGTAGGGTTAGGGTTAGGGTTACGGTTGGGTTAGGGTTTAGGGTTAGGCTTAGGGTTAGGGGTTAGGGTTAGGGTTAGGGTTTGGGGATAGGGTTAGGGTTAGGGTTAGGGTTAGGGCCCGGCACGTGGTTACGGCGAGGCGAGCAGGTGGCTCCGGCGCGCCGGGCAGGTGGTTCCGTCGAGGCGAGCAGGTGGCTCCGGCGCGCTCGGCAGGTGCTTCCGCTGCGCCCGGCAGGTGGTTCCGGCGAGGCGAGCAGGTTGTTCCTGCGTGCTTGGCAGGTGGTTCAGTTGGGTCTTGCAGGTGGTTTCGGTCTGTTTGGGGTGTGGTTCCAGCATCTCAGGCACATGGTTCTGGCATGTCTGAGAGGTGGTTCCGGCTGGCCCAACAGGTGTTTCTGGAGTCTCCGCCAAGTGGTTCTGGCGTAGCTGGCAGGTGATGTTGGCGTGACTGGCAGGTGGTTCCAGCCAGCCCGGCAGGTGTTTCCGGAGTGTTCACCAACTGGCTGTGGCGTAGCCGGCAGGTGATTTTGGCGTGTCCGACAGGTGGTTCTGGCGAGTCGAGCAGGTGCTTCCGGCATGCTCGGCAGGTGCTTCCGGTGTCATTGGCATGCGGTTCTGCCATGTCTGAGAGGTGGTTCCGGCATGCCTGACAGGTGATTCCGGAGTGTTCGCCAAGCGGTTCTGGCATAGGCGGCAGGTGATTTTGCCATGTCCAGAATGTGGTTCCAGCGAGTCGAACATGTGGTTCCGGCGTGTCCGGCAGGTGTTTCCGGTCTGTCCAGCAGGTGGTTCTGGGGTGTCCGGCATGAGGTTCTGGCACGTCTGAGAGGTGGTTCCGGCCGGCCCGACGTGCGTTTCCGGAGTGTCCGCCACGTGGTTCAGGCACGTCTGAGAGGTGGTTCCAGCATGCCCGGCAGGTTTTCCCGAAGAGTCCTCCAAGTGGTTCTGGCGTAGCCCGCAGGTGATTTTGCTGTGTCCGGCAGGTTGTTCCGTTCTGTCCGATAGGTTGTTCCGGCATGTCCAGCACGTGCTTCTGGCACTTCTGAGAGGTGGTTCTGGCATGCCGGGCAGGTTATTCCGGAGTGTCCGGTAAGTGGTTCTGGTGTAGCCGGCAGTTCATTTTGGCGTGTCTGGCACATGGGTCCTGCGAGTCGAGCAGGTGGTTCCGGCGTGCTCGGCAGGTGGTCCAGGCATGTCCGGCAGGTGGTTCCAGTCTGTCCAGGATGTGGTTCCAGCGTGTCCGGCACGTGGTTCTCTTACGTCTGAGAGGTGGTTCCTGCATGCCTGGCAGGTTATTGCGGATTGTCTGCCAAGTGGTTCTCTCATAGCCAGCTGTTGATTTTGGCCTGTCAGGCAGGTGGTTCTGGTGAGTCCAGCAGGTGGCTCCGGCGTGCTCGGCAGGTGGTTCTGGCATGTCTGGCAGGTGGTTCTGGCGAGTTGAGCAGCTGGTTCCAGCCTGTCCGTCAGGTTAGGGTTAGGGATAGGGTTAGGGTTACGGTTAGGGTTAGGGTTTAGGGTTTGGGGTTAGGGGTTAGGGTTAGGGGTAGGGTTAGGGTTAGGGTTACGGTTGGGTTAGGGTTTAGGGTTAGGCTTAGGGTTAGGGGTTAGGGTTAGGGTTAGGGTTTGGGGATAGGGTTAGGGTTAGGGTTAGGGTTAGGGACCGGCAGGTGGTTCCGGCGAGCCGAGCAGGTGGCTCCGGCGCGCCCGGCAGGTGCTTCCGCTGGGCCCGGCAGGTGGTTCCGGCGAGGCCAGCAGGTGGCTCCGGCGCGCCCGGCAGGTGCTTCTGCTGGGCCTGGCAGGTGGTTCCGGCGAGGCGAGCAGGTGGCTCCGGCGCGCCGGGCAGGTGGTTCCGGCGAGGCGAGCAGGTGGCTCCGGCGCGCTCGGCAGGTGCTTCCGCTGCGCCCGGCATGTGGTTCCGGCGAGGCGAGCAGGTTGTTCCTGCGTGCTTAGCAGGTGGTTCAGTTGGGTCTGGCAGGTGGTTTCGGTCTGTTCGGGGTGTGGTTCCAGCATCTCAGGCACATGGTTCTGGCACGTCTGAGAGGTGGTTCTGGCTGGCCCAACAGGTGTTTCTGGAGTCTCCGCCAAGTGGTTCTGGCGTAGCTGGCAGGTGATGTTGGCGTGACTGGCAGGTGGTTCCAGCCAGCCCGGCAGGTGTTTCCGGAGTGTTCACCAACTGGCTGTGGCGTAGCCGGCAGGTGATTTTGGCGTGTCCGACAGGTGGTTCTGGCGAGTCGAGCAGGTGCTTCCGGCATGCTCGGCAGGTGCTTCCGGTGTCATTGGCATGTGGTTCTGGCAGGTCTGAGAGGTGGTTCCGGCATGCCTGACAGGTGATTCCGGAGTGTTCGCCAAGCGGTTCTGGCATAGGCGGCAGGTGATTTTGCCATGTCCAGAATGTGGTTCCAGCGAGTCGAACATGTGGTTCCGGCGTGTCCGGCAGGTGTTTCTGGTCTGTCCAGCAGGTGGTTCTGGGGTGTCCGGCATGAGGTTCTGGCACGTCTGAGAGGTGGTTACGGCCGGCCCGACGTGCGTTTCCGTAGTGTCTGCCACGTGGTTCAGGCACGTCTGAGAGGTGGTTCCAGCATGCCCGGCAGGTTTTCCCGGAGAGTCCTCCAAGTGGTTCTGGCGTAGCCCGCAGGTGATTTTGGTGTGTCCGGCAGGTTGTTCCGTTCTGTCCAATAGGTTGTTCCGGCATGTCCAGCACGTGCTTCTGGCACTTCTGAGAGGTGGTTCTGGCATGCCGGGCAGGTTATTCCGGAGTGTCCGGTAAGTGGTTCTGGTGTAGCCGGCAGTTCATTTTGGCGTGTCTGGCACATGGGTCCTGCGAGTCGAGCAGGTGGTTCCGGCGTGCTCGGCAGGTGGTCCAGGCATGTCCGGCAGGTGGTTCCAGTCTGTCCAGGACGTGGTTCCAGCGTGTCCGGCACGTGGTTCTCTTACGTCTGAGAGGTGGTTCCTGCATGCCTGGCAGGTTATTGCGGATTGTCTGCCAGGTGGTTCTCTCATAGCCAGCTGTTGATTTTGGCCTGTCAGGCAGGTGGTTCTGGTGAGTCCAGCAGGTGGCTCCGGCGTGCTCGGCAGGTGGTTCTGGCATGTCTGGCAGGTGGTTCCGGCGAGTTGAGCAGCTGGTTCCAGCCTGTCCGTCAGGTTAGGGTTAGGGATAGGGTTAGGGTTACGGTTAGGGTTAGGGTTTAGGGTTTGGGGTTAGGGGTTAGGGTTAGGGGTAGGGTTAGGGTTAGGGTTACGGCTGGGTTAGGGTTTAGGGTTAGGCTTAGGGTTAGGGGTTAGGGTTAGGGTTAGGGTTTGGGGATAGGGTTAGGGTTAGAGTTAGGGTTAGGGCCCGGCAGGTGGTTCCGGCGAGCCGAGGAGGTGGCTCCGGCGCGCCCGGCAGGTGCTTCCGCTGGGCCCGGCAGGTGGTTCCGGCGAGGCGAGCAGGTGGCTCCGGCGTGCTCGGCAGGTGCTTCCGCTGCGCCCGGCAGGTGGTTCCAGCGAGGCGAGCAGGTTGTTCCTGCGTGCTAGGCAGGTGGTTCAGTTGGGTCTGGCAGGTGGTTTCGGTCTGTTCGGGGTGTGGTTCCAGCATCTCAGGCACATGGTTCTGGCATGTCTGAGAGGTGGTTCCGGCTGGCCCAACAGGTGTTTCTGGAGTCTCCGCCAAGTGGTTCTGGCGTAGCTGGCAGGTGATGTTGGCGTGACTGGCAGGTGGTTCCAGCCAGCCCGGCAGGTGTTTCCGGAGTGTTCACCAACTGGCTGTGGCGTAGCCGGCAGGTGATTTTGGCGTGTCCGACAGGTGGTTCTGGCGAGTCGAGCAGGTGCTTCCGGCATGCTCGGCAGGTGCTTCCGGTGTCATTGGCATGTGGTTCTGGCAGGTCTGAGAGGTGGTTCCGGCATGCCTGACAGGTGATTCCGGAGTGTTCGCCAAGCGGTTCTGGCATAGGCGGCAGGTGATTTTGCCATGTCCAGAATGTGGTTCCAGCGAGTCGAACATGTGGTTCCGGCGTGTCCGGCAGGTGTTTCCGGTCTGTCCAGCAGGTGGTTCTGGGGTGTCCGGCATGAGGTTCTGGCACGTCTGAGAGGTGGTTCCGGCCGGCCCGACATGCGTTTCCGGAGTGTCCACCACGTGGTTCAGGCACGTCTGAGAGGTGGTTCCAGCATGCCCGGCAGGTTTTCCCGGAGAGTCCTCCAAGTGGTTCTGGCGTAGCCCGCAGGTGATTTTGGTGTGTCCGGCAGGTTGTTCCGTTCTGTCCGATAGGTTGTTCCGGCATGTCCAGCACGTGCTTCTGGCACTTCTGAGAGGTGGTTCTGGCATGCCGGGCAGGTTATTCCGGAGTGTCCGGTAAGTGGTTCTGGTGTAGCCGGCAGTTCATTTTGGCGTGTCTGGCACATGGGTCCTGCGAGTCGAGCAGGTGGTTCCGGCGTGCTCGGCAGGTGGTCCAGGCATGTCCGGCAGGTGGTTCCAGTCTGTCCAGGACGTGGTTCCAGCGTGTCCGGCACGTGGTTCTCTTACGTCTGAGAGGTGGTTCCTGCATGCCTGGCAGGTTATTGCGGATTGTCTGCCAGGTGGTTCTCTCATAGCCAGCTGTTGATTTTGGCCTGTCAGGCAGGTGGTTCTGGTGAGTCCAGCAGGTGGCTCCGGCGTGCTCGGCAGGTGGTTCTGGCATGTCTGGCAGGTGGTTCCGGCGAGTTGAGCAGCTGGTTCCAGCCTGTCCGTCAGGTTAGGGTTAGGGATAGGGTTAGGGTTACGGTTAGGGTTAGGGTTTAGGGTTTGGGGTTAGGGGTTAGGGTTAGGGGTAGGGTTAGGGTTAGGGTTACGGTTGGGTTAGGGTTTATGGTTAGGCTTAGGGTTAGGGGTTAGGGTTAGGGTTAGGGTTTGGGGATAGGGTAAGGGTTAGGGTTAGGGTTAGGGCCCGGCACGTGGTGCCGGCGAGGCGAGCAGGTGGCTCCGGCGCGCCCGGCAGGTGCTTCCGCTGGGCCCGGCAGGTGGTTCCGGCGAGGCGAGCAGGTGGCTCCGGCGTGCTTGGCACGTGCTTCCGCTGGGCTCGGCAGGTGGTTCCGGCGAGGCCAGCGGGTGGCTCCGGCGCGCTCGGCAGGTGCTTCCGCTGGGCCCGGCAGGTGGTTCCGACGAGGCGAGCAGGTGGCTCCGGCGTGCTTGGCACGTGCTTCCGCTGGGCCCGGCAGGTGGTTCCGGCGAGGCGAGCAGGTGGCTCCGGCGCGCTCGGCAGGTGCTTCCGCTGCACCCGGCAGGTGGTTCCGGCGAGGCGAGCAGGTGGCTCCGGCGCGCCCGGCAGGTGCTTCCGCTGGGCCTGGCAGGTGGTTCCGGCGAGGCGAGCAGGTCTCTCCGGCGCGCCGGGCAGGTGGTTCCGGCGAGGCGAGCATGTGGCTCCGGCGCGCTCGGCAGGTGCTTCCGCTGCGCCCGGCAGGTGGTTCCGGCGAGGCGAGCAGGTTGTTCCTGCGTGCTCGGCAGGTGGTTCAGTTGGGTCTGGCAGGTGGTTTCGGTCTGTTCGGGGTGTGGTTCCAGCATCTCAGGCACATGGTTCTGGCACGTCTGAGAGGTGGTTCCAGCTGGCCCAACAGGTGTTTCTGGAGTCTCCGCCAAGTGGTTCTGGCGTAGCTGGCAGGTGGTTCCAGCCAGCCCGGCAGGAGTTTCCGGAGTGTTCACCAACTGGCTGTGGCGTAGCCGGCAGGTGATTTTGGCGTGTCCGACAGGTGGTTCTGGCGAGTCGAGCAGGTGCTTCCGGCATGCTCGGCAGGTGCTTCCGGTGTCATTGGCATGTGGTTCTGGCAGGTCTGAGAGGTGGTTCCGGCATGCCGGGCAGGTGATTCCGGAGTGTCCGGTAAGTGGTTCTGGTGTAGCCGGCAGTTCATTTTGGCGTGTCTGGCACATGGGTCCTGCGAGTCGAGCAGGTGGTTCCGGCGTGCTCGGCAGGTGGTCCAGGCATGTCCGGCAGGTGGTTCCAGTCTGTCCAGGACGTGGTTCCAGCGTGTCCGGCACGTGGTTCTCTTACGTCTGAGAGGTGGTTCCTGCATGCCTGGCAGGTTATTGCGGATTGTCTGCCAGGTGGTTCTCTCATAGCCAGCTGTTGATTTTGGCCTGTCAGGCAGGTGGTTCTGGTGAGTCCAGCAGGTGGCTCCGGCGTGCTCGGCAGGTGGTTCTGGCATGTCTGGCAGGTGGTTCCGGCGAGTTGAGCAGCTGGTTCCAGCCTGTCCGTCAGGTTAGGGTTAGGGATAGGGTTAGGGTTACGGTTAGGGTTAGGGTTTAGGGTTTGGGGTTAGGGGTTAGGGTTAGGGGTAGGGTTAGGGTTAGGGTTACGGTTGGGTTAGGGTTTAGGGTTAGGCTTAGGGTTAGGGGTTAGGGTTAGGGTTAGGGTTTGGGGATAGGGTTAGGGTTAGGGTTAGGGTTGGGGCCCGGCGCGTGGTTCCGGCGAGGCGAGCAGGTGGCTCCGGCGCGCTCGGCAGGTGCTTCCGCTGGGCCCGGCAGGTAGTTCCGGCGAGGCGAGCAGGTGGCTCCGGCGTGCTTGGCACGTGCTTCCGCTGGGCCCGGCAGGTGGTTCCGGCGAGGCCAGCAGGTGGCTCCGGCGCGCTCGGCAGGTGCTTCCGCTGCACCCGGCAGGTGGTTAAGGCGAGGCGAGCAGGTGGCTCCGGCGCGCCCGGCAGGTGCTTCTGCTGGGCCTGGCAGGTGGTTCCGGCGAGGCGAGCAGGTGGCTCCGGCGCGCCGGGCAGGTGGTTCCGGCGAGGCGAGCAGGTTGTTCCTGCGTGCTCGGCAGGTGCTTCAGTTGCGTCTGGCAGGTGGTTTCGGTCTGTTCGGGGTGTGGTTCCAGCATCTCAGGCACATGGTTCTGGCACGTCTGAGAGGTGGTTCCGGCTGGCCCAACAGGTGTTTCTGGAGTCTCCGCCAAGTGGTTCTGGCGTAGCTGGCAGGTGATGTTGGCGTGACTGGCAGGTGGTTCCAGCCAGCCCGGCAGGTGTTTCCGGAGTGTTCACCAACTGGCTGTGGCGTAGCCGGCAGGTGATTTTGGCGTGTCCGACAGGTGGTTCTGGCGAGTCGAGCAGGTGCTTCCGGCATGCTCGGCAGGTGCTTCCGGTGTCATTGGCATGTGGTTCTGGCAGGTCTGAGAGGTGGTTCCGGCATGCCTGACAGGTGATTCCGGAGTGTTCGCCAAGCGGTTCTGGCATAGGCGGCAGGTGATTTTGCCATGTCCAGAATGTGGTTCCAGCGAGTCGAACATGTGGTTCCGGCGTGTCCGGCAGGTGTTTCCGGTCTGTCCAGCAGGTGGTTCTGGGGTGTCCGGCATGAGGTTCTGGCACGTCTGAGAGGTGCTTCCGGCCGGCCCGACATGCGTTTCCGGAGTGTCCGCCACGTGGTTCAGGCACGTCTGAGAGGTGGTTCCAGCATGCCCGGCAGGTTTTCCCGGAGAGTCCTCCAAGTGGTTCTGGCGTAGCCCGCAGGTGATTTTGGTGTGTCCGGCAGGTTGTTCCGTTCTGTCCGATAGGTTGTTCTGGCATGTCCAGCACGTGCTTCTGGCACTTCTGAGAGGTGGTTCTGGCATGCCGGGCAGGTTATTCCGGAGTGTCCGGTAAGTGGTTCTGGTGTAGCCGGCAGTTCATTTTGGCGTGTCTGGCACATGGGTCCTGCGAGTCGAGCAGGTGGTTCCGGCGTGCTCGGCAGGTGGTCCAGGCATGTCCGGCAGGTGGTTCCAGTCTGTCCAGGACGTGGTTACAGCGTGTCCGGCACGTGGTTCTCTTACGTCTGAGAGGTGGTTCCTGCATGCCTGGCAGGTTATTGCGGATTGTCTGCCAGGTGGTTCTCTCATAGCCAGCTGTTGATTTTGGCCTGTCAGGCAGGTGGTTCTGGTGAGTCCAGCAGGTGGCTCCGGCGTGCTCGGCAGGTGGTTCTGGCATGTCTGGCAGGTGGTTCCGGCGAGTTGAGCAGCTGGTTCCAGCCTGTCCGTCAGGTTAGGGTTAGGGATAGGGTTAGGGTTACGGTTAGGGTTAGGGTTTAGGGTTTGGGGTTAGGGGTTAGGGTTAGGGGTAGGGTTAGGGTTAGGGTTACGGTTGGGTTAGGGTTTAGGGTTAGGCTTAGGGTTAGGGGTTAGGGTTAGGGTTAGGGTTTGGGGATAGGGTTAGGGTTAGTGTTAGGGTTAGGGCCCGGCACGTGGTTCCGCCGATGCGAGCAGGTGGCTCCGGCGCGCCCGGCAGGTGCTTCCGCTGGGCCCGGCAGGTGGTTCCGGCGAGGCGAGCAGGTGGCTCCGGCGTGCTTGGCACGTGCTTCCGCTGGGCCCGGCAGGTGGTTCCGGCGAGGCGAGCAGGTGGCTCCGGCGCGCCCGGCAGGTGCTTCCGCTGCACCCGGCAGGTGGTTCCGGCGAGGCGAGCAGGTGGCTCCGGCGCGCTCGGCAGGTGCTTCCGCTGCGCCCGGCAGGTGGTTCCGGCGAGGCGAGCAGGTTGTTCCTGCGTGCTCGGCAGGTGCTTCAGTTGCGTCTGGCAGGTGGTTTCGGTCTGTTCGGGGTGTGGTTCCAGCATCTCAGGCACATGGTTCTGGCACGTCTGAGAGGTGGTTCCGGCTGGCCCAACAGGTGTTTCTGGAGTCTCCGCCAAGTGGTTCTGGCGTAGCTGGCAGGTGATGTTGGCGTGACTGGCAGGTGGTTCCAGCCAGCCCGGCAGGTGTTTCCGGAGTGTTCACCAACTGGCTGTGGCGTAGCCGGCAGGTGATTTTGGCGTGTCCGACAGGTGGTTCTGGCGAGTCGAGCAGGTGCTTCCGGCATGCTCGGCAGGTGCTTCCGGTGTCATTGGCATGTGGTTCTGGCATGTCTGAGAGGTGGTTCCGGCATGCCTGACAGGTGATTCCGGAGTGTTCGCCAAGCGGTTCTGGCATAGGCGGCAGGTGATTTTGCCATGTCCAGAATGTGGTTCCAGCGAGTCGAACATGTGGTTCCGGCGTGTCCGGCAGGTGTTTCCGGTCTGTCCAGCAGGTGGTTCTGGGGTGTCCGGCATGAGGTTCTGGCACGTCTGAGAGGTGGTTCCGGCCGGCCCGACATGCGTTTCCGGAGTGTCCGCCACGTGGTTCAGGCACGTCTGAGAGGTGGTTCCAGCATGCCCGGCAGGTTTTCCCGGAGAGTCCTCCAAGTGGTTCTGGCGTAGCCCGCAGGTGATTTTGGTGTGTCTGGCAGGTTGTTCCGTTCTGTCCGATAGGTTGTTCCGGCATGTCCAGCACGTGCTTCTGGCACTTCTGAGAGGTGGTTCTGGCATGCCGGGCAGGTTATTCCGGAGTGTCCGGTAAGTGGTTCTGGTGTAGCCGGCAGTTCATTTTGGCGTGTCTGGCACATGGGTCCTGCGAGTCGAGCAGGTGGTTCCGGCGTGCTCGGCAGGTGGTCCAGGCATGTCCGGCAGGTGGTTCCAGTCTGTCCAGGACGTGGTTCCAGCGTGTCCGGCACGTGGTTCTCTTACGTCTGAGAGGTGGTTCCTGCATGCCTGGCAGGTTATTGCGGATTGTCTGCCAGGTGGTTCTCTCATAGCCAGCTGTTGATTTTGGCCTGTCAGGCAGGTGGTTCTGGTGAGTCCAGCAGGTGGCTCCGGCGTGCTCGGCAGGTGGTTCTGGCATGTCTGGCAGGTGGTTCCGGCGAGTTGAGCAGCTGGTTCCAGCCTGTCCGTCAGGTTAGGGTTAGGGATAGGGTTAGGGTTACGGTTAGGGTTAGGGTTTAGGGTTTGGGGTTAGGGGTTAGGGTTAGGGGTAGGGTTAGGGTTAGGGTTACGGTTGGGTTAGGGTTTAGGGTTAGGCTTAGGGTTAGGGGTTAGGGTTAGGGTTAGGGTTTGGGGATAGGGTTAGGGTTAGGGTTAGGGTTAGGGCCCGGCACGTGGTTCCGCCGATGCGAGCAGGTGGCTCCGGCGCGCCCGGCAGGTGCTTCCGCTGGGCCCGGCAGGTGGTTCCGGCGAGGCGAGCAGGTGGCTCCGGCGTGCTTGGCACGTGCTTCCGCTGGGCCCGGCAGGTGGTTCCGGCGAGGCGAGCAGGTGGCTCCGGAGCGCCCGGCAGGTTCTTCCGCTGCACCCGGCAGGTGGTTCCGGCGAGGCGAGCAGGTTGTTCCTGCGTGCTCGGCAGGTGCTTCAGTTGCGTCTGGCAGGTGGTTTCGGTCTGTTCGGGGTGTGGTTCCAGCATCTCAGGCACATGGTTCTGGCACGTCTGAGAGGTGGTTCCGGCTGGCCCAACAGGTGTTTCTGGAGTCTCCGCCAAGTGGTTCTGGCGTAGCTGGCAGGTGATGTTGGCGTGACTGGCAGGTGGTTCCAGCCAGCCCGGCAGGTGTTTCCGGAGTGTTCACCAACTGGCTGTGGCGTAGCCGGCAGGTGATTTTGGCGTGTCCGACAGGTGGTTCTGGCGAGTCGAGCAGGTGCTTCCGGCATGCTCGGCAGGTGCTTCCGCTGTCATTGGCATGTGGTTCTGGCAGGTCTGAGAGGTGGTTCCGGCATGCCTGACAGGTGATTCCGGAGTGTTCGCCAAGCGGTTCTGGCATAGGCGGCAGGTGATTTTGCCATGTCCAGAATGTGGTTCCAGCGAGTCGAACATGTGGTTCCGGCGTGTCCGGCAGGTGTTTCCGGTCTGTCCAGCAGGTGGTTCTGGGGTGTCCGGCATGAGGTTCTGGCACGTCTGAGAGGTGGTTCCGGCCGGCCCGACATGCGTTTCCGGAGTGTCCGCCACGTGGTTCAGGCACGTCTGAGAGGTGGTTCCAGCATGCCCGGCAGGTTTTCCCGGAGAGTCCTCCAAGTGGTTCTGGCGTAGCCCGCAGGTGATTTTGGTGTGTCCGGCAGGTTGTTCCGTTCTGTCCGATAGGTTGTTCCGGCATGTCCAGCACGTGCTTCTGGCACTTCTGAGAGGTGGTTCTGGCATGCCGGGCAGGTTATTCCGGAGTGTCCGGTAAGTGGTTCTGGTGTAGCCGGCAGTTCATTTTGGCGTGTCTGGCACATGGGTCCTGCGAGTCGAGCAGGTGGTTCCGGCGTGCTCGGCAGGTGGTCCAGGCATGTCCGGCAGGTGGTTCCAGTCTGTCCAGGACGTGGTTCCAGCGTGTCCGGCACGTGGTTCTCTTACGTCTGAGAGGTGGTTCCTGCATGCCTGGCAGGTTATTGCGGATTGTCTGCCAGGTGGTTCTCTCATAGCCAGCTGTTGATTTTGGCCTGTCAGGCAGGTGGTTCTGGTGAGTCCAGCAGGTGGCTCCGGCGTGCTCGGCAGGTGGTTCTGGCATGTCTGGCAGGTGGTTCCGGCGAGTTGAGCAGCTGGTTCCAGCCTGTCCGTCAGGTTAGGGTTAGGGATAGGGTTAGGGTTACGGTTAGGGTTAGGGTTTAGGGTTTGGGGTTAGGGGATAGGGTTAGGGGTAGGGTTAGGGTTAGGGTTACGGTTGGGTTAGGGTTTAGGGTTAGGCTTAGGGTTAGGGGTTAGGGTTAGGGTTAGGGTTTGGGGATAGGGTTAGGGTTAGGGTTAGGGTTAGGGCCCGGCACGTGGTTACGGCGAGGCGAGCAGGTGGCTCCGGCGCGCCGGGCAGGTGGTTCCGTCGAGGCGAGCAGGTGGCTCCGGCGCGCTCGGCAGGTGCTTCCGCTGCGCCCGGCAGGTGGTTCCGGCGAGGCGAGCAGGTTGTTCCTGCGTGCTTGGCAGGTGGTTCAGTTGGGTCTGGCAGGTGGTTTCGGTCTGTTTGGGGTGTGGTTCCAGCATCTCAGGCACATGGTTCTGGCATGTCTGAGAGGTGGTTCCGGCTGGCCCAACAGGTGTTTCTGGAGTCTCCGCCAAGTGGTTCTGGCGTAGCTGGCAGGTGATGTTGGCGTGACTGGCAGGTGGTTCCAGCCAGCCCGGCAGGTGTTTCCGGAGTGTTCACCAACTGGCTGTGGCGTAGCCGGCAGGTGATTTTGGCGTGTCCGACAGGTGGTTCTGGCGAGTCGAGCAGGTGCTTCCGGCATGCTCGGCAGGTGCTTCCGGTGTCATTGGCATGTGGTTCTGGCAGGTCTGAGAGGTGGTTCCGGCATGCCTGACAGGTGATTCCGGAGTGTTCGCCAAGCGGTTCTGGCATAGGCGGCAGGTGATTTTGCCATGTCCAGAATGTGGTTCCAGCGAGTCGAACATGTGGTTCCGGCGTGTCCGGCAGGTGTTTCCGGTCTGTCCAGCAGGTGGTTCTGGGGTGTCCGGCATGAGGTTCTGGCACGTCTGAGAGGTGGTTCCGGCCGGCCCGACATGCGTTTCCGGAGTGTCCGCCACGTGGTTCAGGCACGTCTGAGAGGTGGTTCCAGCATGCCCGGCAGGTTTTCCCGGAGAGTCCTCCAAGTGGTTCTGGCGTAGCCCGCAGGTGATTTTGCTGTGTCCGGCAGGTTGTTCCGTTCTGTCCGATAGGTTGTTCCGGCATGTCCAGCACGTGCTTCTGGCACTTCTGAGAGGTGGTTCTGGCATGCCGGGCAGGTTATTCCGGAGTGTCCGGTAAGTGGTTCTGGTGTAGCCGGCAGTTCATTTTGGCGTGTCTGGCACATGGGTCCTGCGAGTCGAGCAGGTGGTTCCGGCGTGCTCGGCAGGTGGTCCAGGCATGTCCGGCAGGTGGTTCCAGTCTGTCCAGGACGTGGTTCCAGCGTGTCCGGCACGTGGTTCTCTTACGTCTGAGAGGTGGTTCCTGCATGCCTGGCAGGTTATTGCGGATTGTCTGCCAGGTGGTTCTCTCATAGCCAGCTGTTGATTTTGGCCTGTCAGGCAGGTGGTTCTGGTGAGTCCAGCAGGTGGCTCCGGCGTGCTCGGCAGGTGGTTCTGGCATGTCTGGCAGGTGGTTCCGGCGAGTTGAGCAGCTGGTTCCAGCCTGTCCGTCAGGTTAGGGTTAGGGATAGGGTTAGGGTTACGGTTAGGGTTAGGGTTTAGGGTTTGGGGTTAGGGGTTAGGGTTAGGGGTAGGGTTAGGGTTAGGGTTACGGTTGGGTTAGGGTTTAGGGTTAGGCTTAGGGTTAGGGGTTAGGGTTAGGGTTAGGGTTTGGGGATAGGGTTAGGGTTAGGGTTAGGGTTAGGGCCCGGCACGTGGTTCCGCCGATGCGAGCAGGTGGCTCCGGCGCGCCCGGCAGGTGCTTCCGCTGGGCCCGGCAGGTGGTTCCGGCGAGGCGAGCAGGTGGCTCCGGCGTGCTTGGCACGTGCTTCCGCTGGGCCCGGCAGGTGGTTCCGGCGAGGCGAGCAGGTGGCTCCGGAGCGCCCGGCAGGTTCTTCCGCTGCACCCGGCAGGTGGTTCCGGCGAGGCGAGCAGGTTGTTCCTGCGTGCTCGGCAGGTGCTTCAGTTGCGTCTGGCAGGTGGTTTCGGTCTGTTCGGGGTGTGGTTCCAGCATCTCAGGCACATGGTTCTGGCACGTCTGAGAGGTGGTTCCGGCTGGCCCAACAGGTGTTTCTGGAGTCTCCGCCAAGTGGTTCTGGCGTAGCTGGCAGGTGATGTTGGCGTGACTGGCAGGTGGTTCCAGCCAGCCCGGCAGGTGTTTCCGGAGTGTTCACCAACTGGCTGTGGCGTAGCCGGCAGGTGATTTTGGCGTGTCCGACAGGTGGTTCTGGCGAGTCGAGCAGGTGCTTCCGGCATGCTCGGCAGGTGCTTCCGGTGTCATTGGCATGTGGTTCTGGCATGTCTGAGAGGTGGTTCCGGCATGCCTGACAGGTGATTCCGGAGTGTTCGCCAAGCGGTTCTGGCATAGGCGGCAGGTGATTTTGCCATGTCCAGAATGTGGTTCCAGCGAGTCGAACATGTGGTTCCGGCGTGTCCGGCAGGTGTTTCCGGTCTGTCCAGCAGGTGGTTCTGGGGTGTCCGGCATGAGGTTCTGGCACGTCTGAGAGGTGGTTCCGGCCGGCCCGACATGCGTTTCCGGAGTGTCCGCCACGTGGTTCAGGCACGTCTGAGAGGTGGTTCCAGCATGCCCGGCAGGTTTTCCCGGAGAGTCCTCCAAGTGGTTCTGGCGTAGCCCGCAGGTGATTTTGGTGTGTCCGGCAGGTTGTTCCGTTCTGTCCGATAGGTTGTTCCGGCATGTCCAGCACGTGCTTCTGGCACTTCTGAGAGGTGGTTCTGGCATGCCGGGCAGGTTATTCCGGAGTGTCCGGTAAGTGGTTCTGGTGTAGCCGGCAGTTCATTTTGGCGTGTCTGGCACATGGGTCCTGCGAGTCGAGCAGGTGGTTCCGGCGTGCTCGGCAGGTGGTCCAGGCATGTCCGGCAGGTGGTTCCAGTCTGTCCAGGACGTGGTTCCAGCGTGTCCGGCACGTGGTTCTCTTACGTCTGAGAGGTGGTTCCTGCATGCCTGGCAGGTTATTGCGGATTGTCTGCCAGGTGGTTCTCTCATAGCCAGCTGTTGATTTTGGCCTGTCAGGCAGGTGGTTCTGGTGAGTCCAGCAGGTGGCTCCGGCGTGCTCGGCAGGTGGTTCTGGCATGTCTGGCAGGTGGTTCCGGCGAGTTGAGCAGCTGGTTCCAGCCTGTCCGTCAGGTTAGGGTTAGGGATAGGGTTAGGGTTACGGTTAGGGTTAGGGTTTAGGGTTTGGGGTTAGGGGATAGGGTTAGGGGTAGGGTTAGGGTTAGGGTTACGGTTGGGTTAGGGTTTAGGGTTAGGCTTAGGGTTAGGGGTTAGGGTTAGGGTTAGGGTTTGGGGATAGGGTTAGGGTTAGGGTTAGGGTTAGGGCCCGGCACGTGGTTACGGCGAGGCGAGCAGGTGGCTCCGGCGCGCCGGGCAGGTGGTTCCGTCGAGGCGAGCAGGTGGCTCCGGCGCGCTCGGCAGGTGCTTCCGCTGCGCCCGGCAGGTGGTTCCGGCGAGGCGAGCAGGTTGTTCCTGCGTGCTTGGCAGGTGGTTCAGTTGGGTCTGGCAGGTGGTTTCGGTCTGTTTGGGGTGTGGTTCCAGCATCTCAGGCACATGGTTCTGGCATGTCTGAGAGGTGGTTCCGGCTGGCCCAACAGGTGTTTCTGGAGTCTCCGCCAAGTGGTTCTGGCGTAGCTGGCAGGTGATGTTGGCGTGACTGGCAGGTGGTTCCAGCCAGCCCGGCAGGTGTTTCCGGAGTGTTCACCAACTGGCTGTGGCGTAGCCGGCAGGTGATTTTGGCGTGTCCGACAGGTGGTTCTGGCGAGTCGAGCAGGTGCTTCCGGCATGCTCGGCAGGTGCTTCCGGTGTCATTGGCATGTGGTTCTGGCAGGTCTGAGAGGTGGTTCCGGCATGCCTGACAGGTGATTCCGGAGTGTTCGCCAAGCGGTTCTGGCATAGGCGGCAGGTGATTTTGCCATGTCCAGAATGTGGTTCCAGCGAGTCGAACATGTGGTTCCGGCGTGTCCGGCAGGTGTTTCCGGTCTGTCCAGCAGGTGGTTCTGGGGTGTCCGGCATGAGGTTCTGGCACGTCTGAGAGGTGGTTCCGGCCGGCCCGACATGCGTTTCCGGAGTGTCCGCCACGTGGTTCAGGCACGTCTGAGAGGTGGTTCCAGCATGCCCGGCAGGTTTTCCCGGAGAGTCCTCCAAGTGGTTCTGGCGTAGCCCGCAGGTGATTTTGCTGTGTCCGGCAGGTTGTTCCGTTCTGTCCGATAGGTTGTTCCGGCATGTCCAGCACGTGCTTCTGGCACTTCTGAGAGTTGGTTCTGGCATGCCGGGCAGGTTATTCCGGAGTGTCCGGTAAGTGGTTCTGGTGTAGCCGGCAGTTCATTTTGGCGTGTCTGGCACATGGGTCCTGCGAGTCGAGCAGGTGGTTCCGGCGTGCTCGGCAGGTGGTCCAGGCATGTCCGGCAGGTGGTTCCAGTCTGTCCAGGACGTGGTTCCAGCGTGTCCGGCACGTGGTTCTCTTACGTCTGAGAGGTGGTTCCTGCATGCCTGGCAGGTTATTGCGGATTGTCTGCCAGGTGGTTCTCTCATAGCCAGCTGTTGATTTTGGCCTGTCAGGCAGGTGGTTCTGGTGAGTCCAGCAGGTGGCTCCGGCGTGCTCGGCAGGTGGTTCTGGCATGTCTGGCAGGTGGTTCCGGCGAGTTGAGCAGCTGGTTCCAGCCTGTCCGTCAGGTTAGGGTTAGGGATAGGGTTAGGGTTACGGTTAGGGTTAGGGTTTAGGGTTTGGGGTTAGGGGTTAGGGTTAGGGGTAGGGTTAGGGTTAGGGTTACGGTTGGGTTAGGGTTTAGGGTTAGGCTTAGGGTTAGGGGTTAGGGTTAGGGTTAGGGTTTGGGGATAGGGTTAGGGTTAGGGTTAGGGTTGGGGCCCGGCGCGTGGTTCCGGCGAGGCGAGCAGGTGGCTCCGGCGCGCTCGGCAGGTGCTTCCGCTGGGCCCGGCAGGTAGTTCCGGCGAGGCGAGCAGGTGGCTCCGGCGTGCTTGGCACGTGCTTCCGCTGGGCCCGGCAGGTGGTTCCGGCGAGGCCAGCAGGTGGCTCCGGCGCGCTCGGCAGGTGCTTCCGCTGCACCCGGCAGGTGGTTAAGGCGAGGCGAGCAGGTGGCTCCGGCGCGCCCGGCAGGTGCTTCTGCTGGGCCTGGCAGGTGGTTCCGGCGAGGCGAGCAGGTGGCTCCGGCGTGCTTGGCACGTGCTTCCGCTGCGCCCGGCAGGTGGTTCCGGCGAGGCGAGCAGGTTGTTCCTGCGTGCTCGGCAGGTGGTTCAGTTGGGTCTGGCAGGTGGTTTCGGTCTGTTCGGGGTGTGGTTCCAGCATCTCAGGCACATGGTTCTGGCACGTCTGAGAGGTGGTTCCGGCTGGCCCAACAGGTGTTTCTGGAGTCTCCGCCAAGTGGTTCTGGCGTAGCTGGCAGGTGATGTTGGCGTGACTGGCAGGTGGTTCCAGCCAGCCCGGCAGGTGTTTCCGGAGTGTTCACCAACTGGCTGTGGCGTAGCCGGCAGGTGATTTTGGCGTGTCCGACAGGTGGTTCTGGCGAGTCGAGCAGGTGCTTCCGGCATGCTCGGCAGGTGCTTCCGGTGTCATTGGCATGTGGTTCTGGCAGGTCTGAGAGGTGGTTCCGGCATGCCTGACAGGTGATTCCGGAGTGTTCGCCAAGCGGTTCTGGCATAGGCGGCAGGTGATTTTGCCATGTCCAGAATGTGGTTCCAGCGAGTCGAACATGTGGTTCCGGCGTGTCCGGCAGGTGTTTCCGGTCTGTCCAGCAGGTGGTTCTGGGGTGTCCGGCATGAGGTTCTGGCACGTCTGAGAGGTGGTTCCGGCCGGCCCGACATGCGTTTCCGGAGTGTCCGCCACGTGGTTCAGGCACGTCTGAGAGGTGGTTCCAGCATGCCCGGCAGGTTTTCCCGGAGAGTCCTCCAAGTGGTTCTGGTGTAGCCCGCAGGTGATTTTGGTGTGTCCGGCAGGTTGTTCCGTTCTGTCCGATAGGTTGTTCCGGCATGTCCAGCACGTGCTTCTGGCACTTCTGAGAGGTGGTTCTGGCATGCCGGGCAGGTTATTCCGGAGTGTCCGGTAAGTGGTTCTGGTGTAGCCGGCAGTTCATTTTGGCGTGTCTGGCACATGGGTCCTGCGAGTCGAGCAGGTGGTTCCGGCGTGCTCGGCAGGTGGTCCAGGCATGTCCGGCAGGTGGTTCCAGTCTGTCCAGGACGTGGTTCCAGCGTGTCCGGCACGTGGTTCTCTTACGTCTGAGAGGTGGTTCCTGCATGCCTGGCAGGTTATTGCGGATTGTCTGCCAGGTGGTTCTCTCATAGCCAGCTGTTGATTTTGGCCTGTCAGGCAGGTGGTTCTGGTGAGTCCAGCAGGTGGCTCCGGCGTGCTCGGCAGGTGGTTCTGGCATGTCTGGCAGGTGGTTCCGGCGAGTTGAGCAGCTGGTTCCAGCCTGTCCGTCAGGTTAGGGTTAGGGATAGGGTTAGGGTTACGGTTAGGGTTAGGGTTTAGGGTTTGGGGTTAGGGGTTAGGGTTAGGGGTAGGGTTAGGGTTAGGGTTACGGTTGGGTTAGGGTTTAGGGTTAGGCTTAGGGTTAGGGGTTAGGGTTAGGGTTAGGGTTTGGGGATAGGGTTAGGGTTAGGGTTAGGGTTGGGGCCCGGCGCGTGGTTCCGGCAAGGCGAGCAGGTGGCTCCGGCGCGCTCGGCAGGTGCTTCCGCTGGGCCCGGCAGGTAGTTCCGGCGAGGCGAGCAGGTGGCTCCGGCGTGCTTGGCACGTGCTTCCGCTGGGCCCGGCAGGTGGTTCCGGCGAGGCCAGCAGGTGGCTCCGGCGCGCTCGGCAGGTGCTTCCGCTGCACCCGGCAGGTGGTTAAGGCGAGGCGAGCAGGTGGCTCCGGCGCGCCCGGCAGGTGCTTCTGCTGGGCCTGGCAGGTGGTTCCGGCGAGGCGAGCAGGTGGCTCCGGCGTGCTTGGCACGTGCTTCCGCTGCGCCCGGCAGGTGGTTCCGGCGAGGCGAGCAGGTTGTTCCTGCGTGCTCGGCAGGTGGTTCAGTTGGGTCTGGCAGGTGGTTTCGGTCTGTTCGGGGTGTGGTTCCAGCATCTCAGGCACATGGTTCTGGCACGTCTGAGAGGTGGTTCCGGCTGGCCCAACAGGTGTTTCTGGAGTCTCCGCCAAGTGGTTCTGGCGTAGCTGGCAGGTGATGTTGGCGTGACTGGCAGGTGGTTCCAGCCAGCCCGGCAGGTGTTTCCGGAGTGTTCACCAACTGGCTGTGGCGTAGCCGGCAGGTGATTTTGGCGTGTCCGACAGGTGGTTCTGGCGAGTCGAGCAGGTGCTTCCGGCATGCTCGGCAGGTGCTTCCGGTGTCATTGGCATGTGGTTCTGGCAGGTCTGAGAGGTGGTTCCGGCATGCCTGACAGGTGATTCCGGAGTGTTCGCCAAGCGGTTCTGGCATAGGCGGCAGGTGATTTTGCCATGTCCAGAATGTGGTTCCAGCGAGTCGAACATGTGGTTCCGGCGTGTCCGGCAGGTGTTTCTGGTCTGTCCAGCAGGTGGTTCTGGGGTGTCCGGCATGAGGTTCTGGCACGTCTGAGAGGTGGTTACGGCCGGCCCGACGTGCGTTTCCGTAGTGTCTGCCACGTGGTTCAGGCACGTCTGAGAGGTGGTTCCAGCATGCCCGGCAGGTTTTCCCGGAGAGTCCTCCAAGTGGTTCTGGCGTAGCCCGCAGGTGATTTTGGTGTGTCCGGCAGGTTGTTCCGTTCTGTCCAATAGGTTGTTCCGGCATGTCCAGCACGTGCTTCTGGCACTTCTGAGAGGTGGTTCTGGCATGCCGGGCAGGTTATTCCGGAGTGTCCGGTAAGTGGTTCTGGTGTAGCCGGCAGTTCATTTTGGCGTGTCTGGCACATGGGTCCTGCGAGTCGAGCAGGTGGTTCCGGCGTGCTCGGCAGGTGGTCCAGGCATGTCCGGCAGGTGGTTCCAGTCTGTCCAGGACGTGGTTCCAGCGTGTCCGGCACGTGGTTCTCTTACGTCTGAGAGGTGGTTCCTGCATGCCTGGCAGGTTATTGCGGATTGTCTGCCAGGTGGTTCTCTCATAGCCAGCTGTTGATTTTGGCCTGTCAGGCAGGTGGTTCTGGTGAGTCCAGCAGGTGGCTCCGGCGTGCTCGGCAGGTGGTTCTGGCATGTCTGGCAGGTGGTTCCGGCGAGTTGAGCAGCTGGTTCCAGCCTGTCCGTCAGGTTAGGGTTAGGGATAGGGTTAGGGTTACGGTTAGGGTTAGGGTTTAGGGTTTGGGGTTAGGGGTTAGGGTTAGGGGTAGGGTTAGGGTTAGGGTTACGGTTGGGTTAGGGTTTAGGGTTAGGCTTAGGGTTAGGGGTTAAGGTTAGGGTTAGGGTTTGGGGATAGGGTTAGGGTTAGGGTTAGGGTTGGGGCCCGGCGCGTGGTTCCGGCGAGGCGAGCAGGTGGCTCCGGCGCGCTCGGCAGGTGCTTCCGCTGGGCCCGGCAGGTAGTTCCGGCGAGGCGAGCAGGTGGCTCCGGCGTGCTTGGCACGTGCTTCCGCTGGGCCCGGCAGGTGGTCCCGGCGAGGCCAGCAGGTGGCTCCGGCGCGCTCGGCAGGTGCTTCCGCTGCACCCGGCAGGTGGTTAAGGCGAGGCGAGCAGGTGGCTCCGGCGCGCTCGGCAGGTGCTTCCGCTGCGCCCGGCAGGTGGTTCCGGCGAGGCGAGCAGGTTGTTCCTGCGTGCTCGGCAGGTGCTTCAGTTGCGTCTGGCAGGTGGTTTCGGTCTGTTCGGGGTGTGGTTCCAGCATCTCAGGCACAAGGTTCTGGCACGTCTGAGAGCTGGTTCCGGCTGGCCCAACAGGTGTTTCTGGAGTCTCCGCCAAGTGGTTCTGGCGTAGCTGGCAGGTGATGTTGGCGTGACTGGCAGGTGGTTCCAGCCAGCCCGGCAGGTGTTTCCGGAGTGTTCACCAACTGGCTGTGGCGTAGCCGGCAGGTGATTTTGGCGTGTCCGACAGGTGGTTCTGGCGAGTCGAGCAGGTGCTTCCGGCATGCTCGGCAGGTGCTTCCGGTGTCATTGGCATGTGGTTCTGGCAGGTCTGAGAGGTGGTTCCGGCATGCCTGACAGGTGATTCCGGAGTGTTCGCCAAGCGGTTCTGGCATAGGCGGCAGGTGATTTTGCCATGTCCAGAATGTGGTTCCAGCGAGTCGAACATGTGGTTCCGGCGTGTCCGGCAGGTGTTTCCGGTCTGTCCAGCAGGTGGTTCTGGGGTGTCCGGCATGAGGTTCTGGCACGTCTGAGAGGTGGTTCCGGCCGGCCCGACATGCGTTTCCGGAGTGTCCGCCACGTGGTTCAGGCACGTCTGAGAGGTGGTTCCAGCATGCCCGGCAGGTTTTCCCGGAGAGTCCTCCAAGTGGTTCTGGCGTAGCCCGCAGGTGATTTTGGTGTGTCCGGCAGGTTGTTCCGTTCTGTCCGATAGGTTGTTCCGGCATGTCCAGCACGTGCTTCTGGCACTTCTGAGAGGTGGTTCTGGCATGCCGGGCAGGTTATTCCGGAGTGTCCGGTAAGTGGTTCTGGTGTAGCCGGCAGTTCATTTTGGCGTGTCTGGCACATGGGTCCTGCGAGTCGAGCAGGTGGTTCCGGCGTGCTCGGCAGGTGGTCCAGGCATGTCCGGCAGGTGGTTCCAGTCTGTCCAGGACGTGGTTCCAGCGTGTCCGGCACGTGGTTCTCTTACGTCTGAGAGGTGGTTCCTGCATGCCTGGCAGGTTATTGCGGATTGTCTGCCAGGTGGTTCTCTCATAGCCAGCTGTTGATTTTGGCCTGTCAGGCAGGTGGTTCTGGTGAGTCCAGCAGGTGGCTCCGGCGTGCTCGGCAGGTGGTTCTGGCATGTCTGGCAGGTGGTTCCGGCGAGTTGAGCAGCTGGTTCCAGCCTGTCCGTCAGGTTAGGGTTAGGGATAGGGTTAGGGTTACGGTTAGGGTTAGGGTTTAGGGTTTGGGGTTAGGGGTTAGGGTTAGGGGTAGGGTTAGGGTTAGGGTTACGGTTGGGTTAGGGTTTAGGGTTAGGCTTAGGGTTAGGGGTTAGGGTTAGGGTTAGGGTTTGGGGATAGGGTTAGGGTTAGGGTTAGGGTTGGGGCCCGGCGCGTGGTTCCGGCGAGGCGAGCAGGTGGCTCCGGCGCGCTCGGCAGGTGCTTCCGCTGGGCCCGGCAGGTAGTTCCGGCGAGGCGAGCAGGTGGCTCCGGCGTGCTTGGCACGTGCTTCCGCTGGGCCCGGCAGGTGGTTCCGGCGAGGCCAGCAGGTGGCTCCGGCGCGCTCGGCAGGTGCTTCCGCTGCACCCGGCAGGTGGTTAAGGCGAGGCGAGCAGGTGGCTCCGGCGCGCCCGGCAGGTGCTTCTGCTGGGCCTGGCAGGTGGTTCCGGCGAGGCGAGCAGGTGGCTCCGGCGTGCTTGGCACGTGCTTCCGCTGCGCCCGGCAGGTGGTTCCGGCGAGGCGAGCAGGTTGTTCCTGCGTGCTCGGCAGGTGGTTCAGTTGGGTCTGGCAGGTGGTTTCGGTCTGTTCGGGGTGTGGTTCCAGCATCTCAGGCACATGGTTCTGGCACGTCTGAGAGGTGGTTCCGGCTGGCCCAACAGGTGTTTCTGGAGTCTCCGCCAAGTGGTTCTGGCGTAGCTGGCAGGTGATGTTGGCGTGACTGGCAGGTGGTTCCAGCCAGCCCGGCAGGTGTTTCCGGAGTGTTCACCAACTGGCTGTGGCGTAGCCGGCAGGTGATTTTGGCGTGTCCGACAGGTGGTTCTGGCGAGTCGAGCAGGTGCTTCCGGCATGCTCGGCAGGTGCTTCCGGTGTCATTGGCATGTGGTTCTGGCAGGTCTGAGAGGTGGTTCCGGCATGCCTGACAGGTGATTCCGGAGTGTTCGCCAAGCGGTTCTGGCATAGGCGGCAGGTGATTTTGCCATGTCCAGAATGTGGTTCCAGCGAGTCGAACATGTGGTTCCGGCGTGTCCGGCAGGTGTTTCCGGTCTGTCCAGCAGGTGGTTCTGGGGTGTCCGGCATGAGGTTCTGGCACGTCTGAGAGGTGGTTCCGGCCGGCCCGACATGCGTTTCCGGAGTGTCCGCCACGTGGTTCAGGCACGTCTGAGAGGTGGTTCCAGCATGCCCGGCAGGTTTTCCCGGAGAGTCCTCCAAGTGGTTCTGGTGTAGCCCGCAGGTGATTTTGGTGTGTCCGGCAGGTTGTTCCGTTCTGTCCGATAGGTTGTTCCGGCATGTCCAGCACGTGCTTCTGGCACTTCTGAGAGGTGGTTCTGGCATGCCGGGCAGGTTATTCCGGAGTGTCCGGTAAGTGGTTCTGGTGTAGCCGGCAGTTCATTTTGGCGTGTCTGGCACATGGGTCCTGCGAGTCGAGCAGGTGGTTCCGGCGTGCTCGGCAGGTGGTCCAGGCATGTCCGGCAGGTGGTTCCAGTCTGTCCAGGACGTGGTTCCAGCGTGTCCGGCACGTGGTTCTCTTACGTCTGAGAGGTGGTTCCTGCATGCCTGGCAGGTTATTGCGGATTGTCTGCCAGGTGGTTCTCTCATAGCCAGCTGTTGATTTTGGCCTGTCAGGCAGGTGGTTCTGGTGAGTCCAGCAGGTGGCTCCGGCGTGCTCGGCAGGTGGTTCTGGCATGTCTGGCAGGTGGTTCCGGCGAGTTGAGCAGCTGGTTCCAGCCTGTCCGTCAGGTTAGGGTTAGGGATAGGGTTAGGGTTACGGTTAGGGTTAGGGTTTAGGGTTTGGGGTTAGGGGTTAGGGTTAGGGGTAGGGTTAGGGTTAGGGTTACGGTTGGGTTAGGGTTTAGGGTTAGGCTTAGGGTTAGGGGTTAGGGTTAGGGTTAGGGTTTGGGGATAGGGTTAGGGTTAGGGTTAGGGTTGGGGCCCGGCGCGTGGTTCCGGCGAGGCGAGCAGGTGGCTCCGGCGCGCTCGGCAGGTGCTTCCGCTGGGCCCGGCAGGTAGTTCCGGCGAGGCGAGCAGGTGGCTCCGGCGTGCTTGGCACGTGCTTCCGCTGCGCCCGGCAGGTGGTTCCGGCGAGGCGAGCAGGTTGTTCCTGCGTGCTCGGCAGGTGGTTCAGTTGGGTCTGGCAGGTGGTTTCGGTCTGTTCGGGGTGTGGTTCCAGCATCTCAGGCACATGGTTCTGGCACGTCTGAGAGGTGGTTCCGGCTGGCCCAACAGGTGTTTCTGGAGTCTCCACCAAGTGGTTCTGGCGTAGCTGGCAGGTGATGTTGGCGTGACTGGCAGGTGGTTCCAGCCAGCCCGGCAGGTGTTTCCGGAGTGTTCACCAACTGGCTGTGGCGTAGCCGGCAGGTGATTTTGGCGTGTCCGACAGGTGGTTCTGGCGAGTCGAGCAGGTGCTTCCGGCATGCTCGGCAGGTGCTTCCGGTGTCATTGGCATGTGGTTCTGGCAGGTCTGAGAGGTGGTTCCGGCATGCCTGACAGGTGATTCCGGAGTGTTCGCCAAGCGGTTCTGGCATAGGCGGCAGGTGATTTTGCCATGTCCAGAATGTGGTTCCAGCGAGTCGAACATGTGGTTCCGGCGTGTCCGGCAGGTGTTTCTGGTCTGTCCAGCAGGTGGTTCTGGGGTGTCCGGCATGAGGTTCTGGCACGTCTGAGAGGTGGTTACGGCCGGCCCGACGTGCGTTTCCGTAGTGTCTGCCACGTGGTTCAGGCACGTCTGAGAGGTGGTTCCAGCATGCCCGGCAGGTTTTCCCGGAGAGTCCTCCAAGTGGTTCTGGCGTAGCCCGCAGGTGATTTTGGTGTGTCCGGCAGGTTGTTCCGTTCTGTCCAATAGGTTGTTCCGGCATGTCCAGCACGTGCTTCTGGCACTTCTGAGAGGTGGTTCTGGCATGCCGGGCAGGTTATTCCGGAGTGTCCGGTAAGTGGTTCTGGTGTAGCCGGCAGTTCATTTTGGCGTGTCTGGCACATGGGTCCTGCGAGTCGAGCAGGTGGTTCCGGCGTGCTCGGCAGGTGGTCCAGGCATGTCCGGCAGGTGGTTCCAGTCTGTCCAGGACGTGGTTCCAGCGTGTCCGGCACGTGGTTCTCTTACGTCTGAGAGGTGGTTCCTGCATGCCTGGCAGGTTATTGCGGATTGTCTGCCAGGTGGTTCTCTCATAGCCAGCTGTTGATTTTGGCCTGTCAGGCAGGTGGTTCTGGTGAGTCCAGCAGGTGGCTCCGGCGTGCTCGGCAGGTGGTTCTGGCATGTCTGGCAGGTGGTTCCGGCGAGTTGAGCAGCTGGTTCCAGCCTGTCCGTCAGGTTAGGGTTAGGGATAGGGTTAGGGTTACGGTTAGGGTTAGGGTTTAGGGTTTGGGGTTAGGGGTTAGGGTTAGGGGTAGGGTTAGGGTTAGGGTTACGGTTGGGTTAGGGTTTAGGGTTAGGCTTAGGGTTAGGGGTTAAGGTTAGGGTTAGGGTTTGGGGATAGGGTTAGGGTTAGGGTTAGGGTTGGGGCCCGGCGCGTGGTTCCGGCGAGGCGAGCAGGTGGCTCCGGCGCGCTCGGCAGGTGCTTCCGCTGGGCCCGGCAGGTAGTTCCGGCGAGGCGAGCAGGTGGCTCCGGCGTGCTTGGCACGTGCTTCCGCTGGGCCCGGCAGGTGGTCCCGGCGAGGCCAGCAGGTGGCTCCGGCGCGCTCGGCAGGTGCTTCCGCTGCACCCGGCAGGTGGTTAAGGCGAGGCGAGCAGGTGGCTCCGGCGCGCTCGGCAGGTGCTTCCGCTGCGCCCGGCAGGTGGTTCCGGCGAGGCGAGCAGGTTGTTCCTGCGTGCTCGGCAGGTGCTTCAGTTGCGTCTGGCAGGTGGTTTCGGTCTGTTCGGGGTGTGGTTCCAGCATCTCAGGCACAAGGTTCTGGCACGTCTGAGAGCTGGTTCCGGCTGGCCCAACAGGTGTTTCTGGAGTCTCCGCCAAGTGGTTCTGGCGTAGCTGGCAGGTGATGTTGGCGTGACTGGCAGGTGGTTCCAGCCAGCCCGGCAGGTGTTTCCGGAGTGTTCACCAACTGGCTGTGGCGTAGCCGGCAGGTGATTTTGGCGTGTCCGACAGGTGGTTCTGGCGAGTCGAGCAGGTGCTTCCGGCATGCTCGGCAGGTGCTTCCGGTGTCATTGGCATGTGGTTCTGGCAGGTCTGAGAGGTGGTTCCGGCATGCCTGACAGGTGATTCCGGAGTGTTCGCCAAGCGGTTCTGGCATAGGCGGCAGGTGATTTTGCCATGTCCAGAATGTGGTTCCAGCGAGTCGAACATGTGGTTCCGGCGTGTCCGGCAGGTGTTTCCGGTCTGTCCAGCAGGTGGTTCTGGGGTGTCCGGCATGAGGTTCTGGCACGTCTGAGAGGTGGTTCCGGCCGGCCCGACGTGCGTTTCCGGAGTGTCCGCCACGTGGTTCAGGCACGTCTGAGAGGTGGTTCCAGCATGCCCGGCAGGTTTTCCCGAAGAGTCCTCCAAGTGGTTCTGGCGTAGCCCGCAGGTGATTTTGCTGTGTCCGGCAGGTTGTTCCGTTCTGTCCGATAGGTTGTTCCGGCATGTCCAGCACGTGCTTCTGGCACTTCTGAGAGGTGGTTCTGGCATGCCGGGCAGGTTATTCCGGAGTGTCCGGTAAGTGGTTCTGGTGTAGCCGGCAGTTCATTTTGGCGTGTCTGGCACATGGGTCCTGCGAGTCGAGCAGGTGGTTCCGGCGTGCTCGGCAGGTGGTCCAGGCATGTCCGGCAGGTGGTTCCAGTCTGTCCAGGACGTGGTTCCAGCGTGTCCGGCACGTGGTTCTCTTACGTCTGAGAGGTGGTTCCTGCATGCCTGGCAGGTTATTGCGGATTGTCTGCCAGGTGGTTCTCTCATAGCCAGCTGTTGATTTTGGCCTGTCAGGCAGGTGGTTCTGGTGAGTCCAGCAGGTGGCTCCGGCGTGCTCGGCAGGTGGTTCTGGCATGTCTGGCAGGTGGTTCCGGCGAGTTGAGCAGCTGGTTCCAGCCTGTCCGTCAGGTTAGGGTTAGGGATAGGGTTAGGGTTACGGTTAGGGTTAGGGTTTAGGGTTTGGGGTTAGGGGTTAGGGTTAGGGGTAGGGTTAGGGTTAGGGTTACGGTTGGGTTAGGGTTTAGGGTTAGGCTTAGGGTTAGGGGTTAGGGTTAGGGTTAGGGTTTGGGGATAGGGTTAGGGTTAGGGTTAGGGTTGGGGCCCGGCGCGTGGTTCCGGCGAGGCGAGCAGGTGGCTCCGGCGCGCTCGGCAGGTGCTTCCGCTGGGCCCGGCAGGTAGTTCCGGCGAGGCGAGCAGGTGGCTCCGGCGTGCTTGGCACGTGCTTCCGCTGGGCCCGGCAGGTGGTTCCGGCGAGGCCAGCAGGTGGCTCCGGCGCGCTCGGCAGGTGCTTCCGCTGCACCCGGCAGGTGGTTAAGGCGAGGCGAGCAGGTGGCTCCGGCGCGCCCGGCAGGTGCTTCTGCTGGGCCTGGCAGGTGGTTCCGGCGAGGCGAGCAGGTGGCTCCGGCGCGCTCGGCAGGTGCTTCCGCTGCGCCCGGCAGGTGGTTCCGGCGAGGCGAGCAGGTTGTTCCTGCGTGCTTGGCAGGTGGTTCAGTTGGGTCTGGCAGGTGGTTTCGGTCTGTTTGGGGTGTGGTTCCAGCATCTCAGGCACATGGTTCTGGCATGTCTGAGAGGTGGTTCCGGCTGGCCCAACAGGTGTTTCTGGAGTCTCCGCCAAGTGGTTCTGGCGTAGCTGGCAGGTGATGTTGGCGTGACTGGCAGGTGGTTCCAGCCAGCCCGGCAGGTGTTTCCGGAGTGTTCACCAACTGGCTGTGGCGTAGCCGGCAGGTGATTTTGGCGTGTCCGACAGGTGGTTCTGGCGAGTCGAGCAGGTGCTTCCGGCATGCTCGGCAGGTGCTTCCGGTGTCATTGGCATGCGGTTCTGCCATGTCTGAGAGGTGGTTCCGGCATGCCTGACAGGTGATTCCGGAGTGTTCGCCAAGCGGTTCTGGCATAGGCGGCAGGTGATTTTGCCATGTCCAGAATGTGGTTCCAGCGAGTCGAACATGTGGTTCCGGCGTGTCCGGCAGGTGTTTCCGGTCTGTCCAGCAGGTGGTTCTGGGGTGTCCGGCATGAGGTTCTGGCACGTCTGAGAGGTGGTTCCGGCCGGCCCGACGTGCGTTTCCGGAGTGTCCGCCACGTGGTTCAGGCACGTCTGAGAGGTGGTTCCAGCATGCCCGGCAGGTTTTCCCGAAGAGTCCTCCAAGTGGTTCTGGCGTAGCCCGCAGGTGATTTTGCTGTGTCCGGCAGGTTGTTCCGTTCTGTCCGATAGGTTGTTCCGGCATGTCCAGCACGTGCTTCTGGCACTTCTGAGAGGTGGTTCTGGCATGCCGGGCAGGTTATTCCGGAGTGTCCGGTAAGTGGTTCTGGTGTAGCCGGCAGTTCATTTTGGCGTGTCTGGCACATGGGTCCTGCGAGTCGAGCAGGTGGTTCCGGCGTGCTCGGCAGGTGGTCCAGGCATGTCCGGCAGGTGGTTCCAGTCTGTCCAGGATGTGGTTCCAGCGTGTCCGGCACGTGGTTCTCTTACGTCTGAGAGGTGGTTCCTGCATGCCTGGCAGGTTATTGCGGATTGTCTGCCAAGTGGTTCTCTCATAGCCAGCTGTTGATTTTGGCCTGTCAGGCAGGTGGTTCTGGTGAGTCCAGCAGGTGGCTCCGGCGTGCTCGGCAGGTGGTTCTGGCATGTCTGGCAGGTGGTTCTGGCGAGTTGAGCAGCTGGTTCCAGCCTGTCCGTCAGGTTAGGGTTAGGGATAGGGTTAGGGTTACGGTTAGGGTTAGGGTTTAGGGTTTGGGGTTAGGGGTTAGGGTTAGGGGTAGGGTTAGGGTTAGGGTTACGGTTGGGTTAGGGTTTAGGGTTAGGCTTAGGGTTAGGGGTTAGGGTTAGGGTTAGGGTTTGGGGATAGGGTTAGGGTTAGGGTTAGGGTTAGGGACCGGCAGGTGGTTCCGGCGAGCCGAGCAGGTGGCTCCGGCGCGCCCGGCAGGTGCTTCCGCTGGGCCCGGCAGGTGGTTCCGGCGAGGCCAGCAGGTGGCTCCGGCGCGCCCGGCAGGTGCTTCTGCTGGGCCTGGCAGGTGGTTCCGGCGAGGCGAGCAGGTGGCTCCGGCGCGCCGGGCAGGTGGTTCCGGCGAGGCGAGCAGGTGGCTCCGGCGCGCTCGGCAGGTGCTTCCGCTGCGCCCGGCATGTGGTTCCGGCGAGGCGAGCAGGTTGTTCCTGCGTGCTTAGCAGGTGGTTCAGTTGGGTCTGGCAGGTGGTTTCGGTCTGTTCGGGGTGTGGTTCCAGCATCTCAGGCACATGGTTCTGGCACGTCTGAGAGGTGGTTCTGGCTGGCCCAACAGGTGTTTCTGGAGTCTCCGCCAAGTGGTTCTGGCGTAGCTGGCAGGTGATGTTGGCGTGACTGGCAGGTGGTTCCAGCCAGCCCGGCAGGTGTTTCCGGAGTGTTCACCAACTGGCTGTGGCGTAGCCGGCAGGTGATTTTGGCGTGTCCGACAGGTGGTTCTGGCGAGTCGAGCAGGTGCTTCCGGCATGCTCGGCAGGTGCTTCCGGTGTCATTGGCATGTGGTTCTGGCAGGTCTGAGAGGTGGTTCCGGCATGCCTGACAGGTGATTCCGGAGTGTTCGCCAAGCGGTTCTGGCATAGGCGGCAGGTGATTTTGCCATGTCCAGAATGTGGTTCCAGCGAGTCGAACATGTGGTTCCGGCGTGTCCGGCAGGTGTTTCTGGTCTGTCCAGCAGGTGGTTCTGGGGTGTCCGGCATGAGGTTCTGGCACGTCTGAGAGGTGGTTACGGCCGGCCCGACGTGCGTTTCCGTAGTGTCTGCCACGTGGTTCAGGCACGTCTGAGAGGTGGTTCCAGCATGCCCGGCAGGTTTTCCCGGAGAGTCCTCCAAGTGGTTCTGGCGTAGCCCGCAGGTGATTTTGGTGTGTCCGGCAGGTTGTTCCGTTCTGTCCAATAGGTTGTTCCGGCATGTCCAGCACGTGCTTCTGGCACTTCTGAGAGGTGGTTCTGGCATGCCGGGCAGGTTATTCCGGAGTGTCCGGTAAGTGGTTCTGGTGTAGCCGGCAGTTCATTTTGGCGTGTCTGGCACATGGGTCCTGCGAGTCGAGCAGGTGGTTCCGGCGTGCTCGGCAGGTGGTCCAGGCATGTCCGGCAGGTGGTTCCAGTCTGTCCAGGACGTGGTTCCAGCGTGTCCGGCACGTGGTTCTCTTACGTCTGAGAGGTGGTTCCTGCATGCCTGGCAGGTTATTGCGGATTGTCTGCCAGGTGGTTCTCTCATAGCCAGCTGTTGATTTTGGCCTGTCAGGCAGGTGGTTCTGGTGAGTCCAGCAGGTGGCTCCGGCGTGCTCGGCAGGTGGTTCTGGCATGTCTGGCAGGTGGTTCCGGCGAGTTGAGCAGCTGGTTCCAGCCTGTCCGTCAGGTTAGGGTTAGGGATAGGGTTAGGGTTACGGTTAGGGTTAGGGTTTAGGGTTTGGGGTTAGGGGTTAGGGTTAGGGGTAGGGTTAGGGTTAGGGTTACGGCTGGGTTAGGGTTTAGGGTTAGGCTTAGGGTTAGGGGTTAGGGTTAGGGTTAGGGTTTGGGGATAGGGTTAGGGTTAGAGTTAGGGTTAGGGCCCGGCAGGTGGTTCCGGCGAGCCGAGGAGGTGGCTCCGGCGCGCCCGGCAGGTGCTTCCGCTGGGCCCGGCAGGTGGTTCCGGCGAGGCGAGCAGGTGGCTCCGGCGTGCTCGGCAGGTGCTTCCGCTGCGCCCGGCAGGTGGTTCCAGCGAGGCGAGCAGGTTGTTCCTGCGTGCTAGGCAGGTGGTTCAGTTGGGTCTGGCAGGTGGTTTCGGTCTGTTCGGGGTGTGGTTCCAGCATCTCAGGCACATGGTTCTGGCATGTCTGAGAGGTGGTTCCGGCTGGCCCAACAGGTGTTTCTGGAGTTTCCGCCAAGTGGTTCTGGCGTAGCTGGCCGGTGATGTTGGCGTGACTGGCAGGTGGTTCCAGCCAGCCCGGCAGGTGTTTCCGGAGTGTTCACCAACTGGCTGTGGCGTAGCCGGCAGGTGATTTTGGCGTGTCCGACAGGTGGTTCTGGCGAGTCGAGCAGGTGCTTCCGGCATGCTCGGCAGGTGCTTCCGGTGTCATTGGCATGTGGTTCTGGCAGGTCTGAGAGGTGGTTCCGGCATGCCTGACAGGTGATTCCGGAGTGTTCGCCAAGCGGTTCTGGCATAGGCGGCAGGTGATTTTGCCATGTCCAGAATGTGGTTCCAGCGAGTCGAACATGTGGTTCCGGCGTGTCCGGCAGGTGTTTCCGGTCTGTCCAGCAGGTGGTTCTGGGGTGTCCGGCATGAGGTTCTGGCACGTCTGAGAGGTGGTTACGGCCGGCCCGACATGCGTTTCCGGAGTGTCCACCACGTGGTTCAGGCACGTCTGAGAGGTGGTTCCAGCATGCCCGGCAGGTTTTCCCGGAGAGTCCTCCAAGTGGTTCTGGCGTAGCCCGCAGGTGATTTTGGTGTGTCCGGCAGGTTGTTCCGTTCTGTCCGATAGGTTGTTCCGGCATGTCCAGCACGTGCTTCTGGCACTTCTGAGAGGTGGTTCTGGCATGCCGGGCAGGTTATTCCGGAGTGTCCGGTAAGTGGTTCTGGTGTAGCCGGCAGTTCATTTTGGCGTGTCTGGCACATGGGTCCTGCGAGTCGAGCAGGTGGTTCCGGCGTGCTCGGCAGGTGGTCCAGGCATGTCCGGCAGGTGGTTCCAGTCTGTCCAGGACGTGGTTCCAGCGTGTCCGGCACGTGGTTCTCTTACGTCTGAGAGGTGGTTCCTGCATGCCTGGCAGGTTATTGCGGATTGTCTGCCAGGTGGTTCTCTCATAGCCAGCTGTTGATTTTGGCCTGTCAGGCAGGTGGTTCTGGTGAGTCCAGCAGGTGGCTCCGGCGTGCTCGGCAGGTGGTTCTGGCATGTCTGGCAGGTGGTTCCGGCGAGTTGAGCAGCTGGTTCCAGCCTGTCCGTCAGGTTAGGGTTAGGGATAGGGTTAGGGTTACGGTTAGGGTTAGGGTTTAGGGTTTGGGGTTAGGGGTTAGGGTTAGGGGTAGGGTTAGGGTTAGGGTTACGGTTGGGTTAGGGTTTATGGTTAGGCTTAGGGTTAGGGGTTAGGGTTAGGGTTAGGGTTTGGGGATAGGGTAAGGGTTAGGGTTAGGGTTAGGGCCCGGCACGTGGTGCCGGCGAGGCGAGCAGGTGGCTCCGGCGCGCCCGGCAGGTGCTTCCGCTGGGCCCGGCAGGTGGTTCCGGCGAGGCGAGCAGGTGGCTCCGGCGTGCTTGGCACGTGCTTCCGCTGGGCTCGGCAGGTGGTTCCGGCGAGGCCAGCAGGTGGCTCCGGCGCGCTCGGCAGGTGCTTCCGCTGGGCCCGGCAGGTGGTTCCGACGAGGCGAGCAGGTGGCTCCGGCGTGCTTGGCACGTGCTTCCGCTGGGCCCGGCAGGTGGTTCCGGCGAGGCGAGCAGGTGGCTCCGGCGCGCTCGGCAGGTGCTTCCGCTGCACCCGGCAGGTGGTTCCGGCGAGGCGAGCAGGTGGCTCCGGCGCGCCCGGCAGGTGCTTCCGCTGGGCCTGGCAGGTGGTTCCGGCGAGGCGAGCAGGTCTCTCCGGCGCGCCGGGCAGGTGGTTCCGGCGAGGCGAGCATGTGGCTCCGGCGCGCTCGGCAGGTGCTTCCGCTGCGCCCGGCAGGTGGTTCCGGCGAGGCGAGCAGGTTGTTCCTGCGTGCTCGGCAGGTGGTTCAGTTGGGTCTGGCAGGTGGTTTCGGTCTGTTCGGGGTGTGGTTCCAGCATCTCAGGCACATGGTTCTGGCACGTCTGAGAGGTGGTTCCAGCTGGCCCAACAGGTGTTTCTGGAGTCTCCGCCAAGTGGTTCTGGCGTAGCTGGCAGGTGGTTCCAGCCAGCCCGGCAGGAGTTTCCGGAGTGTTCACCAACTGGCTGTGGCGTAGCCGGCAGGTGATTTTGGCGTGTCCGACAGGTGGTTCTGGCGAGTCGAGCAGGTGCTTCCGGCATGCTCGGCAGGTGCTTCCGGTGTCATTGGCATGTGGTTCTGGCAGGTCTGAGAGGTGGTTCCGGCATGCCTGACAGGTGATTCCGGAGTGTTCGCCAAGCGGTTCTGGCATAGGCGGCAGGTGATTTTGCCATGTCCAGAATGTGGTTCCAGCGAGTCGAACATGTGGTTCCGGCGTGTCCGGCAGGTGTTTCCGGTCTGTCCAGCAGGTGGTTCTGGGGTGTCCGGCATGAGGTTCTGGCACGTCTGAGAGGTGGTTACGGCCGGCCCGACATGCGTTTCCGGAGTGTCCACCACGTGGTTCAGGCACGTCTGAGAGGTGGTTCCAGCATGCCCGGCAGGTTTTCCCGGAGAGTCCTCCAAGTGGTTCTGGCGTAGCCCGCAGGTGATTTTGGTGTGTCCGGCAGGTTGTTCCGTTCTGTCCGATAGGTTGTTCTGGCATGTCCAGCACGTGCTTCTGGCACTTCTGAGAGGTGGTTCTGGCATGCCGGGCAGGTTATTCCGGAGTGTCCGGTAAGTGGTTCTGGTGTAGCCGGCAGTTCATTTTGGCGTGTCTGGCACATGGGTCCTGCGAGTCGAGCAGGTGGTTCCGGCGTGCTCGGCAGGTGGTCCAGGCATGTCCGGCAGGTGGTTCCAGTCTGTCCAGGACGTGGTTCCAGCGTGTCCGGCACGTGGTTCTCTTACGTCTGAGAGGTGGTTCCTGCATGCCTGGCAGGTTATTGCGGATTGTCTGCCAGGTGGTTCTCTCATAGCCAGCTGTTGATTTTGGCCTGTCAGGCAGGTGGTTCTGGTGAGTCCAGCAGGTGGCTCCGGCGTGCTCGGCAGGTGGTTCTGGCATGTCTGGCAGGTGGTTCCGGCGAGTTGAGCAGCTGGTTCCAGCCTGTCCGTCAGGTTAGGGTTAGGGATAGGGTTAGGGTTACGGTTAGGGTTAGGGTTTAGGGTTTGGGGTTAGGGGTTAGGGTTAGGGGTAGGGTTAGGGTTAGGGTTACGGTTGGGTTAGGGTTTAGGGTTAGGCTTAGGGTTAGGGGTTAGGGTTAGGGTTAGGGTTTGGGGATAGGGTTAGGGTTAGGGTTAGGGTTGGGGCCCGGCGCGTGGTTCCGGCGAGGCGAGCAGGTGGCTCCGGCGCGCTCGGCAGGTGCTTCCGCTGGGCCCGGCAGGTAGTTCCGGCGAGGCGAGCAGGTGGCTCCGGCGTGCTTGGCACGTGCTTCCGCTGGGCCCGGCAGGTGGTTCCGGCGAGGCCAGCAGGTGGCTCCGGCGCGCTCGGCAGGTGCTTCCGCTGCACCCGGCAGGTGGTTAAGGCGAGGCGAGCAGGTGGCTCCGGCGCGCCCGGCAGGTGCTTCTGCTGGGCCTGGCAGGTGGTTCCGGCGAGGCGAGCAGGTGGCTCCGGCGCGCCGGGCAGGTGGTTCCGGCGAGGCGAGCAGGTTGTTCCTGCGTGCTCGGCAGGTGCTTCAGTTGCGTCTGGCAGGTGGTTTCGGTCTGTTCGGGGTGTGGTTCCAGCATCTCAGGCACATGGTTCTGGCACGTCTGAGAGGTGGTTCCGGCTGGCCCAACAGGTGTTTCTGGAGTCTCCGCCAAGTGGTTCTGGCGTAGCTGGCAGGTGATGTTGGCGTGACTGGCAGGTGGTTCCAGCCAGCCCGGCAGGTGTTTCCGGAGTGTTCACCAACTGGCTGTGGCGTAGCCGGCAGGTGATTTTGGCGTGTCCGACAGGTGGTTCTGGCGAGTCGAGCAGGTGCTTCCGGCATGCTCGGCAGGTGCTTCCGGTGTCATTGGCATGTGGTTCTGGCAGGTCTGAGAGGTGGTTCCGGCATGCCTGACAGGTGATTCCGGAGTGTTCGCCAAGCGGTTCTGGCATAGGCGGCAGGTGATTTTGCCATGTCCAGAATGTGGTTCCAGCGAGTCGAACATGTGGTTCCGGCGTGTCCGGCAGGTGTTTCCGGTCTGTCCAGCAGGTGGTTCTGGGGTGTCCGGCATGAGGTTCTGGCACGTCTGAGAGGTGCTTCCGGCCGGCCCGACATGCGTTTCCGGAGTGTCCGCCACGTGGTTCAGGCACGTCTGAGAGGTGGTTCCAGCATGCCCGGCAGGTTTTCCCGGAGAGTCCTCCAAGTGGTTCTGGCGTAGCCCGCAGGTGATTTTGGTGTGTCCGGCAGGTTGTTCCGTTCTGTCCGATAGGTTGTTCTGGCATGTCCAGCACGTGCTTCTGGCACTTCTGAGAGGTGGTTCTGGCATGCCGGGCAGGTTATTCCGGAGTGTCCGGTAAGTGGTTCTGGTGTAGCCGGCAGTTCATTTTGGCGTGTCTGGCACATGGGTCCTGCGAGTCGAGCAGGTGGTTCCGGCGTGCTCGGCAGGTGGTCCAGGCATGTCCGGCAGGTGGTTCCAGTCTGTCCAGGACGTGGTTCCAGCGTGTCCGGCACGTGGTTCTCTTACGTCTGAGAGGTGGTTCCTGCATGCCTGGCAGGTTATTGCGGATTGTCTGCCAGGTGGTTCTCTCATAGCCAGCTGTTGATTTTGGCCTGTCAGGCAGGTGGTTCTGGTGAGTCCAGCAGGTGGCTCCGGCGTGCTCGGCAGGTGGTTCTGGCATGTCTGGCAGGTGGTTCCGGCGAGTTGAGCAGCTGGTTCCAGCCTGTCCGTCAGGTTAGGGTTAGGGATAGGGTTAGGGTTACGGTTAGGGTTAGGGTTTAGGGTTTGGGGTTAGGGGTTAGGGTTAGGGGTAGGGTTAGGGTTAGGGTTACGGTTGGGTTAGGGTTTAGGGTTAGGCTTAGGGTTAGGGGTTAGGGTTAGGGTTAGGGTTTGGGGATAGGGTTAGGGTTAGTGTTAGGGTTAGGGCCCGGCACGTGGTTCCGCCGATGCGAGCAGGTGGCTCCGGCGCGCCCGGCAGGTGCTTCCGCTGGGCCCGGCAGGTGGTTCCGGCGAGGCGAGCAGGTGGCTCCGGCGTGCTTGGCACGTGCTTCCGCTGGGCCCGGCAGGTGGTTCCGGCGAGGCGAGCAGGTGGCTCCGGCGCGCCCGGCACGTGCTTCCGCTGCACCCGGCAGGTGGTTCCGGCGAGGCGAGCAGGTGGCTCCGGCGCGCTCGGCAGGTGCTTCCGCTGCGCCCGGCAGGTGGTTCCGGCGAGGCGAGCAGGTTGTTCCTGCGTGCTCGGCAGGTGCTTCAGTTGCGTCTGGCAGGTGGTTTCGGTCTGTTCGGGGTGTGGTTCCAGCATCTCAGGCACATGGTTCTGGCACGTCTGAGAGGTGGTTCCGGCTGGCCCAACAGGTGTTTCTGGAGTCTCCGCCAAGTGGTTCTGGCGTAGCTGGCAGGTGATGTTGGCGTGACTGGCAGGTGGTTCCAGCCAGCCCGGCAGGTGTTTCCGGAGTGTTCACCAACTGGCTGTGGCGTAGCCGGCAGGTGATTTTGGCGTGTCCGACAGGTGGTTCTGGCGAGTCGAGCAGGTGCTTCCGGCATGCTCGGCAGGTGCTTCCGGTGTCATTGGCATGTGGTTCTGGCATGTCTGAGAGGTGGTTCCGGCATGCCTGACAGGTGATTCCGGAGTGTTCGCCAAGCGGTTCTGGCATAGGCGGCAGGTGATTTTGCCATGTCCAGAATGTGGTTCCAGCGAGTCGAACATGTGGTTCCGGCGTGTCCGGCAGGTGTTTCCGGTCTGTCCAGCAGGTGGTTCTGGGGTGTCCGGCATGAGGTTCTGGCACGTCTGAGAGGTGGTTCCGGCCGGCCCGACATGCGTTTCCGGAGTGTCCGCCACGTGGTTCAGGCACGTCTGAGAGGTGGTTCCAGCATGCCCGGCAGGTTTTCCCGGAGAGTCCTCCAAGTGGTTCTGGCGTAGCCCGCAGGTGATTTTGGTGTGTCTGGCAGGTTGTTCCGTTCTGTCCGATAGGTTGTTCCGGCATGTCCAGCACGTGCTTCTGGCACTTCTGAGAGGTGGTTCTGGCATGCCGGGCAGGTTATTCCGGAGTGTCCGGTAAGTGGTTCTGGTGTAGCCGGCAGTTCATTTTGGCGTGTCTGGCACATGGGTCCTGCGAGTCGAGCAGGTGGTTCCGGCGTGCTCGGCAGGTGGTCCAGGCATGTCCGGCAGGTGGTTCCAGTCTGTCCAGGACGTGGTTCCAGCGTGTCCGGCACGTGGTTCTCTTACGTCTGAGAGGTGGTTCCTGCATGCCTGGCAGGTTATTGCGGATTGTCTGCCAGGTGGTTCTCTCATAGCCAGCTGTTGATTTTGGCCTGTCAGGCAGGTGGTTCTGGTGAGTCCAGCAGGTGGCTCCGGCGTGCTCGGCAGGTGGTTCTGGCATGTCTGGCAGGTGGTTCCGGCGAGTTGAGCAGCTGGTTCCAGCCTGTCCGTCAGGTTAGGGTTAGGGATAGGGTTAGGGTTACGGTTAGGGTTAGGGTTTAGGGTTTGGGGTTAGGGGTTAGGGTTAGGGGTAGGGTTAGGGTTAGGGTTACGGTTGGGTTAGGGTTTAGGGTTAGGCTTAGGGTTAGGGGTTAGGGTTAGGGTTAGGGTTTGGGGATAGGGTTAGGGTTAGGGTTAGGGTTGGGGCCCGGCGCGTGGTTCCGGCGAGGCGAGCAGGTGGCTCCGGCGCGCTCGGCAGGTGCTTCCGCTGGGCCCGGCAGGTAGTTCCGGCGAGGCGAGCAGGTGGCTCCGGCGTGCTTGGCACGTGCTTCCGCTGGGCCCGGCAGGTGGTTCCGGCGAGGCGAGCAGGTGGCTCCGGCGCGCTCGGCAGGTGCTTCCGCTGCACCCGGCAGGTGGTTCCGGCGAGGCGAGCAGGTGGCTCCGGCGCGCCCGGCAGGTGCTTCTGCTGGGCCTGGCAGGTGGTTCCGGCGAGGCGAGCAGGTGGCTCCGGCGCGCCGGGCAGGTGGTTCCGGCGAGGCGAGCAGGTGGCTCCGGCGCGCTCGGCAGGTGCTTCCGCTGCGCCCGGCATGTGGTTCCGGCGAGGCGAGCAGGTTGTTCCTGCGTGCTTAGCAGGTGGTTCAGTTGGGTCTGGCAGGTTGTTTCGGTCTGTTTGGGGTGTGGTTCCAGCATCTCAGGCACATGGTTCTGGCACGTCTGAGAGGTGGTTCCGGCCGGCCCGACATGCGTTTCCGGAGTGTCCGCCACGTGGTTCAGGCACGTCTGAGAGGTGGTTCCAGCATGCCCGGCAGGTTTTCCCGGAGAGTCCTCCAAGTGGTTCTGGCGTAGCCCGCAGGTGATTTTGGTGTGTCCGGCAGGTTGTTCCGTTCTGTCCGATAGGTTGTTCCGGCATGTCCAGCACGTGCTTCTGGCACTTCTGAGAGGTGGTTCTGGCATGCCGGGCAGGTTATTCCGGAGTGTCCGGTAAGTGGTTCTGGTGTAGCCGGCAGTTCATTTTGGCGTGTCTGGCACATGGGTCCTGCGAGTCGAGCAGGTGGTTCCGGCGTGCTCGGCAGGTGGTCCAGGCATGTCCGGCAGGTGGTTCCAGTCTGTCCAGGACGTGGTTCCAGCGTGTCCGGCACGTGGTTCTCTTACGTCTGAGAGGTGGTTCCTGCATGCCTGGCAGGTTATTGCGGATTGTCTGCCAGGTGGTTCTCTCATAGCCAGCTGTTGATTTTGGCCTGTCAGGCAGGTGGTTCTGGTGAGTCCAGCAGGTGGCTCCGGCGTGCTCGGCAGGTGGTTCTGGCATGTCTGGCAGGTGGTTCCGGCGAGTTGAGCAGCTGGTTCCAGCCTGTCCGTCAGGTTAGGGTTAGGGATAGGGTTAGGGTTACGGTTAGGGTTAGGGTTTAGGGTTTGGGGTTAGGGGTTAGGGTTAGGGGTAGGGTTAGGGTTAGGGTTACGGTTGGGTTAGGGTTTAGGGTTAGGCTTAGGGTTAGGGGTTAGGGTTAGGGTTAGGGTTTGGGGATAGGGTTAGGGTTAGGGTTAGGGTTAGGGCCCGGCACGTGGTTCCGGCGAGGCGAGCAGGTGGCTCCGGCGCGCCGGGCAGGTGGTTCCGTCGAGGCGAGCAGGTGGCTCCGGCGCGCTCGGCAGGTGCTTCCGCTGGGCCCGGCAGGTAGTTCCGGCGAGGCGAGCAGGTGGCTCCGGCATGCTTGGCACGTGCTTCCGCTGGGCCCGCCAGGTGGTTCCGGCGAGGCCAGCAGGTGGCTCCGGCGCGCCGGGCAGGTGGTTCCGGCGAGGCGAGCAGGTGGCTCCGGCGCGCTCGGCAGGTGCTTCCGCTGCGCCCGGCATGTGGTTCCGGCGAGGCGAGCAGGTTGTTCCTGCGTGCTTAGCAGGTGGTTCAGTTGGGTCTGGCAGGTGGTTTCGGTCTGTTCGGGGTGTGGTTCCAGCATCTCAGGCACATGGTTCTGGCACGTCTGAGAGGTGGTTCCGGCTGGCCCAACAGGTGTTTCTGGAGTCTCCGCCAAGTGGTTCTGGCGTAGCTGGCAGGTGATGTTGGCGTGACTGGCAGGTGGTTCCAGCCAGCCCGGCAGGTGTTTCCGGAGTGTTCACCAACTGGCTGTGGCGTAGCCGGCAGGTGATTTTGGCGTGTCCGACAGGTGGTTCTGGCGAGTCGAGCAGGTGCTTCCGGCATGCTCGGCAGGTGCTTCCGGTGTCATTGGCATGTGGTTCTGGCAGGTCTGAGAGGTGGTTCCGGCATGCCTGACAGGTGATTCCGGAGTGTTCACCAAGCGGTTCTGGCATAGGCGGCAGGTGATTTTGCCATGTCCAGAATGTGGTTCCAGCGAGTCGAACATGTGGTTCCGGCGTGTCCGGCAGGTGTTTCCGGTCTGTCCAGCAGGTGGTTCTGGGGTGTCCGGCATGAGGTTCTGGCACGTCTGAGAGGTGGTTCCGGCCGGCCCGACATGCGTTTCCGGAGTGTCCGCCACGTGGTTCAGGCACGTCTGAGAGGTGGTTCCAGCATGCCCGGCAGGTTTTCCCGGAGAGTCCTCCAAGTGGTTCTGGTGTAGCCCGCAGGTGATTTTGGTGTGTCCGGCAGGTTGTTCCGTTCTGTCCGATAGGTTGTTCCGGCATGTCCAGCACGTGCTTCTGGCACTTCTGAGAGGTGGTTCTGGCATGCCGGGCAGGTTATTCCGGAGTGTCCGGTAAGTGGTTCTGGTGTAGCCGGCAGTTCATTTTGGCGTGTCTGGCACATGGGTCCTGCGAGTCGAGCAGGTGGTTCCGGCGTGCTCGGCAGGTGGTCCAGGCATGTCCGGCAGGTGGTTCCAGTCTGTCCAGGACGTGGTTCCAGCGTGTCCGGCACGTGGTTCTCTTACGTCTGAGAGGTGGTTCCTGCATGCCTGGCAGGTTATTGCGGATTGTCTGCCAGGTGGTTCTCTCATAGCCAGCTGTTGATTTTGGCCTGTCAGGCAGGTGGTTTTGGTGAGTCCAGCAGGTGGCTCCGGCGTGCTCGGCAGGTGGTTCTGGCATGTCTGGCAGGTGGTTCCGGCGAGTTGAGCAGCTGGTTCCAGCCTGTCCGTCAGGTTAGGGTTAGGGATAGGGTTAGGGTTACGGTTAGGGTTAGGGTTTAGGGGTTAGGGTTAGGGGTAGGGTTAGGGTTAGGGTTACGGTTGGGTTAGGGTTTAGGGTTAGGCTTAGGGTTAGGGGTTAGGGTTAGGGTTAGGGTTTGGGGATAGGGTTAGGGTTAGGGTTAGGGTTGGGGCCCGGCGCGTGGTTCCGGCGAGGCGAGCAGGTGGCTCCGGCGCGCTCGGCAGGTGCTTCCGCTGGGCCCGGCAGGTAGTTCCGGCGAGGCGAGCAGGTGGCTCCGGCGTGCTTGGCACGTGCTTCCGCTGGGCCCGGCAGGTGGTTCCGGCGAGGCCAGCAGGTGGCTCCGGCGCGCTCGGCAGGTGCTTCCGCTGCACCCGGCAGGTGGTTAAGGCGAGGCGAGCAGGTGGCTCCGGCGCGCCCGGCAGGTGCTTCTGCTGGGCCTGGCAGGTGGTTCCGGCGAGGCGAGCAGGTGGCTCCGGCGCGCCGGGCAGGTGGTTCCGGCGAGGCGAGCAGGTTGTTCCTGCGTGCTCGGCAGGTGCTTCAGTTGCGTCTGGCAGGTGGTTTCGGTCTGTTCGGGGTGTGGTTCCAGCATCTCAGGCACATGGTTCTGGCACGTCTGAGAGGTGGTTCCGGCTGGCCCAACAGGTGTTTCTGGAGTCTCCGCCAAGTGGTTCTGGCGTAGCTGGCAGGTGATGTTGGCGTGACTGGCAGGTGGTTCCAGCCAGCCCGGCAGGTGTTTCCGGAGTGTTCACCAACTGGCTGTGGCGTAGCCGGCAGGTGATTTTGGCGTGTCCGACAGGTGGTTCTGGCGAGTCGAGCAGGTGCTTCCGGCATGCTCGGCAGGTGCTTCCGGTGTCATTGGCATGTGGTTCTGGCAGGTCTGAGAGGTGGTTCCGGCATGCCTGACAGGTGATTCCGGAGTGTTCGCCAAGCGGTTCTGGCATAGGCGGCAGGTGATTTTGCCATGTCCAGAATGTGGTTCCAGCGAGTCGAACATGTGGTTCCGGCGTGTCCGGCAGGTGTTTCCGGTCTGTCCAGCAGGTGGTTCTGGGGTGTCCGGCATGAGGTTCTGGCACGTCTGAGAGGTGCTTCCGGCCGGCCCGACATGCGTTTCCGGAGTGTCCGCCACGTGGTTCAGGCACGTCTGAGAGGTGGTTCCAGCATGCCCGGCAGGTTTTCCCGGAGAGTCCTCCAAGTGGTTCTGGCGTAGCCCGCAGGTGATTTTGGTGTGTCCGGCAGGTTGTTCCGTTCTGTCCGATAGGTTGTTCCGGCATGTCCAGCACGTGCTTCTGGCACTTCTGAGAGGTGGTTCTGGCATGCCGGGCAGGTTATTCCGGAGTGTCCGGTAAGTGGTTCTGGTGTAGCCGGCAGTTCATTTTGGCGTGTCTGGCACATGGGTCCTGCGAGTCGAGCAGGTGGTTCCGGCGTGCTCGGCAGGTGGTCCAGGCATGTCCGGCAGGTGGTTCCAGTCTGTCCAGGACGTGGTTACAGCGTGTCCGGCACGTGGTTCTCTTACGTCTGAGAGGTGGTTCCTGCATGCCTGGCAGGTTATTGCGGATTGTCTGCCAGGTGGTTCTCTCATAGCCAGCTGTTGATTTTGGCCTGTCAGGCAGGTGGTTCTGGTGAGTCCAGCAGGTGGCTCCGGCGTGCTCGGCAGGTGGTTCTGGCATGTCTGGCAGGTGGTTCCGGCGAGTTGAGCAGCTGGTTCCAGCCTGTCCGTCAGGTTAGGGTTAGGGATAGGGTTAGGGTTACGGTTAGGGTTAGGGTTTAGGGTTTGGGGTTAGGGGTTAGGGTTAGGGGTAGGGTTAGGGTTAGGGTTACGGTTGGGTTAGGGTTTAGGGTTAGGCTTAGGGTTAGGGGTTAGGGTTAGGGTTAGGGTTTGGGGATAGGGTTAGGGTTAGTGTTAGGGTTAGGGCCCGGCACGTGGTTCCGCCGATGCGAGCAGGTGGCTCCGGCGCGCCCGGCAGGTGCTTCCGCTGGGCCCGGCAGGTGGTTCCGGCGAGGCGAGCAGGTGGCTCCGGCGTGCTTGGCACGTGCTTCCGCTGGGCCCGGCAGGTGGTTCCGGCGAGGCGAGCAGGTGGCTCCGGCGCGCCCGGCACGTGCTTCCGCTGCACCCGGCAGGTGGTTCCGGCGAGGCGAGCAGGTGGCTCCGGCGCGCTCGGCAGGTGCTTCCGCTGCGCCCGGCAGGTGGTTCCGGCGAGGCGAGCAGGTTGTTCCTGCGTGCTCGGCAGGTGCTTCAGTTGCGTCTGGCAGGTGGTTTCGGTCTGTTCGGGGTGTGGTTCCAGCATCTCAGGCACATGGTTCTGGCACGTCTGAGAGGTGGTTCCGGCTGGCCCAACAGGTGTTTCTGGAGTCTCCGCCAAGTGGTTCTGGCGTAGCTGGCAGGTGATGTTGGCGTGACTGGCAGGTGGTTCCAGCCAGCCCGGCAGGTGTTTCCGGAGTGTTCACCAACTGGCTGTGGCGTAGCCGGCAGGTGATTTTGGCGTGTCCGACAGGTGGTTCTGGCGAGTCGAGCAGGTGCTTCCGGCATGCTCGGCAGGTGCTTCCGGTGTCATTGGCATGTGGTTCTGGCATGTCTGAGAGGTGGTTCCGGCATGCCTGACAGGTGATTCCGGAGTGTTCGCCAAGCGGTTCTGGCATAGGCGGCAGGTGATTTTGCCATGTCCAGAATGTGGTTCCAGCGAGTCGAACATGTGGTTCCGGCGTGTCCGGCAGGTGTTTCCGGTCTGTCCAGCAGGTGGTTCTGGGGTGTCTGGCATGAGGTTCTGGCACGTCTGAGAGGTGGTTCCGGCCGGCCCGACATGCGTTTCCGGAGTGTCCGCCACGTGGTTCAGGCACGTCTGAGAGGTGGTTCCAGCATGCCCGGCAGGTTTTCCCGGAGAGTCCTCCAAGTGGTTCTGGCGTAGCCCGCAGGTGATTTTGGTGTGTCTGGCAGGTTGTTCCGTTCTGTCCGATAGGTTGTTCCGGCATGTCCAGCACGTGCTTCTGGCACTTCTGAGAGGTGGTTCTGGCATGCCGGGCAGGTTATTCCGGAGTGTCCGGTAAGTGGTTCTGGTGTAGCCGGCAGTTCATTTTGGCGTGTCTGGCACATGGGTCCTGCGAGTCGAGCAGGTGGTTCCGGCGTGCTCGGCAGGTGGTCCAGGCATGTCCGGCAGGTGGTTCCAGTCTGTCCAGGACGTGGTTCCAGCGTGTCCGGCACGTGGTTCTCTTACGTCTGAGAGGTGGTTCCTGCATGCCTGGCAGGTTATTGCGGATTGTCTGCCAGGTGGTTCTCTCATAGCCAGCTGTTGATTTTGGCCTGTCAGGCAGGTGGTTCTGGTGAGTCCAGCAGGTGGCTCCGGCGTGCTCGGCAGGTGGTTCTGGCATGTCTGGCAGGTGGTTCCGGCGAGTTGAGCAGCTGGTTCCAGCCTGTCCGTCAGGTTAGGGTTAGGGATAGGGTTAGGGTTACGGTTAGGGTTAGGGTTTAGGGTTTGGGGTTAGGGGTTAGGGTTAGGGGTAGGGTTAGGGTTAGGGTTACGGTTGGGTTAGGGTTTAGGGTTAGGCTTAGGGTTAGGGGTTAGGGTTAGGGTTAGGGTTTGGGGATAGGGTTAGGGTTAGGGTTAGGGTTGGGGCCCGGCGCGTGGTTCCGGCGAGGCGAGCAGGTGGCTCCGGCGCGCTCGGCAGGTGCTTCCGCTGGGCCCGGCAGGTAGTTCCGGCGAGGCGAGCAGGTGGCTCCGGCGTGCTTGGCACGTGCTTCCGCTGGGCCCGGCAGGTGGTTCCGGCGAGGCGAGCAGGTGGCTCCGGCGCGCTCGGCAGGTGCTTCCGCTGCACCCGGCAGGTGGTTCCGGCGAGGCGAGCAGGTGGCTCCGGCGCGCCCGGCAGGTGCTTCTGCTGGGCCTGGCAGGTGGTTCCGGCGAGGCGAGCAGGTGGCTCCGGCGCGCCGGGCAGGTGGTTCCGGCGAGGCGAGCAGGTGGCTCCGGCGCGCTCGGCAGGTGCTTCCGCTGCGCCCGGCATGTGGTTCCGGCGAGGCGAGCAGGTTGTTCCTGCGTGCTTAGCAGGTGGTTCAGTTGGGTCTGGCAGGTTGTTTCGGTCTGTTTGGGGTGTGGTTCCAGCATCTCAGGCACATGGTTCTGGCACGTCTGAGAGGTGGTTCCGGCCGGCCCGACATGCGTTTCCGGAGTGTCCGCCACGTGGTTCAGGCACGTCTGAGAGGTGGTTCCAGCATGCCCGGCAGGTTTTCCCGGAGAGTCCTCCAAGTGGTTCTGGCGTAGCCCGCAGGTGATTTTGGTGTGTCCGGCAGGTTGTTCCGTTCTGTCCGATAGGTTGTTCCGGCATGTCCAGCACGTGCTTCTGGCACTTCTGAGAGGTGGTTCTGGCATGCCGGGCAGGTTATTCCGGAGTGTCCGGTAAGTGGTTCTGGTGTAGCCGGCAGTTCATTTTGGCGTGTCTGGCACATGGGTCCTGCGAGTCGAGCAGGTGGTTCCGGCGTGCTCGGCAGGTGGTCCAGGCATGTCCGGCAGGTGGTTCCAGTCTGTCCAGGACGTGGTTCCAGCGTGTCCGGCACGTGGTTCTCTTACGTCTGAGAGGTGGTTCCTGCATGCCTGGCAGGTTATTGCGGATTGTCTGCCAGGTGGTTCTCTCATAGCCAGCTGTTGATTTTGGCCTGTCAGGCAGGTGGTTCTGGTGAGTCCAGCAGGTGGCTCCGGCGTGCTGGGCAGGTGGTTCTGGCATGTCTGGCAGGTGGTTCCGGCGAGTTGAGCAGCTGGTTCCAGCCTGTCCGTCAGGTTAGGGTTAGGGATAGGGTTAGGGTTACGGTTAGGGTTAGGGTTTAGGGTTTGGGGTTAGGGGTTAGGGTTAGGGGTAGGGTTAGGGTTAGGGTTACGGTTGGGTTAGGGTTTAGGGTTAGGCTTAGGGTTAGGGGTTAGGGTTAGGGTTAGGGTTTGGGGATAGGGTTAGGGTTAGGGTTAGGGTTAGGGCCCGGCACGTGGTTCCGGCGAGGCGAGCAGGTGGCTCCGGCGCGCCGGGCAGGTGGTTCCGTCGAGGCGAGCAGGTGGCTCCGGCGCGCTCGGCAGGTGCTTCCGCTGGGCCCGGCAGGTAGTTCCGGCGAGGCGAGCAGGTGGCTCCGGCATGCTTGGCACGTGCTTCCGCTGGGCCCGCCAGGTGGTTCCGGCGAGGCCAGCAGGTGGCTCCGGCGCGCCGGGCAGGTGGTTCCGGCGAGGCGAGCAGGTGGCTCCGGCGCGCTCGGCAGGTGCTTCCGCTGCGCCCGGCATGTGGTTCCGGCGAGGCGAGCAGGTTGTTCCTGCGTGCTTAGCAGGTGGTTCAGTTGGGTCTGGCAGGTGGTTTCGGTCTGTTCGGGGTGTGGTTCCAGCATCTCAGGCACATGGTTCTGGCACGTCTGAGAGGTGGTTCCGGCTGGCCCAACAGGTGTTTCTGGAGTCTCCGCCAAGTGGTTCTGGCGTAGCTGGCAGGTGATGTTGGCGTGACTGGCAGGTGGTTCCAGCCAGCCCGGCAGGTGTTTCCGGAGTGTTCACCAACTGGCTGTGGCGTAGCCGGCAGGTGATTTTGGCGTGTCCGACAGGTGGTTCTGGCGAGTCGAGCAGGTGCTTCCGGCATGCTCGGCAGGTGCTTCCGGTGTCATTGGCATGTGGTTCTGGCGTGTCTGAGAGGTGGTTCCGGCATGCCTGACAGGTGATTCCGGAGTGTTCGCCAAGCGGTTCTGGCATAGGCGGCAGGTGATTTTGCCATGTCCAGAATGTGGTTCCAGCGAGTCGAACATGTGGTTCCGGCGTGTCCGGCAGGTGTTTCTGGTCTGTCCAGCAGGTGGTTCTGGGGTGTCCGGCATGAGGTTCTGGCACGTCTGAGAGGTGGTTACGGCCGGCCCGACGTGCGTTTCCGTAGTGTCTGCCACGTGGTTGAGGCACGTCTGAGAGGTGGTCCCAGCATGCCCGGCAGGTTTTCCCGGAGAGTCCTCCAAGTGGTTCTGGCGTAGCCCGCAGGTGATTTTGGTGTGTCCGGCAGGTTGTTCCGTTCTGTCCGATAGGTTGTTCCGGCATGTCCAGCACGTGCTTCTGGCACTTCTGAGAGGTGGTTCTGGCATGCCGGGCAGGTTATTCCGGAGTGTCCGGTAAGTGGTTCTGGTGTAGCCGGCAGTTCATTTTGGCGTGTCTGGCACATGGGTCCTGCGAGTCGAGCAGGTGGTTCCGGCGTGCTCGGCAGGTGGTCCAGGCATGTCCGGCAGGTGGTTCCAGTCTGTCCAGGACGTGGTTCCAGCGTGTCCGGCACGTGGTTCTCTTACGTCTGAGAGGTGGTTCCTGCATGCCTGGCAGGTTATTGCGGATTGTCTGCCAGGTGGTTCTCTCATAGCCAGCTGTTGATTTTGGCCTGTCAGGCAGGTGGTTCTGGTGAGTCCAGCAGGTGGCTCCGGCGTGCTCGGCAGGTGGTTCTGGCATGTCTGGCAGGTGGTTCCGGCGAGTTGAGCAGCTGGTTCCAGCCTGTCCGTCAGGTTAGGGTTAGGGATAGGGTTAGGGTTACGGTTAGGGTTAGGGTTTAGGGTTTGGGGTTAGGGGTTAGGGTTAGGGGTAGGGTTAGGGTTAGGGTTACGGTTGGGTTAGGGTTTAGGGTTAGGCTTAGGGTTAGGGGTTAGGGTTAGGGTTAGGGTTTGGGGATAGGGTTAGGGTTAGGGTTAGGGTTAGGGCCCGGCAGGTGGTTCCGGCGAGCCGAGGAGGTGGCTCTGGCGCGCCCGGCATGTGCTTCCGCTGGGCCCGGCAGGTGGTTCCGGCGAGGCGAGCAGGTGGCTCCGGCGCGCCCGGCAGGTGCTTCCGCTTGGCCCGGCAGGTGGTTCCGGCGAGGCGAGCAGGTGGCTCCGGCGTGCTTGGCACGTGCTTCCGCTGGGCCCGGCAGGTGGTTCCGGCGAGGCGAGCAGGTGGCTCCGGCGCGCTCGGCACGTGCTTCCGCTGCACCCGGCAGGTGGTTCCGGCGAGGCGAGCAGCTGGCTCCGGCACGCTCGGCAGGTGCTTCCGCTGCGCCCGGCAGCTGGTTCCGGCGAGGCGAGCAGGTTGTTCCTGCGTGCTCGGCAGGTGCTTCAGTTGCGTCTGGCAGGTGGTTTCGGTCTGTTCGGGGTGTGGTTCCAGCATCTCAGGCACATGGTTCTGGCACGTCTGAGAGATGGTTCCGGCTGGCCCAACAGGTGTTTCTGGAGTCTCCGCCAAGTGGTTCTGGCGTAGCTGGCAGGTGATGTTGGCGTGACTGGCAGGTGGTTCCAGCCAGCCCGGCAGGTGTTTCCGGAGTGTTCACCAACTGGCTGTGGCGTAGCCGGCAGGTGATTTTGGCGTGTCCGACAGGTGGTTCTGGCGAGTCGAGCAGGTGCTTCCGGCATGCTCGGCAGGTGCTTCCGGTGTCATTGGCATGCGGTTCTGGCAGGTCTGAGAGGTGGTTCCGGCATGCCTGACAGGTGATTCCGGAGTGTTCGCCAAGCGGTTCTGGCATAGGCGGCAGGTGATTTTGCCATGTCCAGAATGTGGTTCCAGCGAGTCGAACATGTGGTTCCGGCGTGTCCGGCAGGTGTTTCCGGTCTGTCCAGCAGGTGGTTCTGGGGTGTCCGGCATGAGGTTCTGGCACGTCTGAGAGGTGGTTCCAGCCGGCCCGACATGCGTTTCCGGAGTGTCCGCCACGTGGTTCAGGCACGTCTGAGAGGTGGTTCCAGCATGCCCGGCAGGTTTTCCCGGAGAGTCCTCCAAGTGGTTCTGGCGTAGCCCGCAGGTGATTTTGGTGTGTCCGGCAGGTTGTTCCGTTCTGTCCGATAGGTTGTTCCGGCATGTCCAGCACGTGCTTCTGGCACTTCTGAGAGGTGGTTCTGGCATGCCGGGCAGGTTATTCCGGAGTGTCCGGTAAGTGGTTCTGGTGTAGCCGGCAGTTCATTTTGGCGTGTCTGTCACATGGGTCCTGCGAGTCGAGCAGGTGGTTCCGGCGTGCTCGGCAGGTGGTCCAGGCATGTCCGGCAGGTGGTTCCAGTCTGTCCAGGACGTGGTTCCAGCGTGTCCGGCACGTGGTTCTCTTACGTCTGAGAGGTGGTTCCTGCATGCCTGGCAGGTTATTGCGGATTGTCTGCCAGGTGGTTCTCTCATAGCCAGCTGTTGATTTTGGCCTGTCAGGCAGGTGGTTCTGGTGAGTCCAGCAGGTGGCTCCGGCGTGCTCGGCAGGTGGTTCTGGCATGTCTGGCAGGTGGTTCCGGCGAGTTGAGCAGCTTGTTCCAGCCTGTCCGTCAGGTTAGGGTTAGGGATAGGGTTAGGGTTACGGTTAGGGTTAGGGTTTAGGGTTTGGGGTTAGGGGTTAGGGTTAGGGGTAGGGTTAGGGTTAGGGTTACGGTTGGGTTAGGGTTTAGGGTTAGGCTTAGGGTTAGGGGTTAGGGTTAGGGTTAGGGTTTGGGGATAGGGTTAGGGTTAGGGTTACGGTTGGGGCCTGGCGCGTGGTTCCGGCGAGGCGAGCAGGTGGCTCCGGCGCGCTCGGCAGGTGCTTCCGCTGGGCCCGGCAGGTAGTTCCGGCGAGGCGAGCAGGTGGCTCCGGCGTGCTTGGCACGTGCTTCCGCTGGGCCCGGCAGGTGGTTCCGGCGAGGCCAGCAGGTGGCTCCGGCGCGCTCGGCAGGTGCTTCCGCTGCACCCGGCAGGTGGTTCCGGCGAGGCGCGCAGGTGGCTCCGGCGCGCTCGGCAGGTGCTTCCGCTGCGCCCGGCAGGTGGTTCCGGCGAGGCGAGCAGGATGTTCCTGCGTGCTTGGCAGGTGGTTCAGTTGGGTCTGGCAGGTGGTTTCGGTCTGTTTGGGGTGTGGTTCCAGCATCTCAGGCACATGGTTCTGGCATGTCTGAGAGGTGGTTCCGGCTGGCCCAACAGGTGTTTCTGGAGTCTCCGCCAAGTGGTTCTGGCGTAGCTGGCAGGTGATGTTGGCGTGACTGGCAGGTGGTTCCAGCCAGCCCGGCAGGTGTTTCCGGAGTGTTCACCAACTGGCTGTGGCGTAGCCGGCAGGTGATTTTGGCGTGTCCGACAGGTGGTTCTGGCGAGTCGAGCAGGTGCTTCCGGCATGCTCGGCAGGTGCTTCCGGTGTCATTGGCATGCGGTTCTGCCATGTCTGAGAGGTGGTTCCGGCATGCCTGACAGGTGATTCCGGAGTGTTCGCCAAGCGGTTCTGGCATAGGCGGCAGGTGATTTTGCCATGTCCAGAATGTGGTTCCAGCGAGTCGAACATGTGGTTCCGGCGTGTCCGGCAGGTGTTTCCGGTCTGTCCAGCAGGTGGTTCTGGGGTGTCCGGCATGAGGTTCTGGCACGTCTGAGAGGTGGTTCCGGCCGGCCCGACGTGCGTTTCTGGAGTGTCCGCCACGTGGTTCAGGCACGTCTGAGAGGTGGTTCCAGCATGCCCGGCAGGTTTTCCCGGAGAGTCCTCCAAGTGGTTCTGGCGTAGCCCGCAGGTGATTTTGGTGTGTCCGGCAGGTTGTTCCGTTCTGTCCGATAGGTTGTTCCGGCATGTCCAGCACGTGCTTCTGGCACTTCTGAGAGGTGGTTCTGGCATGCCGGGCAGGTTATTCCGGAGTGTCCGGTAAGTGGTTCTGGTGTAGCCGGCAGTTCATTTTGGCGTGTCTGGCACATGGGTCCTGCGAGTCGAGCAGGTGGTTCCGGCGTGCTCGGCAGGTGGTCCAGGCATGTCCGGCAGGTGGTTCCAGTCTGTCCAGGACGTGGTTCCAGCGTGTCCGGCACGTGGTTCTCTTACGTCTGAGAGGTGGTTCCTGCATGCCTGGCAGGTTATTGCGGATTGTCTGCCAGGTGGTTCTCTCATAGCCAGCTGTTGATTTTGGCCTGTCAGGCAGGTGGTTCTGGTGAGTCCAGCAGGTGGCTCCGGCGTGCTCGGCAGGTGGTTCTGGCATGTCTGGCAGGTGGTTCCGGCGAGTTGAGCAGCTGGTTCCAGCCTGTCCGTCAGGTTAGCGTTAGGGATAGGGTTAGGGTTACGGTTAGGGTTAGGGTTTAGGGTTTGGGGTTAGGGGTTAGGGTTAGGGGTAGGGTTAGGGTTAGGGTTACGGTTGGGTTAGGGTTTAGGGTTAGGCTTAGGGTTAGGGGTTAGGGTTAGGGTTAGGGTTTGGGGATAGGGTTAGGGTTAGGGTTAGGGTTAGGGCCCGGCACGTGGTTCCGGCGAGGCGAGCAGGTGGCTCCGGTGCGCCCGGCAGGTGCTTCCGCTTGGCCCGGCAGGTGGTTCCGGCGAGGCGAGCAGGTGGCTCCGGCGTGCTTGGCACGTGCTTCCGCTGGGCCCGGCAGGTGGTTCCGGCGAGGCGAGCAGGTGGCTCCGGCGCGCTCGGCACGTGCTTCCGCTGCACCCGGCAGGTGGTTCCGGCGAGGCGAGCAGCTGGCTCCGGCACGCTCGGCAGGTGCTTCCGCTGCGCCCGGCAGGTGGTTCCGGCGAGGCGAGCAGGTTGTTCCTGCGTGCTCGGCAGGTGCTTCAGTTGCGTCTGGCAGGTGGTTTCGGTCTGTTCGGGGTGTGGTTCCAGCATCTCAGGCACATGGTTCTGGCACGTCTGAGAGATGGTTCCGGCTGGCCCAACAGGTGTTTCTGGAGTCTCCGCCAAGTGGTTCTGGCGTAGCTGGCAGGTGATGTTGGCGTGACTGGCAGGTGGTTCCAGCCAGCCCGGCAGGTGTTTCCGGAGTGTTCACCAACTGGCTGTGGCGTAGCCGGCAGGTGATTTTGGCGTGTCCGACAGGTGGTTCTGGCGAGTCGAGCAGGTGCTTCCGGCATGCTCGGCAGGTGCTTCCGGTGTCATTGGCATGTGGTTCTGGCAGGTCTGAGAGGTGGTTCCGGCATGCCTGACAGGTGATTCCGGAGTGTTCGCCAAGCGGTTCTGGCATAGGCGGCAGGTGATTTTGCCATGTCCAGAATGTGGTTCCAGCGAGTCGAACATGTGGTTCCGGCGTGTCCGGCAGGTGTTTCCGGTCTGTCCAGCAGGTGGTTCTGGGGTGTCCGGCATGAGGTTCTGGCACGTCTGAGAGGTGGTTCCGGCCGGCCCGACATGCGTTTCCGGAGTGTCCGCCACGTGGTTCAGGCACGTCTGAGAGGTGGTTCCAGCATGCCCGGCAGGTTTTCCCGGAGAGTCCTCCAAGTGGTTCTGGCGTAGCCCGCAGGTGATTTTGGTGTGTCCGGCAGGTTGTTCCGTTCTGTCCGATAGGTTGTTCCGGCATGTCCAGCACGTGCTTCTGGCACTTCTGAGAGGTGGTTCTGGCATGCTGGGCAGGTTATTCCGGAGTGTCCGGTAAGTGGTTCTGGTGTAGCCGGCAGTTCATTTTGGCGTGTCTGGCACATGGGTCCTGCGAGTCGAGCAGGTGGTTCCGGCGTGCTCGGCAGGTGGTCCAGGCATGTCCGGCAGGTGGTTCCAGTCTGTCCAGGACGTGGTTCCAGCGTGTCCGGCACGTGGTTCTCTTACGTCTGAGAGGTGGTTCCTGCATGCCTGGCAGGTTATTGCGGATTGTCTGCCAGGTGGTTCTCTCATAGCCAGCTGTTGATTTTGGCCTGTCAGGCAGGTGGTTCTGGTGAGTCCAGCAGGTGGCTCCGGCGTGCTGGGCAGGTGGTTCTGGCATGTCTGGCAGGTGGTTCCGGCGAGTTGAGCAGCTGGTTCCAGCCTGTCCGTCAGGTTAGGGTTAGGGATAGGGTTAGGGTTACGGTTAGGGTTAGGGTTTAGGGTTTGGGGTTAGGGGTTAGGGTTAGGGGTAGGGTTAGGGTTAGGGTTACGGTTGGGTTAGGGTTTAGGGTTAGGCTTAGGGTTAGGGGTTAGGGTTAGGGTTAGGGTTTGGGGATAGGGTTAGGGTTAGGGTTAGGGTTAGGGCCCGGCAGGTGGTTCCGGCGAGCCGAGCAGGTGGCTCCGGCGCGCCCGGCAGGTGCTTCCGCTGGGCCCGGCAGGTGGTTCCTTCGAGACGAGCAGGTGGCTCCGGCGCGCCCGGCAGGTGCTTCCGCATGGCCCGGCAGGTGGTTCCGGCGAGGCGAGCAGGTGGCTCCGGCGTGCTTGGCACGTGCTTCCGCTGCACCCGGCAGGTGGTTCCGGCGAGGCGAGCAGCTGGCTCCGGCACGCTCGGCAGGTGCTTCCGCTGCGCCCGGCAGGTGGTTCCGGCGAGGCGAGCAGGTTGTTCCTGCGTGCTCGGCAGGTGCTTCAGTTGCGTCTGGCAGGTGGTTTCGGTCTGTTCGGGGTGTGGTTCCAGCATCTCAGGCACATGGTTCTGGCACGTCTGAGAGATGGTTCCGGCTGGCCCAACAGGTGTTTCTGGAGTCTCCGCCAAGTGGTTCTGGCGTAGCTGGCAGGTGATGTTGGCGTGACTGGCAGGTGGTTCCAGCCAGCCCGGCAGGTGTTTCCGGAGTGTTCACCAACTGGCTGTGGCGTAGCCGGCAGGTGATTTTGGCGTGTCCGACAGGTGGTTCTGGCGAGTCGAGCAGGTGCTTCCGGCATGCTCGGCAGGTGCTTCCGGTGTCATTGGCATGTGGTTCTGGCAGGTCTGAGAGGTGGTTCCGGCATGCCTGACAGGTGATTCCGGAGTGTTCGCCAAGCGGTTCTGGCATAGGCGGCAGGTGATTTTGCCATGTCCAGAATGTGGTTCCAGCGAGTCGAACATGTGGTTCCGGCGTGTCCGGCAGGTGTTTCCGGTCTGTCCAGCAGGTGGTTCTGGGGTGTCCGGCATGAGGTTCTGGCACGTCTGAGAGGTGGTTCCGGCCGGCCCGACATGCGTTTCCGGAGTGTCCGCCACGTGGTTCAGGCACGTCTGAGAGGTGGTTCCAGCATGCCCGGCAGGTTTTCCCGGAGAGTCCTCCAAGTGGTTCTGGCGTAGCCCGCAGGTGATTTTGGTGTGTCCGGCAGGTTGTTCCGTTCTGTCCGATAGGTTGTTCCGGCATGTCCAGCACGTGCTTCTGGCACTTCTGAGAGGTGGTTCTGGCATGCCGGGCAGGTTATTCCGGAGTGTCCGGTAAGTGGTTCTGGTGTAGCCGGCAGTTCATTTTGGCGTGTCTGGCACATGGGTCCTGCGAGTCGAGCAGGTGGTTCCGGCGTGCTCGGCAGGTGGTCCAGGCATGTCCGGCAGGTGGTTCCAGTCTGTCCAGGACGTGGTTCCAGCGTGTCCGGCACGTGGTTCTCTTACGTCTGAGAGGTGGTTCCTGCATGCCTGGCAGGTTATTGCGGATTGTCTGCCAGGTGGTTCTCTCATAGCCAGCTGTTGATTTTGGCCTGTCAGGCAGGTGGTTCTGGTGAGTCCAGCAGGTGGCTCCGGCGTGCTCGGCAGGTGGTTCTGGCATGTCTGGCAGGTGGTTCCGGCGAGTTGAGCAGCTGGTTCCAGCCTGTCCGTCAGGTTAGGGTTAGGGATAGGGTTAGGGTTACGGTTAGGGTTAGGGTTTAGGGTTTGGGGTTAGGGGTTAGGGTTAGGGGTAGGGTTAGGGTTAGGGTTACGGTTGGGTTAGGGTTTAGGGTTAGGCTTAGGGTTAGGGGTTAGGGTTAGGGTTAGGGTTTGGGGATAGGGTTAGGGTTAGGGTTAGGGTTAGGGCCCGGCACGTGGTTCCGGCGAGGCGAGCAGGTGGCTCCTGCGTGCTTGGCACGTGCTTCCGCTGGGCCCGGCAGGTGGTTCCGGCGAGGCGAGCAGGTGGCTCCGGCGCGCTCGGCAGGTGCTTCCGCTGCACCCGGCAGGTGGTTCCGGCGAGGCGAGCAGGTGGCTCCAGCGCGCCCGGCAGGTGCTTCTGCTGGGCCTGGCAGGTGGTTCCGGCGAGGCGAGCAGGTGGCTCCGGCGCGCCGGGCAGGTGGTTCCGGCGAGTTGAGCAGCTGGTTCCAGCCTGTCCGTCAGGTTAGGGTTAGGGATAGGGGTTACGGTTAGGGTTAGGGTTTAGGGTTTGGGGTTAGGGGTTAGGGTTAGGGGTAGGGTTAGGGTTAGGGTTACGGTTGGGTTAGGGTTTAGGGTTAGGCTTAGGGTTAGGGGTTACGGTTACGGTTAGGGTTTGGGGATAGGGTTAGGGTTAGGGTTATGGCCCGGCACGTGGTTCCGGCGACGCGAGCAGGTGGCTCCGGCGCGCTCGGCAGGTGCTTCCGCTGGGCCCGGCAGGTGGTTCCGGCGAGGCGAGCAGGTTGTTCCTGCGTGCTCGGCAGGTGGTTCAGTTGGGTCTGGCAGGCGGTTTCGGTCTGTTCGGGGTGTGGTTCCAGCATCTCAGGCACATGGTTCTGGCACGTCTGAGAGGTGGTTCCGGCTGGCCCAACAGGTGTTTCTGGAGTCTCCGCCAAGTGGTTCTGGCGTAGCTGGCAGGTAATGTTGGCGTGACTGGCAGGTGGTTCCAGCCAGCCCGGCAGGTGTTTCCGGAGTGTTCACCAACTGGCTGTGGCGTAGCCGGCAGGTGATTTTGGCGTGTCCGACAGGTGGTTCTGGCGAGTCGAGCAGGTGCTTCCGGCATGCTCGGCAGGTGCTTCCGGTGTCATTGGCATGTGGTTCTGGCAGGTCTGAGAGGTGGTTCCGGCATGCCTGACAGGTGATTCCGGAGTGTTCGCCAAGCGGTTCTGGCATAGGCGGCAGGTGATTTTGCCATGTCCAGAATGTGGTTCCAGCGAGTCGAACATGTGGTTCCGGCGTGTCCGGCAGGTGTTTCCGGTCTGTCCAGCAGCTGGTTCTGGGGTGTCCATCATGAGGTTCTGGCACGTCTGAGAGGTGGTTCCGGCCGGCCCGACATGCGTTTCCGGAGTGTCCGCCACGTGGTTCAGGCGCGTCTGAGAGGTGGTTCCAGCATGCCCGGCAGGTTTTCCCGGAGAGTCCTCCAAGTGGTTCTGGCGTAGCCCGCAGGTGATTTTGGTGTGTCTGGCAGGTTGTTCCGTTCTGTCCGATAGGTTGTTCCGGCATGTCCAGCACGTGCTTCTGGCACTTCTGAGAGGTGGTTCTGGCATGCCGGGCAGGTTATTCCGGAGTGTCCGGTAAGTGGTTCTGGTGTAGCCGGCAGTTCATTTTGGCGTGTCTGGCACATGGGTCCTGCGAGTCGAGCAGGTGGTTCCGGCGTGCTCGGCAGGTGGTCCAGGCATGTCCGGCAGGTGGTTCCAGTCTGTCCAGGACGTGGTTCCAGCGTGTCCGGCACGTGGTTCTCTTACGTCTGAGAGGTGGTTCCTGCATGCCTGGCAGGTTATTGCGGATTGTCTGCCAGGTGGTTCTCTCATAGCCAGCTGTTGATTTTGGCCTGTCAGGCAGGTGGTTCTGGTGAGTCCAGCAGGTGGCTCCGGCGTGCTCGGCAGGTGGTTCTGGCATGTCTGGCAGGTGGTTCTGGCGAGTTGAGCAGCTGGTTCCAGCCTGTCCGTCAGGTTAGGGTTAGGGATAGGGTTAGGGTTACGGTTAGGGTTAGGGTTTAGGGTTTGGGGTTAGGGGTTAGGGTTAGGGGTAGGGTTAGGGTTAGGGTTACGGTTGGGTTAGGGTTTGGGTTAGGCTTAGGGTTAGGGGTTAGGGTTAGGGTTAGGGTTACGGTTGGGTTAGGGTTTAGGGTTAGGCTTAGGGTTAGGGGTTAGGGTTAGGGTTAGGGTTTGGGGATAGGGTTAGGGTTAGGGTTAGGGTTAGGGCCCGGCACGTGGTTCCGGCGAGGCGAGCAGGTGGCTCCGGCGCGCTCGGCAGGTGCTTCCGCTGGGACCGGCAGGTGGTTCCGGCGAGGCGAGCAGGTGGCTCCTGCGTGCTTGGCACGTGCTTCCGCTGGGCCCGGCAGGTGGTTTCGGCGAGGCGAGCAGGTGGCTCCGGCGCGCCGGGCAGTTGTTTCTGGCGAGGCGAGCATGTGGCTCCGGCGCGCTCGGCAGGTGCTTCCGCTGCGCCCGGCAGGTGGTTCCGGTGAGGCGAGCAGGTTGTTCCTGCGTGCTCGGCAGGTGGTTCAGTTGGGTCTGGCAGGTGGTTTCGGTCTGTTCGGGGTGTGGTTCCAGCATCTCAGGCACATGGTTCTGGCACGTCTGAGAGGTGGTTCCGGCTGGCCCAGCAGGTGTTTCTGGAGTCTCCGCCAAGTGGTTCTGGCGTAGCTGGCAGGTGATGTTGGCGTGACTGGCAGGTGGTTCCAGCCAGCCCGGCAGGTGTTTCCGGAGTGTTCACCAACTGGCTGTGGCGTAGCCGGCAGGTGATTTTGGCGTGTCCGACAGGTGGTTCTGGAGAGTCGAGCAGGTGCTTCCGGCATGCTCGGCAGGTGCTTCCGGTGTCATTGGCATGCGGTTCTGGCATGTCTGAGAGGTGGTTCCGGCATGCCTGACAGGTGATTCCGGAGTGTTCGCCAAGCGGTTCTGGCACAGGCGGCAGGTGATTTTGCCATGTCCAGAATGTGGTTCCAGCGAGTTGAACATGTGGTTCCGGCGTGTCCGGCAGGTGTTTCCGGTCTGTCCGGCAGGTGGTTCTGGGGTGTCCGGCATGAGGTTCTGGCACGTCTGAGAGGTGGTTCTGGCCGGCCTGACATGCGTTTCCGGAGTGTCCGCCACGTGGTTCAGGCACGTCTGAGAGGTGGTTCCAGCATGCCCGGCAGGTTTTCCCGGAGAGTCCTCCAAGTGGTTCTGGCGTAGCCCGCAGGTGATTTTGGTGTGTCCGGCAGGTTGTTCCGTTCTGTCCGATAGGTTGTTCCGGCATGTCCAGCACGTGCTTCTGGCACTTCTGAGAGGTGGTTCTGGCATGCCGGGCAGGTTATTCCGGAGTGTCCGGTAAGTGGTTCTGGTGTAGCCGGCAGTTCATTTTGGCGTGTCTGAAACATGGGTCCTGCGAGTCGAGCAGGTGGTTCCGGCGTGCTCGGCAGGTGGTCCAGGCATGTCCGGCAGGTGGTTCCAGTCTGTCCAGGACGTGGTTCCAGCGTGTCCGGCACGTGGTTCTCTTACGTCTGAGAGGTGGTTCCTGCATGCCTGGCAGGTTATTGCGGATTGTCTGCCAGGTGGTTCTCTCATAGCCAGCTGTTGATTTTGGCCTGTCAGGCAGGTGGTTCTGGTGAGTCCAGCAGGTGGCTCCGGCGTGCTCGGCAGGTGGTTCTGGCATGTCTGGCAGGTGGTTCCGGCGAGTTGAGCAGCTGGTTCCAGCCTGTCCGTCAGGTTAGGATTAGGGATAGGGTTAGGGTTACGGTTAGGGTTAGGGTTTAGGGTTTGGGGTTAGGGGTTAGGGTTAGGGGTAGGGTTAGGGTTAGGGTTACGGTCGGGTTAGGGTTTAGGGTTAGGCTTAGGGTTAGGGGTTAGGGTTAGGGTTAGGGTTTGGGGATAGGGTAAGGTTTAGGGTTAGGGTTAGGGCCCGGCACGTGGTTCCGCCGAGGCGAGCAGGTGGCTCCGGTGCGCCCGGCAGGTGCTTCCGCTTGGCCCGGCAGGTGGTTCCGGCGAGGCGAGCAGGTGGCTCCGGCGTGCTTGGCACGTGCTTCCGCTGGGCCCGGCAGGTGGTTCCGGCGAGGCGAGCAGGTGGCTCCGGCGCGCTCGGCACGTGCTTCCGCTGCACCCGGCAGGTGGTTCCGGCGAGGCGAGCAGCTGGCTCCGGCACGCTCGGCAGGTGCTTCCGCTGCGCCCGGCAGGTGGTTCCGGCGAGGCGAGCAGGTTGTTCCTGCGTGCTCGGCAGGTGCTTCAGTTGCGTCTGGCAGGTGGTTTCGGTCTGTTCGGGGTGTGGTTCCAGCATCTCAGGCACATGGTTCTGGCACGTCTGAGAGATGGTTCCGGCTGGCCCAACAGGTGTTTCTGGAGTCTCCGCCAAGTGGTTCTGGCGTAGCTGGCAGGTGATGTTGGCGTGACTGGCAGGTGGTTCCAGCCAGCCCGGCAGGTGTTTCCGGAGTGTTCACCAACTGGCTGTGGCGTAGCCGGCAGGTGATTTTGGCGTGTCCGACAGGTGGTTCTGGCGAGTCGAGCAGGTGCTTCCGGCATGCTCGGCAGGTGCTTCCGGTGTCATTGGCATGTGGTTCTGGCAGGTCTGAGAGGTGGTTCCGGCATGCCTGACAGGTGATTCCGGAGTGTTCGCCAAGCGGTTCTGGCATAGGCGGCAGGTGATTTTGCCATGTCCAGAATGTGGTTCCAGCGAGTCGAACATGTGGTTCCGGCGTGTCCGGCAGGTGTTTCCGGTCTGTCCAGCAGCTGGTTCTGGGGTGTCCGGCATGAGGTTCTGGCACGTCTGAGAGGTGGTTCCGGCCGGCCCGACATGCGTTTCCGGAGTGTCCGCCACGTGGTTCAGGCACGTCTGAGAGGTGGTTCCAGCATGCCCGGCAGGTTTTCCCGGAGAGTCCTCCAAGTGGTTCTGGCGTAGCCCGCAGGTGATTTTGGTGTGTCCGGCAGGTTGTTCCGTTCTGTCCGATAGGTTGTTCCGGCATGTCCAGCACGTGCTTCTGGCACTTCTGAGAGGTGGTTCTGGCATGCCGGGCAGGTTATTCCGGAGTGTCCGGTAAGTGGTTCTGGTGTAGCCGGCAGTTCATTTTGGCGTGTCTGGCACATGGGTCCTGCGAGTCGAGCAGGTGGTTCCGGCGTGCTCGGCAGGTGGTCCAGGCATGTCCGGCAGGTGGTTCCAGTCTGTCCAGTACGTGGTTCCAGCGTGTCCGGCACGTGGTTCTCTTACGTCTGAGAGGTGGTTCCTGCATGCCTGGCAGGTTATTGCGGATTGTCTGCCAGGTGGTTCTCTCATAGCCAGCTGTTGATTTTGGCCTGTCAGGCAGGTGGTTCTGGTGAGTCCAGCAGGTGGCTCCGGCGTGCTCGGCAGGTGGTTCTGGCATGTCTGGCAGGTGGTTCCGGCGAGTTGAGCAGCTGGTTCCAGCCTGTCCGTCAGGTTAGGGTTAGGTATAGGGGTTACGGTTAGGGTTAGGGTTTAGGGTTTGGGGTTAGGTGTTAGGGTTAGGGGTAGGGTTAGGGTTAGGGTTACGGTTGGGTTAGGGTTTAGGGTTATGCTTAGGGTTAGGGGTTACGCTTAGGGTTAGGGTTTGGGGATAGGGTTAGGGTTAGGGTTAGGGTTAGGGCCCGGCAGGTGGTTCCGGCGAGCCGAGCAGGTTGCTCCGGCGCGCCCGGCAGGGGCTTCCGCTGCGCCCGGCAGGTGGTTCCGGCGAGGCGAGCAGGTGGCTCCGGCGCGCTCGGCAGGTGGTTCAGTTGGGTCTGGCAGGTGGCTTCGGTCTGTTTGGGGTGTGGTTCCAGCATCTCAGGCACATGGTTCTGGCACGTCTGAGAGGTGGTTCCGGCTGGCCCAACAGGTGTTTCTGGAGTCTCCGCCAAGTGGTTCTGGCGTAGCTGGCAGGTGATGTTGGCGTGACTGGCAGGTGGTTCCAGCCAGCCCGGCAGGTGTTTCCGGAGTGTTCACCAACTGGCTGTGGCGTAGCCGGCAGGTGATTTTGTCGTGTCCGACAGGTGGTTCTGGCGAGTCGAGCAGGTGCTTCCGGCATGCTCGGCAGGTGCTTCCGGTGTCATTGGCATGTGGTTCTGGCAGGTCTGAGAGGTGGTTCCGGCATGCCTGACAGGTGATTCCGGAGTGTTCGCCAAGCGGTTCTGGCATAGGCGGCAGGTGATTTTGCCATGTCGAGAATGTGGTTCCAGCGAGTCGAACATGTGGTTCCGGCGTGTCCGGCAGGTGTTTCCGGTCTGTCCAGCAGCTGGTTCTGGGGTGTCCGTCATGAGGTTCTGGCACGTCTGAGAGGTGGTTCCGGCCGGCCCGACATGCGTTTCCAGAGTGTCCGCCACGTGGTTCAGGCGCGTCTGAGAGGTGGTTCCAGCATGCCCGGCAGGTTTTCCCGGAGAGTCCTCCAAGTGGTTCTGGCGTAGCCCGCAGGTGATTTTGGTGTGTCCGGCAGGTTGTTCCGTTCTGTCCGATAGGTTGTTCCGGCATGTCCAGCACGTGCTTCTGGCACTTCTGAGAGGTGGTTCTGGCATGCCGGGCAGGTTATTCCGGAGTGTCCGGTAAGTGGTTCTGGTGTAGCCGGCAGTTCATTTTGGCGTGTCTGGCACATGGGTCCTGAGAGTCGAGCAGGTGGTTCCGGCGTGCTCGGCAGGTGGTCCAGGCATGTCCGGCAGGTGGTTCCAGTCTGTCCAGTACGTGGTTCCAGCGTGTCCGGCACGTGGTTCTCTTACGTCTGAGAGGTGGTTCCTGCATGCCTGGCAGGTTATTGCGGATTGTCTGCCAGGTGGTTCTCTCATAGCCAGCTGTTGATTTTGGCCTGTCAGGCAGGTGGTTCTGGTGAGTCCAGCAGGTGGCTCCGGCGTGCTCGGCAGGTGGTTCTGGCATGTCTGGCAGGTGGTTCCGGCGAGTTGAGCAGCTGGTTCCAGCCTGTCCGTCAGGTTAGGGTTAGGGATAGGGTTAGGGTTACGGTTAGGGTTAGGGTTTAGGGTTTGGGGTTAGGGGTTAGGGTTAGGGGTAGGGTTAGGGTTAGGGTTACGGTTGGGTTAGGGTTTAGGGTTAGGCTTAGGGTTAGGGGTTAGGGTTAGGGTTAGGGTTTGGGGATAGGGTTAGGGTTAGGGTTAGGGTTAGGGCCCGGCACGTGGTTCCGGCGACGCGAGCAGGTGGCTCCGGCGCGCTCGGCAGGTGCTTCCGCTGCGCCCGGCAGGTGGTTCCAGCGAGGCGAGCAGGTTGTTCCTGCGTGCTAGGCAGGTGGTTCAGTTGGGTCTGGCAGGTGGTTTCGGTCTGTTCGGGGTGTGGTTCCAGCATCTCAGGCACATGGTTCTGGCACGTCTGAGAGGTGGTTCCGGCTGGCCCAACAGGTGTTTCTGGAGTCTCCGCCAAGTGGTTCTGGCGTAGCTGGCAGGTGATGTTGGCGTGACTGGCAGGTGGTTCCAGCCAGCCCGGCAGGTGTTTCCGGAGTGTTCACCAACTGGCTGTGGCGTAGCCGGCAGGTGATTTTGGCGTGTCCGACAGGTGGTTCTGGCGAGTCGAGCAGGTGCTTCCGGCATCCTCGGCAGGTTCTTCCGGTGTCATTGGCATGTGGTTCTGGCAGGTCTGAGAGGTGGTTCCTGCATGCCTGACAGGTGATTCCGGAGTGTTCGCCAAGCGGTTCTGGCATAGGCGGCAGGTGATTTTGCCATGTCCAGAATGTGGTTCCAGCGAGTCGAACATGTGGTTCCGGCGTGTCCGGCAGGTGTTTCCGGTCGGTCCAGCAGGTGGTTCTGGGGTGTCCGGCATGAGGTTCTGGCACGTCTGAGAGGTGGTTCCAGCCGGCCCGACATGCGTTTCCGGAGTGTCCGCCACGTGGTTCAGGCACGTCTGAGAGGTGGTTCCAGCATGCCCGGCAGGTTTTCCCGGAGAGTCCTCCAAGTGGTTCTGGCGTAGCCCGCAGGTGATTTTGGTGTGTCCGGCAGGTTGTTCCGTTCTGTCCGATAGGTTGTTCCGGCATGTCCAGCACGTGCTTCTGGCACTTCTGAGAGGTGGTTCTGGCATGCCGGGCAGGTTATTCCGGAGTGTCCGGTAAGTGGTTCTGGTGTAGCCGGCAGTTCATTTTGGCGTGTCTGGCACATGGGTCCTGCGAGTCGAGCAGGTGGTTCCGGCGTGCTCGGCAGGTGGTCCAGGCATGTCCGGCAGGTGGTTCCAGTCTGTCCAGGACGTGGTTCCAGCGTGTCCGGCACATGGTTCTCTTACGTCTGAGAGGTGGTTCCTGCATGCCTGGCAGGTTATTGCGGATTGTCTGCCAGGTGGTTCTCTCATAGCCAGCTGTTGATTTTGGCCTGTCAGGCAGGTGGTTCTGGTGAGTCCAGCAGGTGGCTCCGGCGTGCTCGGCAGGTGGTTCTGGCATGTCTGGCAGGTGGTTCCGGCGAGTTGAGCAGCTGGTTCCAGCCTGTCCGTCAGGTTAGGGTTAGGGATAGGGTTAGGGTTACGGTTAGGGTTATGGTTTAGGGTTTGGGGTTAGGGGTTAGGGTTAGGGGTAGGGTTAGGGTTAGGGTTACGGTTGGGTTAGGGTTTGGGTTAGGCTTAGGGTTAGGGGTTAGGGTTAGGGTTAGGGTTACGGTTGGGTTAGGGTTTAGGGTTATGCTTAGGGTTAGGGGTTAGGGTTAGGGTTAGGGTTTGGGGATAGGGTTAGGGTTAGGGTTAGGGTTAGGGCCCGGCACGTGGTTCCGGCGAGGCGAGCAGGTGGCTCCGGCGCGCCGGGCAGTTGTTTCCGGCGAGGCGAGCATGTGGCTCCGGCGCGCTCGGCAGGTGCTTCCGCTGCGCCCGGCAGGTGGTTCCGGTGAGGCGAGCAGGTTGTTCCTGCGTGCTCGGCAGGTGGTTCAGTTGGGTCTGGCAGGTGGTTTCGGTCTGTTCGGGGTGTGGTTCCAGCATCTCAGGCACATGGTTCTGGCACGTCTGAGAGGTGGTTCCGGCTGGCCCAGCAGGTGTTTCTGGAGTCTCCGCCAAGTGGTTCTGGCGTAGCTGGCAGGTGATGTTGGCGTGACTGGCAGGTGGTTCCAGCCAGCCCGGCAGGTGTTTCCGGAGTGTTCACCAACTGGCTGTGGCGTAGCCGGCAGGTGATTTTGGCGTGTCCGACAGGTGGTTCTGGAGAGTCGAGCAGGTGCTTCCGGCATGCTCGGCAGGTGCTTCCGGTGTCATTGACATGCGGTTCTGGCATGTCTGAGAGGTGGTTCCGGCATGCCTGACAGGTGATTCCGGAGTGTTCGCCAAGCGGTTCTGGCATAGGCGGCAGGTGATTTTGCCATGTCCAGAATGTGGTTCCAGCGAGTTGAACATGTGGTTCCGGCGTGTCCGGCAGGTGTTTCCGGTCTGTCCAGCAGCTGGTTCTGGGGTGTCCGGCATGAGGTTCTGGCACGTCTGAGAGGTGGTTCTGGCCGGCCCGACATGCGTTTCCGGAGTGTCCGCCACGTGGTTCAGGCACGTCTGAGAGGTGGTTCCAGCATGCCCGGCAGGTTTTCCCGGAGAGTCCTCCAAGTGGTTCTGGCGTAGCCCGCAGGTGATTTTGGTGTGTCTGGCAGGTTGTTCCGTTCTGTCCGATAGTTTGTTCCGGCATGTCCAGCACGTGCTTCTGGCACTTCTGAGAGGTGGTTCTGGCATGCCGGGCAGGTTATTCCGGAGTTTCCGGTAAGTGGTTCTGGTGTAGCCGGCAGTTCATTTTGGCGTGTCTGAAACATGGGTCCTGTGAGTCGAGCAGGTGGTTCCGGCGTGCTCGGCAGGTGGTCCAGGCATGTCCGGCAGGTGGTTCCAGTCTGTCCAGGACGTGGTTCCAGCGTGTCCGGCACGTGGTTCTCTTACGTCTGAGAGGTGGTTCCTGCATGCCTGGCAGGTTATTGCGGATTGTCTGCCAGGTGGTTCTCTCATAGCCAGCTGTTGATTTTGGCCTGTCAGGCAGGTGGTTCTGGTGAGTCCAGCAGGTGGCTCCGGCGTGCTCGGCAGGTGGTTCTGGCATGTCTGGCAGGTGGTTCCGGCGAGTTGAGCAGCTGGTTCCAGCCTGTCCGTCAGGTTAGGATTAGGGATAGGGTTAGGGTTACGGTTAGGGTTAGGGTTTAGGGTTTGGGGTTAGGGGTTAGGGTTAGGGGTAGGGTTAGGGTTAGGGTTACGGTTGGGTTAGGGTTTAGGGTTAGGCTTAGGGTTAGGGGTTAGGGTTAGGGTTAGGGTTTGGGGATAGGGTAAGGGTTAGGGTTAGGGTTAGGGCCCGGCACGTGGTTCCGCCGAGGCGAGCAGGTGAATCCGGCGCGCCCGGCAGGTGCTTCCGCTTGGCCCGGCAGGTGGTTCCGGGGAGGCGAGCAGGTGGCTCCGGCGTGCTTGGCACGTGCTTCCGCTGGGCCCGGCAGGTGGTTCCGGCGAGGCGAGCAGGTGGCTCCGGCGCTCTCGGCACGTGCTTCCGCTGCACCCGGCAGGTGGTTCCGGCGAGGCGAGCAGCTGGCTCCGGCACGCTCGGCAGGTGCTTCCGCTGCGCCCGGCAGGTGGTTCCGGCGAGGCGAGCAGGTTGTTCCTGCGTGCTCGGCAGGTGCTTCAGTTGCGTCTGGCAGGTGGTTTCGGTCTGTTCGGGGTGTGGTTCCAGCATCTCAGGCACATGGTTCTGGCACGTCTGAGAGATGGTTCCGGCTGGCCCAACAGGTGTTTCTGGAGTCTCCGCCAAGTGGTTCTGGCGTAGATGGCAGGTGATGTTGGCGTGACTGGCAGGTGGTTCCAGCCAGCCCGGCAGGTGTTTCCGGAGTGTTCACCAACTGGCTGTGGCGTAGCCGGCAGGTGATTTTGGCGTGTCCGACAGGTGGTTCTGGCGAGTCGAGCAGGTGCTTCCGGCATGCTCGGCAGGTGCTTCCGGTGTCATTGGCATGTGGTTCTGGCAGGTCTGAGAGGTGGTTCCGGCATGCCTGACAGGTGATTCCGGAGTGTTCGCCAAGCGGTTCTGGCATAGGCGGCAGGTGATTTTGCCATGTCCAGAATGTGGTTCCAGCGAGTCGAACATGTGGTTCCGGCGTGTCCGGCAGGTGTTTCCGGTCTGTCCAGCAGGTGGTTCTGGGGTGTCCGGCATGAGGTTCTGGCACGTCTGAGAGGTGGTTCCAGCATGCCCGGCAGGTTTTCCCGGAGAGTCCTCCAAGTGGTTCTGGCGTAGCCCGCAGGTGATTTTGGTGTGTCCGGCAGGTTGTTCCGTTCTGTCCGATAGGTTGTTCCGGCATGTCCAGCACGTGCTTCTGGCACTTCTGAGAGGTGGTTCTGGCATGCCGGGCAGGTTATTCCGGAGTGTCCGGTAAGTGGTTCTGGTGTAGCCGGCAGTTCATTTTGGCGTGTCTGGCACATGGGTCCTGCGAGTCGAGCAGGTGGTTCCGGCGTGCTCGGCAGGTGGTCCAGGCATGTCCGGCAGGTGGTTCCAGTCTGTCCAGGACGTGGTTCCAGCGTGTCCGGCACGTGGTTCTCTTACGTCTGAGAGGTGGTTCCTGCATGCCTGGCAGGTTATTGCGGATTGTCTGCCAGGTGGTTCTCTCATAGCCAGCTGTTGATTTTGGCCTGTCAGGCAGGTGGTTCTGGTGAGTCCAGCAGGTGGCTCCGGCGTGCTCGGCAGGTGGTTCTGGCATGTCTGGCAGGTGGTTCCGGCGAGTTGAGCAGCTGGTTCCAGCCTGTCCGTCAGGTTAGGGTTAGGGATAGGGTTAGGGTTACGGTTAGGGTTAGGGTTTAGGGTTTGGGGTTAGGGGTTAGGGTTAGGGGTAGGGTTAGGGTTAGGGTTACGGTTGGGTTAGGGTTTAGGGTTAGGCTTAGGGTTAGGGGTTAGGGTTAGGGTTAGGGTTTGGGGATAGGGTTAGGGTTAGGGTTAGGGTTAGGGCCCGGCACGTGGTTCCGGCGAGGCGAGCAGGTGGCTCCGGGGCGCTCGGCAGGTGCTTCCGCTGCACCCGGCAGGTGGTTCCGGCGAGGCGAGCAGGTGGCTCCGGCGCGCCCGGCAGGTGCTTCTGCTGGGCCTGGCAGGTGGTTCCGGCGAGGCGAGCAGGTGGCTCCGGCGCGCCGGGCAGGTGGTTCCGGCGAGTTGAGCAGCTGGTTCCAGCCTGTCCGTCAGGTTAGGGTTAGGTATAGGGGTTACGGTTAGGGTTAGGGTTTAGGGTTTGGGGTTAGGGTTTAGGGTTAGGGGTAGGGTTAGGGTTAGGGTTACGGTTGGGTTAGGGTTTAGGGTTAGGCTTAGGGTTAGGGGTTACGGTTAGGGTTAGGGTTTGGGGATAGGGTTAGGGTTAGGGTTAGGGTTAGGGCCCGGCAGGTGGTTCCGGCGAGCCGAGCAGGTGGCTCCGGCGCGCCCGGCAGGGGCTTCCGCTGCGCCCGGCAGGTGGTTCCGGCGAGGCGAGCAGGTGGCTCCGGCGCGCTCGGCAGGTGGTTCAGTTGGGTCTGGCAGGTTGCTTCGGTCTGTTCGGGGTGTGGTTCCAGCATCTCAGGCACATGGTTCTGGCACGTCTGAGAGGTGGTTCCGGCTGGCCCAACAGGTGTTTCTGGAGTCTCCTCCAAGTGGTTCTGGCGTAGCCCGCAGGTGATTTTGGTGTGTCCGGCAGGTTGTTCCGTTCTGTCCGATAGGTTGTTCCGGCATGTCCAGCACGTGCTTCTGGCACTTCTGAGAGGTGGTTCTGGCATGCCGGGCAGGTTATTCCGGAGTGTCCGGTAAGTGGTTCTGGTGTAGCCGGCAGTTCATTTTGGCGTGTCTGGCACATGGGTCCTGCGAGTCGAGCAGGTGGTTCCAGCGTGCTCGGCAGGTGGTCCAGGCATGTCCGGCAGGTGGTTCCAGTCTGTCCAGGACGTGGTTCCAGCGTGTCCGGCACGTGGTTCTCTTACGTCTGAGAGGTGGTTCCTGCATGCCTGGCAGGTTATTGCGGATTGTCTGCCAGGTGGTTCTCTCATAGCCAGCTGTTGATTTTGGCCTGTCAGGCAGGTGGTTCTGGTGAGTCCAGCAGGTGGCTCCGGCGTGCTCGGCAGGTGGTTCTGGCATGTCTGGCAGGTGGTTCCGGCGAGTTGAGCAGCTGGTTCCAGCCTGTCCGTCAGGTTAGGGTTAGGGATAGGGTTAGGGTTACGGTTAGGGTTAGGGTTTAGGGTTTGGGGTTAGGGGTTAGGGTTAGGGGTAGGGTTAGGGTTAGGGTTACGGTTGGGTTAGGGTTTAGGGTTAGGCTTAGGGTTAGGGGTTAGGGTTAGGGTTAGGGTTTGGGGATAGGGTTAGGGTTAGGGTTAGGGTTAGGGCCCGGCACGTGGTTCCGGCGAGGCGAGCAGGTGGCTCCTGCGTGCTTGGCACGTGCTTCCGCTGGGCCCGGCAGGTGGTTCCGGCGAGGCGAGCAGGTGGCTCCGGCGCGCTCGGCAGGTGCTTCCGCTGCACCCGGCAGGTGGTTCCGGCGAGGCGAGCAGGTGGCTCCGGCGCGCCCGGCAGGTGCTTCTGCTGGGCCTGACAGGTGGTTCCGGCGAGGCGAGCAGGTGGCTCCGGCGCGCCGGGCAGGTGGTTCCGGCGAGTTGAGCAGCTGGTTCCAGCCTGTCCGTCAGGTTAGGGTTAGGTATAGGGGTTACGGTTAGGGTTAGGGTTTAGGGTTTGGGGTTAGGGGTTAGGGTTAGGGGTAGGGTTAGGGTTAGGGTTACGGTTGGGTTAGGGTTTAGGGTTAGGCTTAGGGTTAGGGGTTACGGTTAGGGTTAGGGTTTGGGGATAGGGTTAGGGTTAGGGTTAGGGTTAGGGCCCGGCAGGTGGTTCCGGCGAGCCGAGCAGGTGGCTCCGGCGCGCCCGGCAGGGGCTTCCGCTGGGCCTGGCAGGTGGTTCCGGCGAGGCGAGCAGGTGACTCCGGCGCGCCGGGCAGTTCGTTCCGGCGAGGCGAGCTTGTGGCTCCGGCGCGCTCGGCAGGTGCTTCCGCTGCGCCCGGCAGGTGGTTCCGGCGAGGCGAGCAGGTTGTTCCTGCGTGCTCGGCAGGTGGTTCAGTTGGGTCTGGCAGGTGGTTTCGGTCTGTTCGGGGTGTGGTTCCAGCATCTCAGGCACATGGTTCTGGCACGTCTGAGAGGTGGTTCCGGCTGGCCCAGCAGGTGTTTCTGGAGTCTCCGCCAAGTGGTTCTGGCGTAGCTGGCAGGTGATGTTGGCGTGACTGGCAGGTGGTTCCAGCCAGCCCGGCAGGTGTTTCCGGAGTGTTCACCAACTGGCTGTGGCGTAGCCGGCAGGTGATTTTGGCGTGTCCGACAGGTGGTTCTGGCGAGTCGAGCAGGTGCTTCCGGCATGCTCGGCAGGTGCTTCCGGTGTCATTGGCATGTGGTTCTGGCAGGTCTGAGAGGTGGTTCCGGCATGCCTGACAGGTGATTCCGGAGTGTTCGCCAAGCGGTTCTGGCATAGGCGGCAGGTGATTTTGCCATGTCCAGAATGTGGTTCCAGCGAGTCGAACATGTGGTTCCGGCGTGTCCGGCAGGTGTTTCCGGTCTGTCCAGCAGGTGGTTCTGGGGTGTCCGGCATGAGGTTCTGGCACGTCTGAGAGGTGGTTCCGGCCGGCCCAACATGCGTTTCCGGAGTGTCCGCCACGTGGTTCAGGCGCGTCTGAGAGGTGGTTCCAGCATGCCCGGCAGGTTTTCCCGGAGAGTCCTCCAAGTGGTTCTGGCGTAGCCCGCAGGTGATTTTGGTGTGTCCGGCAGGTTGTTCCGTTCTGTCCGATAGGTTGTTCCGGCATGTCCAGCACGTGCTTCTGGCACTTCTGAGAGGTGGTTCTGGCATGCCGGGCAGGTTATTCCGGAGTGTCCGGTAAGTGGTTCTGGTGTAGCCGGCAGTTCATTTTGGCGTGTCTGGCACATGGGTCCTGCGAGTCGAGCAGGTGGTTCCGGCGTGCTCGGCAGGTGGTCCAGGCATGTCCGGCAGGTGGTTCCAGTCTGTCCAGGACGTGGTTCCAGCGTGTCCGGCACGTGGTTCTCTTACGTCTGAGAGGTGGTTCCTGCATGCCTGGCAGGTTATTGCGGATTGTCTGCCAGGTGGTTCTCTCATAGCCAGCTGTTGATTTTGGCCTGTCAGGCAGGTGGTTCTGGTGAGTCCAGCAGGTGGCTCCGGCGTGCTCGGCAGGTGGTTCTGGCATGTCTGGCAGGTGGTTCCGGCGAGTTGAGCAGGTTGTTCCAGCCTGTCCGTCAGGTTAGGGTTAGGGATAGGGTTAGGGTTAGGGTTAGGGTTAGGGTTTAGGGTTTGGGGTTAGGGGTTAGGGTTAGGGGTAGGGTTAGGGTTAGGGTTACGGTTGGGTTAGGGTTTAGGGTTAGGCTTAGGGTTAGGGGTTAGGGTTAGGGTTAGGGTTTGGGGATAGGGTTAGGGTTATGGTTAGGGTTAGGGCCCGGCGTGTGGTTCCGGGGAGGCGAGCAGGTGGCTCCGGCGTGCTCGGCAGGAGCTTCCGCTCGGCCCGGCAGGTGGTTCCAGCGAGGCGAGCAGGTGGCTCCGGCGTGCTTGGCACGTGCTTGCGCTGGGCCCGGCAGGTGGTTCCGGCGAGGCGAGCAGGTGGCTCCGGCGCGCTCGGCAGGTGCTTCCGCTGCACCCGGCAGGTGGTTCCGGCGAGTTGAGCAGCTGGTTCCAGCCTGTCCGTCAGGTTAGGGTTAGGGATAGGGTTAGGGTTACAGTTAGGGTTAGGGTTTAGGGTTTGGGGTTAGGGGTTAGGGTTAGGGGTAGGGTTAGGGTTAGGGTTACGGTTGGGTTAGGGTTTAGGGTTAGGCTTAGGGTTAGGGGTTAGGGTTAGGGTTAGGGTTTGGGGATAGGGTTAGTGTTAGGGTTAGGGTTAGGGCCCGGCACGTGGCTCCGGCGCGCTCGGCAGGTGCTTCCGCTGCGCCCGGCAGGTGGTTCCGGCGAGGCGAGCAGGTTGTTCCTGCGTGCTCGGCAGGTGGTTCAGTTGGGTCTAGCAGGTGGTTTCGGTCTGTTCGGGGTGTGGTTCCAGCATCTCAGGCACATGGTTCTGGCACGTCTGAGAGGTGGTTCCGGCTGGCCCAACAGGTGTTTCTGGAGTCTCCGCCAAGTGGTTCTGGCGTAGCTGGCAGGTGGTTCCAGCCAGCCCGGCAGGTGTTTCCGGAGTGTTCACCAACTGGCTGTGGCGTAGCCGGCAGGTGATTTTGGCGTGTCTGACAGGTGGTTCTGGCGAGTCGAGCAGGTGCTTCCGGCATGCTCGGCAGGTGCTTCCGGTGTCATTGGCATGTGGTTCTGGCAGGTCTGAGAGGTGGTTCCGGCATGCCTGACAGGTGATTCCGGAGTGTTCGCCAAGCGGTTCTGGCATAGGCGGCAGGTGATTTTGCCATGTCCAGAATGTGGTTCCAGCGAGTCGAAAATGTGGTTCCGGCGTGTCCGGCAGGTGTTTCCGGTCTGTCCAGCAGCTGGTTCTGGGGTGTCCGGCATGAGGTTCTGGCACGTCTGAGAGGTGGTTCCGGCCGGCCCGACATGCGTTTCCGGAGTGTCCGCCACGTGGTTCAGGCGCGTCTGAGAGGTGGTTCCAGCATGCCCGGCAGGTTTTCCCGGAGAGTCCTCCAAGTGGTTCTGGCGTAGCCCGCAGGTGATTTTGGTGTGTCCGGCAGGTTGTTCCGTTCTGTCCGATAGGTTGTTCCGACATGTCCAGCACGTGCTTCTGGCACTTCTGAGAGGTGGTTCTGGCATGCCGGGCAGGTTATTCCGGAGTGTCCGGTAAGTGGTTCTGGTGTAGCCGGCAGTTCATTTTGGCGTGTCTGGCACATGGGTCCTGCGAGTCGAGCAGGTGGTTCCGGCGTGCTCGGCAGGTGGTCCAGGCATGTCCGGCAGGTGGTTCCAGTCTGTCCAGGACGTGGTTCCAGCGTGTCCGGCACGTGGTTCTCTTACGTCTGAGAGGTGGTTTCTGCATGCCTGGCAGGTTATTGCGGATTGTCTGCCAGGTGGTTCTCTCATAGCCAGCTGTTGATTTTGGCCTGTCAGGCAGGTGGTTCTGGTGCGTCCAGCAGGTGGCTCCGGCGTGCTCGGCAGGTGGTTCTGGCATGTCTGGCAGGTGGTTCCGGCGAGTTGAGCAGCTGGTTCCAGCCTGTCCGTCAGGTTAGGGTTAGGGATAGGGTTAGGGTTACAGTTAGGGTTAGGGTTTAGGGTTTGGGGTTAGGGGTTAGGGTTAGGGGTAGGGTTAGGGTTAGGGTTACGGTTGGGTTAGGGTTTAGGGTTAGGCTTAGGGTTAGGGGTTAGGGTTAGGGTTAGGGTTTGGGGATAGGGTTAGGGTTAGGGTTAGGGTTAGGGCCCGGCACGTGGTTTCGGCGAGGCGAGCAGGTGGCTCCGGCGCGCTCGGCAGGTGCTTCCGCTGCACCCGGCAGGTGGTTCCGGCGCGCTCGGCAGGTTGTTCCTGCGTGCTCGGCAGGTGGTTCAGTTGGGTCTAGCAGGTGGTTTCGGTCTGTTCGGGGTGTGGTTCCAGCATCTCAGGCACGTGGTTCTGGCACGTCTGAGAGGTGGTTCCGGCTGGCCCAACAGGTGTTTCTGGAGTCTCCGCCAAGTGGTTCTGGCGTAGCTGGCAGGTGGTTCCAGCCAGCCCGGCAGGTGTTTCCGGAGTGTTCACCAACTGGCTGTGGCGTAGCCGGCAGGTGATTTTGGCGTGTCCGACAGGTGGTTCTGGCGAGTCGAGCAGGTGCTTCCGGCATGCTCGGCAGGTGCTTCCGGTGTCATTGGCATGTGGTTCTGGCAGGTCTGAGAGGTGGTTCCGGCATGCCTGACAGGTGATTCCGGAGTGTTCGCCAAGCGGTTCTGGCATAGGCGGCAGGTGATTTTGCCATGTCCAGAATGTGGTTCCAGCGAGTCGAAAATGTGGTTCCGGCGTGTCCGGCAGGTGTTTCCGGTCTGTCCAGCAGCTGGTTCTGGGGTGTCCGGCATGAGGTTCTGGCACGTCTGAGAGGTGGTTCCGGCCGGCCCGACATGCGTTTCCGGAGTGTCCGCCACGTGGTTCAGGCGCGTCTGAGAGGTGGTTCCAGCATGCCCGGCAGGTTTTCCCGGAGAGTCCTCCAAGTGGTTCTGGCGTAGCCCGCAGGTGATTTTGGTGTGTCCGGCAGGTTGTTCCGTTCTGTCCGATAGGTTGTTCCGACATGTCCAGCACGTGCTTCTGGCACTTCTGAGAGGTGGTTCTGGCATGCCGGGCAGGTTATTCCGGAGTGTCCGGTAAGTGGTTCTGGTGTAGCCGGCAGTTCATTTTGGCGTGTCTGGCACATGGGTCCTGCGAGTCGAGCAGGTGGTTCCGGCGTGCTCGGCAGGTGGTCCAGGCATGTCCGGCAGGTGGTTCCAGTCTGTCCAGGACGTGGTTCCAGCGTGTCCGGCACGTGGTTCTCTTACGTCTGAGAGGTGGTTCCTGCATGCCTGGCAGGTTATTGCGGATTGTCTGCCAGGTGGTTCTCTCATAGCCAGCTGTTGATTTTGGCCTGTCAGGCAGGTGGTTCTGGTGAGTCCAGCAGGTGGCTCCGGCGTGCTCGGCAGGTGGTTCTGGCATGTCTGGCAGGTGGTTCCGGCGAGTTGAGCAGCTGGTTCCAGCCTGTCCGTCAGGTTAGGGTTAGGGATAGGGTTAGGGTTACAGTTAGGGTTAGGGTTTAGGGTTTGGGGTTAGGGGTTAGGGTTAGGGGTAGGGTTAGGGTTAGGGTTACGGTTGGGTTAGGGTTTAGGGTTAGGCTTAGGGTTAGGGGTTAGGGTTAGGGTTATGGTTTGGGGATAGGGTTAGGGTTAGGGTTAGGGCCCGGCACGTGGTTCCGGTGAGGCGAGCAGGTGGCTCCGGCGCGCTCGGCAGGTGCTTCCGCTGCGCCCGGCAGGTGGTTCCGGCGAGGCGAGCAGGTTGTTCCTGCGTGCTCGGCAGGTGGTTCAGTTGGGTCTAGCAGGTGGTTTCGGTCTGTTCGGGGTGTGGTTCCAGCATCTCAGGCACATGGTTCTGGCACGTCTGAGAGGTGGTTCCGGCTGGCCCAACAGGTGTTTCTGGAGTCTCCGCCAAGTGGTTCTGGCGTAGCTGGCAGGTGGTTCCAGCCAGCCCGGCAGGTGTTTCCGGAGTGTTCACCAACTGGCTGTGGCGTAGCCGGCAGGTGATTTTGGCGTGTCCGACAGGTGGTTCTGGCGAGTCGAGCAGGTGCTTCCGGCATGCTCGGCAGGTGCTTCCGGTGTCATTGGCATGTGGTTCTGGCAGGTCTGAGAGGTGGTTCCGGCATGCCTGACAGGTGATTCCGGAGTGTTTGCCAAGCGGTTCTGGCATAGGCGGCAGGTGATTTTGCCATGTCCAGAATGTGGTTCCAGCGAGTCGAAAATGTGGTTCCGGCGTGTCCGGCAGGTGTTTCCGGTCTGTCCAGCAGCTGGTTCTGGGGTGTCCGGCATGAGGTTCTGGCACGTCTGTGAGGTGGTTCCGGCCGGCCCGACATGCGTTTCCGGAGTGTCCGCCACGTGGTTCAGGCGCGTCTGAGAGGTGGTTCCAGCATGCCCGGCAGGTTTTCCCGGAGAGTCCTCCAAGTGGTTCTGGCGTAGCCCGCAGGTGATTTTGGTGTGTCCGGCAGGTTGTTCCGTTCTGTCCGATAGGTTGTTCCGACATGTCCAGCACGTGCTTCTCGCACTTCTGAGAGGTGGTTCTGGCATGCCGGGCAGGTTATTCCGGAGTGTCCGGTAAGTGGTTCTGGTGTAGCCGGCAGTTCATTTTGGCGTGTCTGGCACATGGGTCCTGCGAGTCGAGCAGGTGGTTCCGGCGTGCTCGGCAGGTGGTCCAGGCATGTCCGGCAGGTGGTTCCAGTCTGTCCAGGACGTGGTTCCAGCGTGTCCGGCACGTGGTTCTCTTACGTCTGAGAGGTGGTTCCTGCATGCCTGGCAGGTTATTGCGGATTGTCTGCCAGGTGGTTCTCTCATAGCCAGCTGTTGATTTTGGCCTGTCAGGCAGGTGGTTCTGGTGAGTCCAGCAGGTGGCTCCGGCGTGCTCGGCAGGTGGTTCTGGCATGTCTGGCAGGTGGTTCCGGCGAGTTGAGCAGCTGGTTCCAGCCTGTCCGTCAGGTTAGGGTTAGGGATAGGGTTAGGGTTACGGTTAGGGTTAGGGTTTAGGGTTTGGGGTTAGGGGTTAGGGTTAGGGGTAGGGTTAGGGTTAGGGTTACGGTTGGGTTAGGGTTTAGGGTTAGGCTTAGGGTTAGGGGTTAGGGTTAGGGTTAGGGTTTGGGGATAGGGTTAGGGTTAGGGTTAGGGTTAGGGCCCGGCACGTGGTTCCGGCGAGGCGAGCAGGTGGCTCCGGCGCGCTCGGCAGGTGCTTCCGCTGCGCCCGGCAGGTGGTTCCGGCGCGCTCGGCAGGTTGTTCCTGCGTGCTCGGCAGGTGGTTCAGTTGGGTCTAGCAGGTGGTTTCGGTCTGTTCGGGGTGTGGTTCCAGCATCTCAGGCACATGGTTCTGGCACGTCTGAGAGGTGGTTCCGGCTGGCCCAACAGGTGTTTCTGGAGTCTCCGCCAAGTGGTTCTGGCGTAGCTGGCAGGTGGTTCCAGCCAGCCCGGCAGGTGTTTCCGGAGTGTTCACCAACTGGCTGTGGCGTAGCCGGCAGGTGATTTTGGCGTGTCCGACAGGTGGTTCTGGCGAGTCGAGCAGGTGCTTCCGGCATGCTCGGCAGGTGCTTCCGGTGTCATTGGCATGTGGTTCTGGCAGGTCTGAGAGGTGGTTCCGGCATGCCTGACAGGTGATTCCGGAGTGTTCGCCAAGCGGTTCTGGCATAGGCGGCAGGTGATTTTGCCATGTCCAGAATGTGGTTCCAGCGAGTCGAACATGTGGTTCCGGCGTGTCCGGCAGGTGTTTCCGGTCTGTCCAGCAGCTGGTTCTGGGGTGTCCGGCATGAGGTTCTGGCACGTCTGAGAGGTGGTTCCGGCCGGCCCGACATGCGTTTCCGGAGTGTCCGCCACGTGGTTCAGGCGCGTCTGAGAGGTGGTTCCAGCATGCCCGGCAGGTTTTCCCGGAGAGTCCTCCAAGTGGTTCTGGCGTAGCCCGCAGGTGATTTTGGTGTGTCCGGCAGGTTGTTCCGTTCTGTCCGATAGGTTGTTCCGACATGTCCAGCACGTGCTTCTGGCACTTCTGAGAGGTGGTTCTGGCATGCCGGGCAGGTTATTCCGGAGTGTCCGGTAAGTGGTTCTGGTGTAGCCGGCAGTTCATTTTGGCGTGTCTGGCACATGGGTCCTGCGAGTCGAGCAGGTGGTTCCGGCGTGCTCGGCAGGTGGTCCAGGCATGTCCGGCAGGTGGTTCCAGTCTGTCCAGGACGTGGTTCCAGCGTGTCCGGCACGTGGTTCTCTTACGTCTGAGAGGTGGTTCCTGCATGCCTGGCAGGTTATTGCGGATTGTCTGCCAGGTGGTTCTCTCATAGCCAGCTGTTGATTTTGGCCTGTCAGGCAGGTGGTTCTGGTGAGTACAGCAGGTGGCTCCGGCGTGCTCGGCAGGTGGTTCTGGCATGTCTGGCAGGTGGTTCCGGCGAGTTGAGCAGCTGGTTCCAGCCTGTCCGTCAGGTTAGGGTTAGGGATAGGGTTAGGGTTACGGTTAGGGTTAGGGTTTAGGGTTTGGGGTTAGGGGTTAGGGTTAGGGGTAGGGTTAGGGTTAGGGTTACGGTTGGGTTAGGGTTTAGGGTTAGGCTTAGGGTTAGGGGTTAGGGTTAGGGTTAGGGTTTGGGGATAGGGTTAGGGTTAGGGTTAGGGTTAGGGCCCGGCACGTGGTTCCGGCGAGGCGAGCAGGTGGCTCCGGCGCGCTCGGCAGGTGCTTCCGCTGCGCCCGGCAGGTGGTTCCGGCGAGGCGAGCAGGTTGTTCCTGCGTGCTCGGCAGGTGCTTCAGTTGGGTGTGGCAGGTGGTTTCGGTCTGTTCGGGGTGTGGTTCCAGCATCTCAGGCACATGGTTCAGGCACGTCTGAGAGGTGGTTCCGGCTGGCCCAACAGGTGTTTCTGGAGTCTCCGCCAAGTGGTTCTGGCGTAGCTGGCAGGTGATGTTGGCGTGACTGGCAGGTGGTTCCAGCCAGCCCGGCAGGTGTTTCCGGAGTGTTCACCAACTGGCTGTGGCGTAGCCGGCAGGTGATTTTGGCGTGTCCGACAGGTGGTTCTGGCGAGTCGAGCAGGTGCTTCCGGCATGCTCGGCAGGTGCTTCCGGTGTCATTGGCATGTGGTTCTGGCAGGTCTGAGAGGTGGTTCCGGCATGCCTGACAGGTGATTCCGGAGTGTTCGCCAAGCGGTTCTGGCATAGGCGGCAGGTGATTTTGCCATGTCCAGAATGTGGTTCCAGCGAGTCGAAAATGTGGTTCCGGCGTGTCCGGCAGGTGTTTCCGGTCTGTCCAGCAGCTGGTTCTGGGGTGTCCGGCATGAGGTTCTGGCACGTCTGAGAGGTGGTTCCGGCCGGCCCAACATGCGTTTCCGGAGTGTCCGCCACGTGGTTCAGGCGCGTCTGAGAGGTGGTTCCAGCATGCCCGGCAGGTTTTCCCGGAGAGTCCTCCAAGTGGTTCTGGCGTAGCCCGCAGGTGATTTTGGTGTGTCCGGCAGGTTGTTCCGTTCTGTCCGATAGGTTGTTCCGGCATGTCCAGCACGTGCTTCTGGCACTTCTGAGAGGTGGTTCTGGCATGCCGGGCAGGTTATTCCGGAGTGTCCGGTAAGTGGTTCTGGTGTAGCCGGCAGTTCATTTTGGCGTGTCTGGCACATGGGTCCTGCGAGTCGAGCAGGTGGTTCCGGCGTGCTCGGCAGGTGGTCCAGGCATGTCCGGCAGGTGGTTCCAGTCTGTCCAGGACGTGGTTCCAGCGTGTCCGGCACGTGGTTCTCTTACGTCTGAGAGGTGGTTCCTGCATGCCTGGCAGGTTATTGCGGATTGTCTGCCAGGTGGTTCTCTCATAGCCAGCTGTTGATTTTGGCCTGTCAGGCAGGTGGTTCTGGTGAGTCCAGCAGGTGGCTCCGGCGTGCTCGGCAGGTGGTTCTGGCATGTCTGGCAGGTGGTTCCGGCGAGTTGAGCAGCTTGTTCCAGCCTGTCCGTCAGGTTAGGGTTAGGGATAGGGTTAGGGTTAGGGTTAGGGTTAGGGTTTAGGGTTTGGGGTTAGGGGTTAGGGTTAGGGGTAGGGTTAGGGTTAGGGTTACGGTTGGGTTAGGGTTTAGGGTTAGGCTTAGGGTTAGGGGTTAGGGTTAGGGTTAGGGTTTGGGGATAGGGTTAGGGTTATGGTTAGGGTTAGGGCCCGGCGTGTGGTTCCGGGGAGGCGAGCAGGTGGCTCCGGCGTGCTCGGCAGGAGCTTCCGCTCGGCCCGGCAGGTGGTTCCAGCGAGGCGAGCAGGTGGCTCCGGCGTGCTTGGCACGTGCTTGCGCTGGGCCCGGCAGGTGGTTCCGGCGAGGCGAGCAGGTGGCTCCGGCGCGCTCGGCAGGTGCTTCCGCTGCACCCGGCAGGTGGTTCCGGCGAGTTGAGCAGCTGGTTCCAGCCTGTCCGTCAGGTTAGGGTTAGGGATAGGGTTAGGGTTACAGTTAGGGTTAGGGTTTAGGGTTTGGGGTTAGGGGTTAGGGTTAGGGGTAGGGTTAGGGTTAGGGTTACGGTTGGGTTAGGGTTTAGGGTTAGGCTTAGGGTTAGGGGTTAGGGTTAGGGTTAGGGTTTGGGGATAGGGTTAGGGTTAGGGTTAGGGTTAGGGCCCGGCACGTGGTTCCGGCGACGCGAGCAGGTGGCTCCGGCGCGCTCGGCAGGTGCTTCCGCTGCGCCCGGCAGGTGGTTCCGGCGAGGCGAGCAGGTTGTTCCTGCGTGCTCGGCAGGTGGTTCAGTTGGGTCTAGCAGGTGGTTTCGGTCTGTTCGGGGTGTGGTTCCAGCATCTCAGGCACATGGTTCTGGCACGTCTGAGAGGTGGTTCCGGCTGGCCCAACAGGTGTTTCTGGAGTCTCCGCCAAGTGGTTCTGGCGTAGCTGGCAGGTGGTTCCAGCCAGCCCGGCAGGTGTTTCCGGAGTGTTCACCAACTGGCTGTGGCGTAGCCGGCAGGTGATTTTGGCGTGTCTGACAGGTGGTTCTGGCGAGTCGAGCAGGTGCTTCCGGCATGCTCGGCAGGTGCTTCCGGTGTCATTGGCATGTGGTTCTGGCAGGTCTGAGAGGTGGTTCCGGCATGCCTGACAGGTGATTCCGGAGTGTTCGCCAAGCGGTTCTGGCATAGGCGGCAGGTGATTTTGCCATGTCCAGAATGTGGTTCCAGCGAGTCGAAAATGTGGTTCCGGCGTGTCCGGCAGGTGTTTCCGGTCTGTCCAGCAGCTGGTTCTGGGGTGTCCGGCATGAGGTTCTGGCACGTCTGAGAGGTGGTTCCGGCCGGCCCGACATGCGTTTCCGGAGTGTCCGCCACGTGGTTCAGGCGCGTCTGAGAGGTGGTTCCAGCATGCCCGGCAGGTTTTCCCGGAGAGTCCTCCAAGTGGTTCTGGCGTAGCCCGCAGGTGATTTTGGTGTGTCCGGCAGGTTGTTCCGTTCTGTCCGATAGGTTGTTCCGACATGTCCAGCACGTGCTTCTGGCACTTCTGAGAGGTGGTTCTGGCATGCCGGGCAGGTTATTCCGGAGTGTCCGGTAAGTGGTTCTGGTGTAGCCGGCAGTTCATTTTGGCGTGTCTGGCACATGGGTCCTGCGAGTCGAGCAGGTGGTTCCGGCGTGCTCGGCAGGTGGTCCAGGCATGTCCGGCAGGTGGTTCCAGTCTGTCCAGGACGTGGTTCCAGCGTGTCCGGCACGTGGTTCTCTTACGTCTGAGAGGTGGTTTCTGCATGCCTGGCAGGTTATTGCGGATTGTCTGCCAGGTGGTTCTCTCATAGCCAGCTGTTGATTTTGGCCTGTCAGGCAGGTGGTTCTGGTGAGTCCAGCAGGTGGCTCCGGCGTGCTCGGCAGGTGGTTCTGGCATGTCTGGCAGGTGGTTCCGGCGAGTTGAGCAGCTGGTTCCAGCCTGTCCGTCAGGTTAGGGTTAGGGATAGGGTTAGGGTTAGGGTTAGGGTTAGGGTTTAGGGTTTGGGGTTAGGGGTTAGGGTTAGGGGTAGGGTTAGGGTTAGGGTTACGGTTGGGTTAGGGTTTAGGGTTAGGCTTAGGGTTAGGGGTTAGGGTTAGGGTTAGGGTTTGGGGATAGGGTTAGGGTTAGGGTTAGGGTTAGGGCCCGGCACGTGGTTTCGGCGAGGCGAGCAGGTGGCTCCGGCGCGCTCGGCAGGTGCTTCCGCTGCACCCGGCAGGTGGTTCCGGCGCGCTCGGCAGGTTGTTCCTGCGTGCTCGGCAGGTGGTTCAGTTGGGTCTAGCAGGTGGTTTCGGTCTGTTCGGGGTGTGGTTCCAGCATCTCAGGCACGTGGTTCTGGCACGTCTGAGAGGTGGTTCCGGCTGGCCCAACAGGTGTTTCTGGAGTCTCCGCCAAGTGGTTCTGGCGTAGCTGGCAGGTGGTTCCAGCCAGCCCGGCAGGTGTTTCCGGAGTGTTCACCAACTGGCTGTGGCGTAGCCGGCAGGTGATTTTGGCGTGTCCGACAGGTGGTTCTGGCGAGTCGAGCAGGTGCTTCCGGCATGCTCGGCAGGTGCTTCCGGTGTCATTGGCATGTGGTTCTGGCAGGTCTGAGAGGTGGTTCCGGCATGCCTGACAGGTGATTCCGGAGTGTTCGCCAAGCGGTTCTGGCATAGGCGGCAGGTGATTTTGCCATGTCCAGAATGTGGTTCCAGCGAGTCGAAAATGTGGTTCCGGCGTGTCCGGCAGGTGTTTCCGGTCTGTCCAGCAGCTGGTTCTGGGGTGTCCGGCATGAGGTTCTGGCACGTCTGAGAGGTGGTTCCGGCCGGCCCGACATGCGTTTCCGGAGTGTCCGCCACGTGGTTCAGGCGCGTCTGAGAGGTGGTTCCAGCATGCCCGGCAGGTTTTCCCGGAGAGTCCTCCAAGTGGTTCTGGCGTAGCCCGCAGGTGATTTTGGTGTGTCCGGCAGGTTGTTCCGTTCTGTCCGATAGGTTGTTCCGACATGTCCAGCACGTGCTTCTGGCACTTCTGAGAGGTGGTTCTGGCATGCCGGGCAGGTTATTCCGGAGTGTCCGGTAAGTGGTTCTGGTGTAGCCGGCAGTTCATTTTGGCGTGTCTGGCACATGGGTCCTGCGAGTCGAGCAGGTGGTTCCGGCGTGCTCGGCAGGTGGTCCAGGCATGTCCGGCAGGTGGTTCCAGTCTGTCCAGGACGTGGTTCCAGCGTGTCCGGCACGTGGTTCTCTTACGTCTGAGAGGTGGTTCCTGCATGCCTGGCAGGTTATTGCGGATTGTCTGCCAGGTGGTTCTCTCATAGCCAGCTGTTGATTTTGGCCTGTCAGGCAGGTGGTTCTGGTGAGTCCAGCAGGTGGCTCCGGCGTGCTCGGCAGGTGGTTCTGGCATGTCTGGCAGGTGGTTCCGGCGAGTTGAGCAGCTGGTTCCAGCCTGTCCGTCAGGTTAGGGTTAGGGATAGGGTTAGGGTTACAGTTAGGGTTAGGGTTTAGGGTTTGGGGTTAGGGGTTAGGGTTAGGGGTAGGGTTAGGGTTAGGGTTACGGTTGGGTTAGGGTTTAGGGTTAGGCTTAGGGTTAGGGGTTAGGGTTAGGGTTATGGTTTGGGGATAGGGTTAGGGTTAGGGTTAGGGTTAGGGCCCGGCACGTGGTTCCGGTGAGGCGAGCAGGTGGCTCCGGCGCGCTCGGCAGGTGCTTCCGCTGCGCCCGGCAGGTGGTTCCGGCGAGGCGAGCAGGTTGTTCCTGCGTGCTCGGCAGGTGGTTCAGTTGGGTCTAGCAGGTGGTTTCGGTCTGTTCGGGGTGTGGTTCCAGCATCTCAGGCACGTGGTTCTGGCACGTCTGAGAGGTGGTTCCGGCTGGCCCAACAGGTGTTTCTGGAGTCTCCGCCAAGTGGTTCTGGCGTAGCTGGCAGGTGGTTCCAGCCAGCCCGGCAGGTGTTTCCGGAGTGTTCACCAACTGGCTGTGGCGTAGCCGGCAGGTGATTTTGGCGTGTCCGACAGGTGGTTCTGGCGAGTCGAGCAGGTGCTTCCGGCATGCTCGGCAGGTGCTTCCGGTGTCATTGGCATGTGGTTCTGGCAGGTCTGAGAGGTGGTTCCGGCATGCCTGACAGGTGATTCCGGAGTGTTCGCCAAGCGGTTCTGGCATAGGCGGCAGGTGATTTTGCCATGTCCAGAATGTGGTTCCAGCGAGTCGAAAATGTGGTTCCGGCGTGTCCGGCAGGTGTTTCCGGTCTGTCCAGCAGCTGGTTCTGGGGTGTCCGGCATGAGGTTCTGGCACGTCTGAGAGGTGGTTCCGGCCGGCCCGACATGCGTTTCCGGAGTGTCCGCCACGTGGTTCAGGCGCATCTGAGAGGTGGTTCCAGCATGCCCGGCAGGTTTTCCCGGAGAGTCCTCCAAGTGGTTCTGGCGTAGCCCGCAGGTGATTTTGGTGTGTCCGGCAGGTTGTTCCGTTCTGTCCGATAGGTTGTTCCGACATGTCCAGCACGTGCTTCTGGCACTTCTGAGAGGTGGTTCTGGCATGCCGGGCAGGTTATTCCGGAGTGTCCGGTAAGTGGTTCTGGTGTAGCCGGCAGTTCATTTTGGCGTGTCTGGCACATGGGTCCTGCGAGTCGAGCAGGTGGTTCCGGCGTGCTCGGCAGGTGGTCCAGGCATGTCCGGCAGGTGGTTCCAGTCTGTCCAGGACGTGGTTCCAGCGTGTCCGGCACGTGGTTCTCTTACGTCTGAGAGGTGGTTCCTGCATGCCTGGCAGGTTATTGCGGATTGTCTGCCAGGTGGTTCTCTCATAGCCAGCTGTTGATTTTGGCCTGTCAGGCAGGTGGTTCTGGTGAGTCCAGCAGGTGGCTCCGGCGTGCTCGGCAGGTGGTTCTGGCATGTCTGGCAGGTGGTTCCGGCGAGTTGAGCAGCTGGTTCCAGCCTGTCCGTCAGGTTAGGGTTAGGGATAGGGTTAGGGTTACGGTTAGGGTTAGGGTTTAGGGTTTGGGGTTAGGGGTTAGGGTTAGGGGTAGGGTTAGGGTTAGGGTTACGGTTGGGTTAGGGTTTAGGGTTAGGCTTAGGGTTAGGGGTTAGGGTTAGGGTTAGGGTTTGGGGATAGGGTTAGGGTTAGGGTTAGGGTTAGGGCCCGGCACGTGGTTCCGGCGAGGCGAGCAGGTGGCTCCGGTGCGCTCGGCAGGTGCTTCCGCTGCGCCCGGCAGGTGGTTCCGGCGCGCTCGGCAGGTTGTTCCTGCGTGCTCGGCAGGTGGTTCAGTTGGGTCTAGCAGGTGGTTTCGGTCTGTTCGGGGTGTGGTTCCAGCATCTCAGGCACATGGTTCTGGCACGTCTGAGAGGTGGTTCCGGCTGGCCCAACAGGTGTTTCTGGAGTCTCCGCCAAGTGGTTCTGGCGTAGCTGGCAGGTGGTTCCAGCCAGCCCGGCAGGTGTTTCCGGAGTGTTCACCAACTGGCTGTGGCGTAGCCGGCAGGTGATTTTGGCGTGTCCGACAGGTGGTTCTGGCGAGTCGAGCAGGTGCTTCCGGCATGCTCGGCAGGTGCTTCCGGTGTCATTGGCATGTGGTTCTGGCAGGTCTGAGAGGTGGTTCCGGCATGCCTGACAGGTGATTCCGGAGTGTTCGCCAAGCGGTTCTGGCATAGGCGGCAGGTGATTTTGCCATGTCCAGAATGTGGTTCCAGCGAGTCGAACATGTGGTTCCGGCGTGTCCGGCAGGTGTTTCCGGTCTGTCCAGCAGCTGGTTCTGGGGTGTCCGGCATGAGGTTCTGGCACGTCTGAGAGGTGGTTCCGGCCGGCCCGACATGCGTTTCCGGAGTGTCCGCCACGTGGTTCAGGCGCGTCTGAGAGGTGGTTCCAGCATGCCCGGCAGGTTTTCCCGGAGAGTCCTCCAAGTGGTTCTGGCGTAGCCCGCAGGTGATTTTGGTGTGTCCGGCAGGTTGTTCCGTTCTGTCCGATAGGTTGTTCCGACATGTCCAGCACGTGCTTCTGGCACTTCTGAGAGGTGGTTCTGGCATGCCGGGCAGGTTATTCCGGAGTGTCCGGTAAGTGGTTCTGGTGTAGCCGGCAGTTCATTTTGGCGTGTCTGGCACATGGGTCCTGCGAGTCGAGCAGGTGGTTCCGGCGTGCTCGGAAGGTGGTCCAGGCATGTCCGGCAGGTGGTTCCAGTCTGTCCAGGACGTGGTTCCAGCGTGTCCGGCACGTGGTTCTCTTACGTCTGAGAGGTGGTTCCTGCATGCCTGGCAGGTTATTGCGGATTGTCTGCCAGGTGGTTCTCTCATAGCCAGCTGTTGATTTTGGCCTGTCAGGCAGGTGGTTCTGGTGAGTCCAGCAGGTGGCTCCGGCGTGCTCGGCAGGTGGTTCTGGCATGTCTGGCAGGTGGTTCCGGCGAGTTGAGCAGCTGGTTCCAGCCTGTCCGTCAGGTTAGGGTTAGGGATAGTGTTAGGGTTACGGTTAGGGTTAGGGTTTAGGGTTTGGGGTTAGGGGTTAGGGTTAGGGGTAGGGTTAGGGTTAGGGTTACGGTTGGGTTAGGGTTTAGGGTTAGGCTTAGGGTTAGGGGTTAGGGTTAGGGTTAGGGTTTGGGGATAGGGTTAGGGTTAGGGTTAGGGTTAGGGCCCGGCACGTGGTTCCGGCGAGGCGAGCAGGTGGCTCCGGCGCGCTCGGCAGGTGCTTCCGCTGCGCCCGGCAGGTGGTTCCGGCGAGGCGAGCAGGTTGTTCCTGCGTGCTCGGCAGGTGCTTCAGTTGGGTGTGGCAGGTGGTTTCGGTCTGTTCGGGGTGTGGTTCCAGCATCTCAGGCACATGGTTCAGGCACGTCTGAGAGGTGGTTCCGGCTGGCCCAACAGGTGTTTCTGGAGTCTCCGCCAAGTGGTTCTGGCGTAGCTGGCAGGTGATGTTGGCGTGACTGGCAGGTGGTTCCAGCCAGCCCGGCAGGTGTTTCCGGAGTGTTCACCAACTGGCTGTGGCGTAGCCGGCAGGTGATTTTGGCGTGTCCGACAGGTGGTTCTGGCGAGTCGAGCAGGTGCTTCCGGCATGCTCGGCAGGTGCTTCCGGTGTCATTGGCATGTGGTTCTGGCAGGTCTGAGAGGTGGTTCCGGCATGCCTGACAGGTGATTCCGGAGTGTTCGCCAAGCGGTTCTGGCATAGGCGGCAGGTGATTTTGCCATGTCCAGAATGTGGTTCCAGCGAGTCGAAAATGTGGTTCCGGCGTGTCCGGCAGGTGTTTCCGGTCTGTCCAGCAGCTGGTTCTGGGGTGTCCGGCATGAGGTTCTGGCACGTCTGAGAGGTGGTTCCGGCCGGCCCAACATGCGTTTCCGGAGTGTCCGCCACGTGGTTCAGGCGCGTCTGAGAGGTGGTTCCAGCATGCCCGGCAGGTTTTCCCGGAGAGTCCTCCAAGTGGTTCTGGCGTAGCCCGCAGGTGATTTTGGTGTGTCCGGCAGGTTGTTCCGTTCTGTCCGATAGGTTGTTCCGGCATGTCCAGCACGTGCTTCTGGCACTTCTGAGAGGTGGTTCTGGCATGCCGGGCAGGTTATTCCGGAGTGTCCGGTAAGTGGTTCTGGTGTAGCCGGCAGTTCATTTTGGCGTGTCTGGCACATGGGTCCTGCGAGTCGAGCAGGTGGTTCCGGCGTGCTCGGCAGGTGGTCCAGGCATGTCCGGCAGGTGGTTCCAGTCTGTCCAGGACGTGGTTCCAGCGTGTCCGGCACGTGGTTCTCTTACGTCTGAGAGGTGGTTCCTGCATGCCTGGCAGGTTATTGCGGATTGTCTGCCAGGTGGTTCTCTCATAGCCAGCTGTTGATTTTGGCCTGTCAGGCAGGTGGTTCTGGTGAGTCCAGCAGGTGGCTCCGGCGTGCTCGGCAGGTGGTTCTGGCATGTCTGGCAGGTGGTTCCGGCGAGTTGAGCAGCTGGTTCCAGCCTGTCCGTCAGGTTAGGGTTAGGGATAGGGTTAGGGTTACGGTTAGGGTTAGGGTTTAGGGTTTGGGGTTAGGGGTTAGGGTTAGGGGTAGGGTTAGGGTTAGGGTTACGGTTGGGTTAGGGTTTAGGGTTAGGCTTAGGGTTAGGGGTTAGGGTTAGGGTTAGGGTTTGGGGATAGGGTTAGGGTTATGGTTAGGGTTAGGGCCCGGTGTGTGGTTCCGGGGAGGCGAGCAGGTGGCTCCGGCGTGCTCGGCAGGTGCTTCCGCTCGGCCCGGCAGGTGGTTCCAGCGAGGCGAGCAGGTGGCTCCGGCGTGCTTGGCACGTGCTTGCGCTGGGCCCGGCAGGTGGTTCCGGCGAGGCGAGCAGGTGGCTCCGGCGCGCTCGGCAGGTGCTTCCGCTGCACCCGGCAGGTGGTTCCGGCGAGTTGAGCAGCTGGTTCCAGCCTGTCCGTCAGGTTAGGGTTAGGGATAGGGTTAGGGTTACAGTTAGGGTTAGGGTTTAGGGTTTGGGGTTAGGGGTTAGGGTTAGGGGTAGGGTTAGGGTTAGGGTTACGGTTGGGTTAGGGTTTAGGGTTAGGCTTAGGGTTAGGGGTTAGGGTTAGGGTTAGGGTTTGGGGATAGGGTTAGGGTTAGGGTTAGGGTTACGGTTAGGGCCCGGCACGTGGTTCCGGCGACGCGAGCAGGTGGCTCCGGCGCGCTCGGCAGGTGCTTCCGCTGGGCCCGGCAGGTGGTTCCGGCGAGGCGAGCAGGTGGCTCCGGCGCTCGGCAGGTGCTTCCGCTGCGCCTGGCAGGTGGTTCCGGTGAGGCGAGCAGGTTGTTCCTGCGTGCTCGGCAGGTGGTTCAGTTGGGTCTGGCAGGTGGTTTCGGTCTGTTCGGGGTGTGGTTCCAGCATCTCAGGCACATGGTTCTGGCACGTCTGAGAGGTGGTTCCGGCTGGCCGAGCAGGTGTTTCTCTAGTCTCCGCCAAGTGGTTCTGGCGTAGCTGGCAGGTGATGTTGGCGTGACTGGCAGGTGGTTCCAGCCAGCCCGGCAGGTGTTTCCGGAGTGTTCACCAACTGGCTGTGGCGTAGCCGGCAGGTGATTTTGGCGTGTCCGACAGGTGGTTCTGGCGAGTCGAGCAGGTGCTTCCGGCATGCTCGGCAGGTGCTTCCGGTGTCATTGGCATGTGGTTCTGGCAGGTCTGAGAGGTGGTTCCGGCATGCCTGACAGGTGATTCCGGAGTGTTCGCCAAGCGGTTCTGGCATAGGCGGCAGGTGATTTTGCCATGTCCAGAATGTGGTTCCAGCGAGTCGAACATGTGGTTCCGGCGTGTCCGGCAGGTGTTTCCGGTCTGTCCAGCAGGTGGTTCTGGGGTGTCCGGCATGAGGTTCTGGCACGTCTGAGAGGTGGTTCCGGCCGGCCCGACATGCGTTTCCGGAGTGTCCGCCACGTGGTTCAGGCACGTCTGAGAGGTGGTTCCAGCATGCCCGGCAGGTTTTCCCGGAGAGTCCTCCAAGTGGTTCTGGCGTAGCCCGCAGGTGATTTTGGTGTGTCCGGCAGGTTGTTCCGTTCTGTCCGATAGGTTGTTCCGGCATGTCCAGCACGTGCTTCTGGCACTTCTGAGAGGTGGTTCTGGCATGCCGGGCAGGTTATTCCGGAGTGTCCGGTAAGTGGTTCTGGTGTAGCCGGCAGTTCATTTTGGCGTGTCTGGCACATGGGTCCTGCGAGTCGAGCAGGTGGTTCCGGCGTGCTCGGCAGGTGGTCCAGGCATGTCCGGCAGGTGGTTCCAGTCTGTCCAGGACGTGGTTCCAGCGTGTCCGGCACGTGGTTCTCTTACGTCTGAGAGGTGGTTCCTGCATGCCTGGCAGGTTATTGCGGATTGTCTGCCAGGTGGTTCTCTCATAGCCAGCTGTTGATTTTGGCCTGTCAGGCAGGTGGTTCTGGTGAGTCCAGCAGGTGGCTCCGGCGTGCTCGGCAGGTGGTTCTGGCATGTCTGGCAGGTGGTTCCGGCGAGTTGAGCAGCTGGTTCCAGCCTGTCCGTCAGGTTAGGGTTAGGGATAGGGTTAGGGTTACGGTTAGGGTTAGGGTTTAGGGTTTGGGGTTAGGGGTTAGGGTTAGGGGTAGGGTTAGGGTTAGGGTTACGGTTGGGTTAGGGTTTAGGGTTAGGCTTAGGGTTAGGGGATAGGGTTAGGGTTAGGGTTTGGGGATAGGGTTAGGGTTAGGGTTAGGGTTGGGGCCCGGCGCGTGGTTCCGGCGAGGCGAGCAGGTGGCTCCGGCGCGCTCGGCAGGTGCTTCCGCTGGGCCCGGCATGTGGTTCCGGCGAGGCGAGCAGGTGGCTCCGGCGCGCTCGGCAGGTGCTTCCGCTGCACCCGGCAGGTGGTTCCGGCGAGGCGAGCAGGTGGCTCCGGCGCGCCCGGCAGGTGCTTCCGCTGGGCCTGGCAGGTGGTTCCGGCGAGGCGAGCAGGAGGCTCCGGCGCGCCGGGCAGTTGTTTCCGGCGAGGCGAGCATGTGGCTCCGGCGCGCTCGGCAGGTACTTCCGCTGCGCCTGGCAGGTGGTTCCGGTGAGGCGAGCAGGTTGTTCCTGCGTGCTCGGCAGGTGGTTCAGTTGGGTCTGGCAGGTGGTTTCGGTCTGTTCGGGGTGTGGTTCCAGCATCTCAGGCACATGGTTCTGGCACGTCTGAGAGGTGGTTCCGGCTGGCCCAGCAGGTGTTTCTGGAGTCTCCGCCAAGTGGTTCTGGCGTAGCTGGCAGGTGATGTTGGCGTGACTGGCAGGTGGTTCCAGCCAGCCCGGCAGGTGTTTCCGGAGTGTTCACCAACTGGCTGTGGCGTAGCCGGCAGGTGATTTTGGCGTGTCCGACAGGTGGTTCTGGAGAGTCGAGCAGGTGCTTCCGGCATGCTCGGCAGGTGCTTCCGGTGTCATTGGCATGTGGTTCTGGCAGGTCTGAGAGGTGGTTCCGGCATGCCTGACAGGTGATTCCGGAGTGTTCGCCAAGCGGTTCTGGCATAGGCGGCAGGTGATTTTGCCATGTCCAGAATGTGGTTCCAGCGAGTCGAACATGTGGTTCCGGCGTGTCCGGCAGGTGTTTCCGGTCTGTCCAGCAGCTGGTTCTGGGGTGTCCGGCATGAGGTTCTGGCACGTCTGAGAGGTGGTTCCGGCCGGCCCAACATGCGTTTCCGGAGTGTCCGCCACGTGGTTCAGGCGCGTCTGAGAGGTGGTTCCAGCATGCCCGGCAGGTTTTCCCGGAGAGTCCTCCAAGTGGTTCTGGCGTAGCCCGCAGGTGATTTTGGTGTGTCCGGCAGGTTGTTCCGTTCTGTCCGATAGGTTGTTCCGGCATGTCCAGCACGTGCTTCTGGCACTTCTGAGAGGTGGTTCTGGCATGCCGGGCAGGTTATTCCGGAGTGTCCGGTAAGTGGTTCTGGTGTAGCCGGCAGTTCATTTTGGCGTGTCTGGCACATGGGTCCTGCGAGTCGAGCAGGTGGTTCCGGCGTGCTCGGCAGGTGGTCCAGGCATGTCCGGCAGGTGGTTCCAGTCTGTCCAGGACGTGGTTCCAGCGTGTCCGGCACGTGGTTCTCTTACGTCTGAGAGGTGGTTCCTGCATGCCTGGCAGGTTATTGCGGATTGTCTGCCAGGTGGTTCTCTCATAGCCAGCTGTTGATTTTGGCCTGTCAGGCAGGTGGTTCTGGTGAGTCCAGCAGGTGGCTCCGGCGTGCTCGGCAGGTGGTTCTGGCATGTCTGGCAGGTGGTTCCGGCGAGTTGAGCAGCTGGTTCCAGCCTGTCCGTCAGGTTAGGGTTAGGGATAGGGTTAGGGTTACGGTTAGGGTTAGGGTTTAGGGTTTGGGGTTAGGGGTTAGGGTTAGGGGTAGGGTTAGGGTTAGGGTTACGGTTGGGTTAGGGTTTAGGGTTAGGCTTAGGGTTAGGGGTTAGGGTTAGGGTTAGGGTTTGGGGATAGGGTTAGGGTTAGGGTTAGGGTTAGGGCCCGGCGTGTGGTTCCGGGGAGGCGAGCAGGTGGCTCCGGCGTGCTCGGCAGGTGCTTCCGCTCGGCCCGGCAGGTGGTTCCAGCGAGGCGAGCAGGTGGCTCCGGCGTGCTTGGCACGTGCTTGCGCTGGGCCCGGCAGGTGGTTCCGGCGAGGCGAGCAGGTGGCTCCGGCGCGCTCGGCAGGTGCTTCCGCTGCACCCGGCAGGTGGTTCCGGCGAGTTGAGCAGCTGGTTCCAGCCTGTCCGTCAGGTTAGGGTTAGGGATAGGGTTAGGGTTACAGTTAGGGTTAGGGTTTAGGGTTTGGGGTTAGGGGTTAGGGTTAGGGGTAGGGTTAGGGTTAGGGTTACGGTTGGGTTAGGGTTTAGGGTTAGGCTTAGGGTTAGGGGTTAGGGTTAGGGTTAGGGTTTGGGGATAGGGTTAGGGTTAGGGTTAGGGTTACGGTTAGGGCCCGGCACGTGGTTCCGGCGACGCGAGCAGGTGGCTCCGGCGCGCTCGGCAGGTGCTTCCGCTGGGCCCAGCAGGTGGTTCCGGCGAGGCGAGCAGGTGGCTCCGGCGCTCGGCAGGTGCTTCCGCTGCGCCTGGCAGGTGGTTCCGGTGAGGCGAGCAGGTTGTTCCTGCGTGCTCGGCAGGTGGTTCAGTTGGGTCTGGCAGGTGGTTTCGGTCTGTTCGGGGTGTGGTTCCAGCATCTCAGGCACATGGTTCTGGCACGTCTGAGAGGTGGTTCCGGCTGGCCGAGCAGGTGTTTCTCTAGTCTCCGACAAGTGGTTCTGGCGTAGCTGGCAGGTGATGTTGGCGTGACTGGCAGGTGGTTCCAGCCAGCCCGGCAGGTGTTTCCGGAGTGTTCACCAACTGGCTGTGGCGTAGCCGGCAGGTGATTTTGGCGTGTCCGACAGGTGGTTCTGGCGAGTCGAGCAGGTGCTTCCGGCATGCTCGGCAGGTGCTTCCGGTGTCATTGGCATGTGGTTCTGGCAGGTCTGAGAGGTGGTTCCGGCATGCCTGACAGGTGATTCCGGAGTGTTCGCCAAGCGGTTCTGGCATAGGCGGCAGGTGATTTTGCCATGTCCAGAATGTGGTTCCAGCGAGTCGAACATGTGGTTCCGGCGTGTCCGGCAGGTGTTTCCGGTCTGTCCAGCAGGTGGTTCTGGGGTGTCCGGCATGAGGTTCTGGCACGTCTGAGAGGTGGTTCCGGCCGGCCCGACATGCGTTTCCGGAGTGTCCGCCACGTGGTTCAGGCACGTCTGAGAGGTGGTTCCAGCATGCCCGGCAGGTTTTCCCGGAGAGTCCTCCAAGTGGTTCTGGCGTAGCCCGCAGGTGATTTTGGTGTGTCCGGCAGGTTGTTCCGTTCTGTCCGATAGGTTGTTCCGGCATGTCCAGCACGTGCTTCTGGCACTTCTGAGAGGTGGTTCTGGCATGCCGGGCAGGTTATTCCGGAGTGTCCGGTAAGTGGTTCTGGTGTAGCCGGCAGTTCATTTTGGCGTGTCTGGCACATGGGTCCTGCGAGTCGAGCAGGTGGTTCCGGCGTGCTCGGCAGGTGGTCCAGGCATGTCCGGCAGGTGGTTCCAGTCTGTCCAGGACGTGGTTCCAGCGTGTCCGGCACGTGGTTCTCTTACGTCTGAGAGGTGGTTCCTGCATGCCTGGCAGGTTATTGCGGATTGTCTGCCAGGTGGTTCTCTCATAGCCAGCTGTTGATTTTGGCCTGTCAGGCAGGTGGTTCTGGTGAGTCCAGCAGGTGGCTCCGGCGTGCTCGGCAGGTGGTTCTGGCATGTCTGGCAGGTGGTTCCGGCGAGTTGAGCAGCTGGTTCCAGCCTGTCCGTCAGGTTAGGGTTAGGGATAGGGTTAGGGTTACGGTTAGGGTTAGGGTTTAGGGTTTGGGGTTAGGGGTTAGGGTTAGGGGTAGGGTTAGGGTTAGGGTTACGGTTGGGTTAGGGTTTAGGGTTAGGCTTAGGGTTAGGGGATAGGGTTAGGGTTAGGGTTTGGGGATAGGGTTAGGGTTAGGGTTAGGGTTGGGGCCCGGCGCGTGGTTCCGGCGAGGCGAGCAGGTGGCTCCGGCGCGCTCGGCAGGTGCTTCCGCTGGGCCCGGCATGTGGTTCCGGCGAGGCGAGCAGGTGGCTCCGGCGCGCTCGGCAGGTGCTTCCGCTGCACCCGGCAGGTGGTTCCGGCGAGGCGAGCAGGTGGCTCCGGCGCGCCCGGCAGGTGCTTCCGCTGGGCCTGGCAGGTGGTTCCGGCGAGGCGAGCAGGAGGCTCCGGCGCGCCGGGCAGTTGTTTCCGGCGAGGCGAGCATGTGGCTCCGGCGCGCTCGGCAGGTACTTCCGCTGCGCCTGGCAGGTGGTTCCGGTGAGGCGAGCAGGTTGTTCCTGCGTGCTCGGCAGGTGGTTCAGTTGGGTCTGGCAGGTGGTTTCGGTCTGTTCGGGGTGTGGTTCCAGCATCTCAGGCACATGGTTCTGGCACGTCTGAGAGGTGGTTCCGGCTGGCCCAGCAGGTGTTTCTGGAGTCTCCGCCAAGTGGTTCTGGCGTAGCTGGCAGGTGATGTTGGCGTGACTGGCAGGTGGTTCCAGCCAGCCCGGCAGGTGTTTCCGGAGTGTTCACCAACTGGCTGTGGCGTAGCCGGCAGGTGATTTTGGCGTGTCCGACAGGTGGTTCTGGAGAGTCGAGCAGGTGCTTCCGGCATGCTCGGCAGGTGCTTCCGGTGTCATTGGCATGTGGTTCTGGCAGGTCTGAGAGGTGGTTCCGGCATGCCTGACAGGTGATTCCGGAGTGTTCGCCAAGCGGTTCTGGCATAGGCGGCAGGTGATTTTGCCATGTCCAGAATGTGGTTCCAGCGAGTCGAACATGTGGTTCCGGCGGGTCCGGCAGGTGTTTCCGGTCTGTCCAGCAGGTGGTTCTGGGGTGTCCGGCATGAGGTTCTGGCACGTCTGAGAGGTGGTTCCGGCCGGCCCGACATGCGTTTCCGGAGTGTCCGCCACGTGGTTCAGGCACGTCTGAGAGGTGGTTCCAGCATGCCCGGCAGGTTTTCCCGGAGAGTCCTCCAAGTGGTTCTGGCGTAGCCCGCAGGTGATTTTGGTGTGTCTGGCAGGTTGTTCCGTTCTGTCCGATAGGTTGTTCCGGCATGTCCAGCACGTGCTTCTGGCACTTCTGAGAGGTGGTTCTGGCATGCCGGGCAGGTTATTCCGGAGTGTCCGGTAAGTGGTTCTGGTGTAGCCGGCAGTTCATTTTGGCGTGTCTGGCACATGGGTCCTGCGAGTCGAGCAGGTGGTTCCGGCGTGCTCGGCAGGTGGTCCAGGCATGTCCGGCAGGTGGTTCCAGTCTGTCCAGGACGTGGTTCCAGCGTGTCCGGCACGTGGTTCTCTTACGTCTGAGAGGTGGTTCCTGCATGCCTGGCAGGTTATTGCGGATTGTCTGCCAGGTGGTTCTCTCATAGCCAGCTGTTGATTTTGGCCTGTCAGGCAGGTGGTTCTGGTGAGTCCAGCAGGTGGCTCCGGCGTGCTCGGCAGGTGGTTCTGGCATGTCTGGCAGGTGGTTCCGGCGAGTTGAGCAGCTGGTTCCAGCCTGTCCGTCAGGTTAGGGTTAGGGATAGGGTTAGGGTTACAGTTAGGGTTAGGGTTTAGGGTTTGGGGTTAGGGGTTAGGGTTAGGGGTAGGGTTAGGGTTAGGGTTACCGTTGGGTTAGGGTTTAGGGTTAGGCTTAGGGTTAGGGGTTAGGGTTAGGGTTAGGGTTTGGGGATAGGGTTAGGGTTAGGGTTAGGGTTAGGGCCCGGCACGTGGCTCCGGCGCGCTCGGCAGGTGCTTCCGCTGCGCCCGGCAGGTGGTTCCGGCGAGGCGAGCAGGTTGTTCCTGCGTGCTCGGCAGGTGGTTCAGTTGGGTCTAGCAGGTGGTTTCGGTCTGTTCGGGGTGTGGTTCCAGCATCTCAGGCACATGGTTCTGGCACGTCTGAGAGGTGGTTCCGGCTGGCCCAACAGGTGTTTCTGGAGTCTCCGCCAAGTGGTTCTGGCGTAGCTGGCAGGTGATGTTGGCGTGACTGGCAGGTGGTTCCAGCCAGCCCGGCAGGTGTTTCCGGAGTGTTCACCAACTGGCTGTGGCGTAGCCGGCAGGTGATTTTGGCGTGTCCGACAGGTGGTTCTGGCGAGTCGAGCAGGTGCTTCCGGCATGCTCGGCAGGTGCTTCCGGTGTCATTGGCATGTGGTTCTGGCAGGTCTGAGAGGTGGTTCCGGCATGCCTGACAGGTGATTCCGGAGTGTTCGCCAAGCGGTTCTGGCATAGGCGGCAGGTGATTTTGCCATGTCCAGAATGTGGTTCCAGCGAGTCGAACATGTGGTTCCGGCGTGTCCGGCAGGTGTTTCCGGTCTGTCCAGCAGCTGGTTCTGGGGTGTCCGGCATGAGGTTCTGGCACGTCTGAGAGGTGGTTCTGGCCGGCCCGACATGCGTTTCCGGAGTGTCCGCCACGTGGTTCAGGCGCGTCTGAGAGGTGGTTCCAGCATGCCCGGCAGGTTTTCCCGGAGAGTCCTCCAAGTGGTTCTGGCGTAGCCCGCAGGTGATTTTGGTGTGTCCGGCAGGTTGTTCCGTTCTGTCCGATAGGTTGTTCCGGCATGTCCAGCACGTGCTTCTGGCACTTCTGAGAGGTGGTTCTGGCATGCCGGGCAGGTTATTCCGGAGTGTCCGGTAAGTGGTTCTGGTGTAGCCGGCAGTTCATTTTGGCTTGTCTGGCACATGGGTCCTGCGAGTCGAGCAGGTGGTTCCGGCGTGCTCGGCAGGTGGTCCAGGCATGTCCGGCAGGTGGTTCCAGTCTGTCCAGGACGTGGTTCCAGCGTGTCCGGCACGTGGTTCTCTTACGTCTGAGAGGTGGTTCCTGCATGCCTGGCAGGTTATTGCGGATTGTCTGCCAGGTGGTTCTCTCATAGCCAGCTGTTGATTTTGGCCTGTCAGGCAGGTGGTTCTGGTGAGTCCAGCAGGTGGCTCCGGCGTGCTCGGCAGGTGGTTCTGGCATGTCTGGCAGGTGGTTCCGGCGAGTTGAGCAGCTGGTTCCAGCCTGTCCGTCAGGTTAGGGTTAGGGATAGGGTTAGGGTTACGGTTAGGGTTAGGGTTTAGGGTTTGGGGTTAGGGGTTAGGGTTAGGGGTAGGGTTAGGGTTAGGGTTACGGTTGGGTTAGGGTTTAGGGTTAGGCTTAGGGTTAGGGGTTAGGGTTAGGGTTAGGGTTTGGGGATAGGGTTAGGGTTAGGGTTAGGGTTAGGGCCCGGCGTGTGGTTCCGGGGAGGCGAGCAGGTGGCTCCGGCGTGCTCGGCAGGTGCTTCCGCTCGGCCCGGCAGGTGGTTCCAGCGAGGCGAGCAGGTGGCTCCGGCGTGCTTGGCACGTGCTTGCGCTGGGCCCGGCAGGTGGTTCCGGCGAGGCGAGCAGGTGGCTCCGGCGCGCTCGGCAGTTGCTTCCGCTGCACCCGGCAGGTGGTTCCGGCGAGTTGAGCAGCTGGTTCCAGCCCTCCGTCAGGTTAGGGTTAGGGATAGGGTTAGGGTTACAGTTAGGGTTAGGGTTTAGGGTTTGGGGTTAGGGGTTAGGGTTAGGGGTAGGGTTAGGGTTAGGGTTACGGTTGGGTTAGGGTTTAGGGTTAGGCTTAGGGTTAGGGGTTACGGTTAGGGTTAGGGTTTGGGGATAGGGTTAGGGTTAGGGTTGGGTTACGGTTAGGGCCCGGCACGTGGTTCCGGCGAGGCGAGCAGGTGGCTCCGGCGCGCCGGGCAGGTGGTTCCGGCGAGGTGAGCAGGTGGCTCCGGCGCGCTCGGCAGGTGGTTCAGTTGGGTCTGGCAGGTGGTTTCGGTCTGTTCGGGGTGTGGTTCCAGCATCTCAAGCACATGGTTCTGGCACGTCTGAGAGGTGGTTCCGGCTGGCCCAACAGGTGTTTCTGGAGTCTCCGCCAAGTGCTTCTGGCGTAGCTGGCAGGTGGTTCCAGCCAGCCCGGCAGGTGTTTCCGGAGTGTTCACCAACTGGCTGTGGCGTAGCCGGCAGGTGATTTTGGCGTGTCCGACAGGTGGTTCTGGCGAGTCGAGCAGGTGCTTCCGGCATGCTCGGCAGGTGCTTCCGGTGTCATTGGCATGTGGTTCTGGCAGGTCTGAGAGGTGGTTCCGGCATGCCTGACAGGTGATTCCGGAGTGTTCGCCAAGCGGTTCTGGCATAGGCGGCAGGTGATTTTGCCATGTCCAGAATGTGGTTCCAGCGAGTCGAACATGTGGTTCCGGCGTGTCCGGCAGGTGTTTCCGGTCTGTCCAGCAGCTGGTTCTGGGGTGTCCGGCATGAGGTTCTGGCACGTCTGAGAGGTGGTTCCGGCCGGCCCAACATGCGTTTCCGGAGTGTCCGCCACGTGGTTCAGGCGCGTCTGAGAGGTGGTTCCAGCATGCCCGGCAGGTTTTCCCGGAGAGTCCTCCAAGTGGTTCTGGCGTAGCCCGCAGGTGATTTTGGTGTGTCCGGCAGGTTGTTCCGTTCTGTCCGATAGGTTGTTCCGGCATGTCCAGCACGTGCTTCTGGCACTTCTGAGAGGTGGTTCTGGCATGCCGGGCAGGTTATTCCGGAGTGTCCGGTAAGTGGTTCTGGTGTAGCCGGCAGTTCATTTTGGCGTGTCTGGCACATGGGTCCTGCGAGTCGAGCAGGTGGTTCCGGCGTGCTCGGCAGGTGGTCCAGGCATGTCCGGCAGGTGGTTCCAGTCTGTCCAGGACGTGGTTCCAGCGTGTCCGGCACGTGGTTCTCTTACGTCTGAGAGGTGGTTCCTGCATGCCTGGCAGGTTATTGCGGATTGTCTGCCAGGTGGTTCTCTCATAGCCAGCTGTTGATTTTGGCCTGTCAGGCAGGTGGTTCTGGTGAGTCCAGCAGGTGGCTCCGGCGTGCTCGGCAGGTGGTTCTGGCATGTCTGGCAGGTGGTTCCGGCGAGTTGAGCAGCTGGTTCCAGCCTGTCCGTCAGGTTAGGGTTAGGGATAGGGTTAGGGTTACGGTTAGGGTTAGGGTTTAGGGTTTGGGGTTAGGGGTTAGGGTTAGGGGTAGGGTTAGGGTTAGGGTTACGGTTGGGTTAGGGTTTAGGGTTAGGCTTAGGGTTAGGGGTTAGGGTTAGGGTTAGGGTTTGGGGATAGGGTTAGGGTTATGGTTAGGGTTAGGGCCCGGCGTGTGGTTCCGGGGAGGCGAGCAGGTGGCTCCGGCGTGCTCGGCAGGTGCTTCCGCTCGGCCCGGCAGGTGGTTCCAGCGAGGCGAGCAGGTGGCTCCGGCGTGCTTGGCACGTGCTTGCGCTGGGCCCGGCAGGTGGTTCCGGCGAGGCGAGCAGGTGGCTCCGGCGCGCTCGGCAGGTGCTTCCGCTGCACCCGGCAGGTGGTTCCGGCGAGTTGAGCAGCTGGTTCCAGCCTGTCCGTCAGGTTAGGGTTAGGGATAGGGTTAGGGTTACAGTTAGGGTTAGGGTTTAGGGTTTGGGGTTAGGGGTTAGGGTTAGGGGTAGGGTTAGGGTTAGGGTTACGGTTGGGTTACGGTTTAGGGTTAGGCTTAGGGTTAGGGGTTAGGGTTAGGGTTAGGGTTTGGGGATAGGGTTAGGGTTAGGGTTACGGTTAGGGCCCGGCACGTGGTTCCGGCGACGCGAGCAGGTGGCTCCGGCGCGCTCGGCAGGTGCTTCCGCTGGGCCCGGCAGGTGGTTCCGGCGAGGCGAGCAGGTGGCTCCGGCGCTCGGCAGGTGCTTCCGCTGCGCCTGGCAGGTGGTTCCGGTGAGGCGAGCAGGTTGTTCCTGCGTGCTCGGCAGGTGGTTCAGTTGGGTCTGGCAGGTGGTTTCGGTCTGTTCGGGGTGTGGTTCCAGCATCTCAGGCACATGGTTCTGGCACGTCTGAGAGGTGGTTCCGGCTGGCCGAGCAGGTGTTTCTCTAGTCTCCGCCAAGTGGTTCTGGCGTAGCTGGCAGGTGATGTTGGCGTGACTGGCAGGTGGTTCCAGCCAGCCCGGCAGGTGTTTCCGGAGTGTTCACCAACTGGCTGTGGCGTAGCCGGCAGGTGATTTTGGCGTGTCCGACAGGTGGTTCTGGCGAGTCGAGCAGGTGCTTCCGGCATGCTCGGCAGGTGCTTCCGGTGTCATTGGCATGTGGTTCTGGCAGGTCTGAGAGGTGGTTCCGGCATGCCTGACAGGTGATTCCGGAGTGTTCGCCAAGCGGTTCTGGCATAGGCGGCAGGTGATTTTGCCATGTCCAGAATGTGGTTCCAGCGAGTCGAACATGTGGTTCCGGCGTGTCCGGCAGGTGTTTCCGGTCTGTCCAGCAGCTGGTTCTGGGGTGTCCGGCATGAGGTTCTGGCACGTCTGAGAGGTGGTTCCGGCCGGCCCGACATGCGTTTCCGGAGTGTCCGCCACGTGGTTCAGGCACGTCTGAGAGGTGGTTCCAGCATGCCCGGCAGGTTTTCCCGGAGAGTCCTCCAAGTGGTTCTGGCGTAGCCCGCAGGTGATTTTGGTGTGTCCGGCAGGTTGTTCCGTTCTGTCCGATAGGTTGTTCCGGCATGTCCAGCACGTGCTTCTGGCACTTCTGAGAGGTGGTTCTGGCATGCCGGGCAGGTTATTCCGGAGTGTCCGGTAAGTGGTTCTGGTGTAGCCGGCAGTTCATTTTGGCGTGTCTGGCACATGGGTCCTGCGAGTCGAGCAGGTGGTTCCGGCGTGCTCGGCAGGTGGTCCAGGCATGTCCGGCAGGTGGTTCCAGTCTGTCCAGGACGTGGTTCCAGCGTGTCCGGCACGTGGTTCTCTTACGTCTGAGAGGTGGTTCCTGCATGCCTGGCAGGTTATTGCGGATTGTCTGCCAGGTGGTTCTCTCATAGCCACCTGTTGATTTTGGCCTGTCAGGCAGGTGGTTCTGGTGAGTCCAGCAGGTGGCTCCGGCGTGCTCGGCAGGTGGTTCTGGCATGTCTGGCAGGTGGTTCCGGCGAGTTGAGCAGCTGGTTCCAGCCTGTCCGTCAGGTTAGGGTTAGGGATAGGGTTAGGGTTACGGTTAGGGTTAGGGTTTAGGGTTTGGGGTTAGGGGTTAGGGTTAGGGGTAGGGTTAGGGTTAGGGTTACGGTTGGGTTAGGGTTTAGGGTTAGGCTTAGGGTTAGGGGATAGGGTTAGGGTTAGGGTTTGGGGATAGGGTTAGGGTTAGGGTTAGGGTTGGGGCCCGGCGCGTGGTTCCGGCGAGGCGAGCAGGTGGCTCCGGCGCGCTCGGCAGGTGCTTCCGCTGGGCCCGGCATGTGGTTCCGGCGAGGCGAGCAGGTGGCTCCGGCGCGCTCGGCAGGTGCTTCCGCTGCACCCGGCAGGTGGTTCCGGCGAGGCGAGCAGGTGGCTCCGGCGCGCCCGGCAGGTGCTTCCGCTGGGCCTGGCAGGTGGTTCCGGCGAGGCGAGCAGGAGGCTCCGGCGCGCCGGGCAGTTGTTTCCGGCGAGGCGAGCATGTGGCTCCGGCGCGCTCGGCAGGTACTTCCGCTGCGCCTGGCAGGTGGTTCCGGTGAGGCGAGCAGGTTGTTCCTGCGTGCTCGGCAGGTGGTTCAGTTGGGTCTGGCAGGTGGTTTCGGTCTGTTCGGGGTGTGGTTCCAGCATCTCAGGCACATGGTTCTGGCACGTCTGAGAGGTGGTTCCGGCTGGCCCAGCAGGTGTTTCTGGAGTCTCCGCCAAGTGGTTCTGGCGTAGCTGGCAGGTGATGTTGGCGTGACTGGCAGGTGGTTCCAGCCAGCCCGGCAGGTGTTTCCGGAGTGTTCACCAACTGGCTGTGGCGTAGCCGGCAGGTGATTTTGGCGTGTCCGACAGGTGGTTCTGGAGAGTCGAGCAGGTGCTTCCGGCATGCTCGGCAGGTGCTTCCGGTGTCATTGGCATGTGGTTCTGGCAGGTCTGAGAGGTGGTTCCGGCATGCCTGACAGGTGATTCCGGAGTGTTCGCCAAGCGGTTCTGGCATAGGCGGCAGGTGATTTTGCCATGTCCAGAATGTGGTTCCAGCGAGTCGAACATGTGGTTCCGGCGTGTCCGGCAGGTGTTTCCGGTCTGTCCAGCAGGTGGTTCTGGGGTGTCCGGCATGAGGTTCTGGCACGTCTGAGAGGTGGTTCCGGCCGGCCCGACATGCGTTTCCGGAGTGTCCGCCACGTGGTTCAGGCGCGTCTGAGAGGTGGTTCCAGCATGCCCGGCAGGTTTTCCCGGAGAGTCCTCCAAGTGGTTCTGGCGTAGCCCGCAGGTGATTTTGGTGTGTCCGGCAGGTTGTTCCGTTCTGTCCGATAGGTTGTTCCGGCATGTCCAGCACGTGCTTCTGGCACTTCTGAGAGGTGGTTCTGGCATGCCGGGCAGGTTATTCCGGAGTGTCCGGTAAGTGGTTCTGGTGTAGCCGGCAGTTCATTTTGGCGTGTCTGGCACATGGGTCCTGCGAGTCGAGCAGGTGGTTCCGGCGTGCTCGGCAGGTGGTCCAGGCATGTCCGGCAGGTGGTTCCAGTCTGTCCAGGACGTGGTTCCAGCGTGTCCGGCACGTGGTTCTCTTACGTCTGAGAGGTGGTTCCTGCATGCCTGGCAGGTTATTGCGGATTGTCTGCCAGGTGGTTCTCTCATAGCCAGCTGTTGATTTTGGCCTGTCAGGCAGGTGGTTCTGGTGAGTCCAGCAGGTGGCTCCGGCGTGCTCGGCAGGTGGTTCTGGCATGTCTGGCAGGTGGTTCCGGCGAGTTGAGCAGCTGGTTCCAGCCTGTCCGTCAGGTTAGGGTTAGGGATAGGGTTAGGGTTACGGTTAGGGTTAGGGTTTAGGGTTTGGGGTTAGGGGTTAGGGTTAGGGGTAGGGTTAGGGTTAGGGTTACGGTTGGGTTAGGGTTTAGGGTTAGGCTTAGGGTTAGGGGATAGGGTTAGGGTTAGGGTTTGGGGATAGGGTTAGGGTTAGGGTTAGGGTTGGGGCCCGGCGCGTGGTTCCGGCGAGGCGAGCAGGTGGCTCCGGCGCGCTCGGCAGGTGCTTCCGCTGGGCCCGGCATGTGGTTCCGGCGAGGCGAGCAGGTGGCTCCGGCGCGCTCGGCAGGTGCTTCCGCTGCACCCGGCAGGTGGTTCCGGCGAGGCGAGCAGGTGGCTCCGGCGCGCCCGGCAGGTGCTTCCGCTGGGCCTGGCAGGTGGTTCCGGCGAGGCGAGCAGGAGGCTCCGGCGCGCCGGGCAGTTGTTTCCGGCGAGGCGAGCATGTGGCTCCGGCGCGCTCGGCAGGTACTTCCGCTGCGCCTGGCAGGTGGTTCCGGTGAGGCGAGCAGGTTGTTCCTGCGTGCTCGGCAGGTGGTTCAGTTGGGTCTGGCAGGTGGTTTCGGTCTGTTCGGGGTGTGGTTCCAGCATCTCAGGCACATGGTTCTGGCACGTCTGAGAGGTGGTTCCGGCTGGCCCAGCAGGTGTTTCTGGAGTCTCCGCCAAGTGGTTCTGGCGTAGCTGGCAGGTGATGTTGGCGTGACTGGCAGGTGGTTCCAGCCAGCCCGGCAGGTGTTTCCGGAGTGTTCACCAACTGGCTGTGGCGTAGCCGGCAGGTGATTTTGGCGTGTCCGACAGGTGGTTCTGGAGAGTCGAGCAGGTGCTTCCGGCATGCTCGGCAGGTGCTTCCGGTGTCATTGGCATGTGGTTCTGGCAGGTCTGAGAGGTGGTTCCGGCATGCCTGACAGGTGATTCCGGAGTGTTCGCCAAGCGGTTCTGGCATAGGCGGCAGGTGATTTTGCCATGTCCAGAATGTGGTTCCAGCGAGTCGAACATGTGGTTCCGGCGGGTCCGGCAGGTGTTTCCGGTCTGTCCAGCAGGTGGTTCTGGGGTGTCCGGCATGAGGTTCTGGCACGTCTGAGAGGTGGTTCCGGCCGGCCCGACATGCGTTTCCGGAGTGTCCGCCACGTGGTTCAGGCACGTCTGAGAGGTGGTTCCAGCATGCCCAGCAGGTTTTCCCGGAGAGTCCTCCAAGTGGTTCTGGCGTAGCCCGCAGGTGATTTTGGTGTGTCTGGCAGGTTGTTCCGTTCTGTCCGATAGGTTGTTCCGGCATGTCCAGCACGTGCTTCTGGCACTTCTGAGAGGTGGTTCTGGCATGCCGGGCAGGTTATTCCGGAGTGTCCGGTAAGTGGTTCTGGTGTAGCCGGCAGTTCATTTTGGCGTGTCTGGCACATGGGTCCTGCGAGTCGAGCAGGTGGTTCCGGCGTGCTCGGCAGGTGGTCCAGGCATGTCCGGCATGTGGTTCCAGTCTGTCCAGGACGTGGTTCCAGCGTGTCCGGCACGTGGTTCTCTTACGTCTGAGAGGTGGTTCCTGCATGCCTGGCAGGTTATTGCGGATTGTCTGCCAGGTGGTTCTCTCATAGCCAGCTGTTGATTTTGGCCTGTCAGGCAGGTGGTTCTGGTGAGTCCAGCAGGTGGCTCCGGCGTGCTCGGCAGGTGGTTCTGGCATGTCTGGCAGGTGGTTCCGGCGAGTTGAGCAGCTGGTTCCAGCCTGTCCGTCAGGTTAGGGTTAGGGATAGGGTTAGGGTTACAGTTAGGGTTAGGGTTTAGGGTTTGGGGTTAGGGGTTAGGGTTAGGGGTAGGGTTAGGGTTAGGGTTACCGTTGCGTTAGGGTTTAGGGTTAGGCTTAGGGTTAGGGGTTAGGGTTAGGGTTAGGGTTTGGGGATAGGGTTAGGGTTAGGGTTAGGGTTAGGGCCCGGCACGTGGCTCCGGCGCGCTCGGCAGGTGCTTCCGCTGCGCCCGGCAGGTGGTTCCGGCGAGGCGAGCAGGTTGTTCCTGCGTGCTCGGCAGGTGGTTCAGTTGGGTCTAGCAGATGGTTTCGGTCTGTTCGGGGTGTGGTTCCAGCATCTCAGGCACATGGTTCTGGCACGTCTGAGAGGTGGTTCCGGCTGGCCCAACAGGTGTTTCTGGAGTCTCCGCCAAGTGGTTCTGGCGTAGCTGGCAGGTGGTTCCAGCCAGCCCGGCAGGTGTTTCCGGAGTGTTCACCAACTGGCTGTGGCGTAGCCGGCAGGTGATTTTGGCGTGTCTGACAGGTGGTTCTGGCGAGTCGAGCAGGTGCTTCCGGCATGCTCGGCAGGTGCTTCCGGTGTCATTGGCATGTGGTTCTGGCAGGTCTGAGAGGTGGTTCCGGCATGCCTGACAGGTGATTCCGGAGTGTTCGCCAAGCGGTTCTGGCATAGGCGGCAGGTGATTTTGCCATGTCCAGAATGTGGTTCCAGCGAGTCGAAAATGTGGTTCCGGCGTGTCCGGCAGGTGTTTCCGGTCTGTCCAGCAGCTGGTTCTGGGGTGTCCGGCATGAGGTTCTGGCACGTCTGAGAGGTGGTTCCGGCCGGCCCGACATGCGTTTCCGGAGTGTCCGCCACATGGTTCAGGCGCGTCTGAGAGGTGGTTCCAGCATGCCCGGCAGGTTTTCCCGGAGAGTCCTCCAAGTGGTTCTGGCGTAGCCCGCAGGTGATTTTGGTGTGTCCGGCAGGTTGTTCCGTTCTGTCCGATAGGTTGTTCCGACATGTCCAGCACGTGCTTCTGGCACTTCTGAGAGGTGGTTCTGGCATGCCGGGCAGGTTATTCCGGAGTGTCCGGTAAGTGGTTCTGGTGTAGCCGGCAGTTCATTTTGGCGTGTCTGGCACATGGGTCCTGCGAGTCGAGCAGGTGGTTCCGGCGTGCTCGGCAGGTGGTCCAGGCATGTCCGGCAGGTGGTTCCAGTCTGTCCAGGACGTGGTTCCAGCGTGTCCGGCACGTGGTTCTCTTACGTCTGAGAGGTGGTTCCTGCATGCCTGGCAGGTTATTGCGGATTGTCTGCCAGGTGGTTCTCTCATAGCCACCTGTTGATTTTGGCCTGTCAGGCAGGTGGTTCTGGTGAGTCCAGCAGGTGGCTCCGGCGTGCTCGGCAGGTGGTTCTGGCATGTCTGGCAGGTGGTTCCGGCGAGTTGAGCAGCTGGTTCCAGCCTGTCCGTCAGGTTAGGGTTAGGGATAGGGTTAGGGTTACAGTTAGGGTTAGGGTTTAGGGTTTGGGGTTAGGGGTTAGGGTTAGGGGTAGGGTTAGGGATAGGGTTACGGTTGGGTTAGGGTTTAGGGTTAGGCTTAGGGTTAGGGGTTAGGGTTAGGGTTATGGTTTGGGGATAGGGTTAGGGTTAGGGTTAGGGTTAGGGCCCGGCACGTGGTTCCGGCGAGGCGAGCAGGTGGCTCCGGCGCGCTCGGCAGGTGCTTCCGCTGCGCCCGGCAGGTGGTTCCGGCGAGGCGAGCAGGTTGTTCCTGCGTGCTCGGCAGGTGGTTCAGTTGGGTCTAGCAGGTGGTTTCGGTCTGTTCGGGGTGTGGTTCCAGCATCTCAGGCACATGGTTCTGGCACGTCTGAGAGGTGGTTCCGGCTGGCCCAACAGGTGGTTCTGGAGTCTCCGCCAAGTGGTTCTGGCGTAGCTGGCAGGTGGTTCCAGCCAGCCCGGCAGGTGTTTCCGGAGTGTTCACCAACTGGCTGTGGCGTAGCCGGCAGGTGATTTTGGCGTGTCCGACAGGTGGTTCTGGCGAGTCGAGCAGGTGCTTCCGGCATGCTCGGCAGGTGCTTCCGGTGTCATTGGTATGTGGTTCTGGCAGGTCTGAGAGGTGGTTCCGGCATGCCTGACAGGTGATTCCGGAGTGTTCGCCAAGCGGTTCTGGCATAGGCGGCAGGTGATTTTGCCATGTCCAGAATGTGGTTCCAGCGAGTCGAACATGTGGTTCCGGCGGGTCCGGCAGGTGTTTCCGGTCTGTCCAGCAGGTGGTTCTGGGGTGTCCGGCATGAGGTTCTGGCACGTCTGAGAGGTGGTTCCGGCTGGCCCGACATGCGTTTCCGGAGTGTCCGCCACGTGGTTCAGGCGCGTCTGAGAGGTGGTTCCAGCATGCCCGGCAGGTTTTCCCGGAGAGTCCTCCAAGTGGTTCTGGCGTAGCCCGCAGGTGATTTTGGTGTGTCCGGCAGGTTGTTCCGTTCTGTCCGATAGGTTGTTCCGACATGTCCAGCACGTGCTTCTGGCACTTCTGAGAGGTGGTTCTGGCATGCCGGGCAGGTTATTCCGGAGTGTCCGGTAAGTGGTTCTGGTGTAGCCGGCAGTTCATTTTGGCGTGTCTGGCACATGGGTCCTGCGAGTCGAGCAGGTGGTTCCGGCGTGCTCGGCAGGTGGTCCAGGCATGTCCGGCAGGTGGTTCCAGTCTGTCCAGGACGTGGTTCCAGCGTGTCCGGCACGTGGTTCTCTTACGTCTGAGAGGTGGTTCCTGCATGCCTGGCAGGTTATTGCGGATTGTCTGCCAGGTGGTTCTCTCATAGCCACCTGTTGATTTTGGCCTGTCAGGCAGGTGGTTCTGGTGAGTCCAGCAGGTGGCTCCGGCGTGCTCGGCAGGTGGTTCTGGCATGTCTGGCAGGTGGTTCCGGCGAGTTGAGCAGCTGGTTCCAGCCTGTCCGTCAGGTTAGGGTTAGGGATAGGGTTACGGTTACAGTTAGGGTTAGGGTTTAGGGTTTGGGGTTAGGGGTTAGGGTTAGGGGTAGGGTTAGGGTTAGGGTTACGGTTGGGTTAGGGTTTAGGGTTAGGCTTAGGGTTAGGGGTTAGGGTTAGGGTTAGGGTTCGGGGATAGGGTTAGGGTTAGGGTTAGGGTTAGGGCCCGGCACGTGGTTCCGGCGAGGCGAGCAGGTGGCTCCGGCGCGCTCGGCAGGTGCTTCCGCTGCGCCCGGCAGGTGGTTCCGGCGCGCTCGGCAGGTTGTTCCTGCGTGCTCGGCAGGTGGTTCAGTTGGGTCTAGCAGGTGGTTTCGGTCTGTTCGGGGTGTGGTTCCAGCATCTCAGGCACATGGTTCTGGCACGTCTGAGAGGTGGTTCCGGCTGGCCCAACAGGTGTTTCTGGAGTCTCCGCCAAGTGGTTCTGGCGTAGCTGGCAGGTGGTTCCAGCCAGCCCGGCAGGTGTTTCCGGAGTGTTCACCAACTGGCTGTGGCGTAGCCGGCAGGTGATTTTGGCGTGTCCGACAGGTGGTTCTGGCGAGTCGAGCAGGTGCTTCCGGCATGCTCGGCAGGTGCTTCCGGTGTCATTGGCATGTGGTTCTGGCAGGTCTGAGAGGTGGTTCCGGCATGCCTGACAGGTGATTCCGGAGTGTTCGCCAAGCGGTTCTGGCATAGGCGGCAGGTGATTTTGCCATGTCCAGAATGTGGTTCCAGCGAGTCGAACATGTGGTTCCGGCGTGTCCGGCAGGTGTTTCCGGTCTGTCCAGCAGCTGGTTCTGGGGTGTCCGGCATGAGGTTCTGGCACGTCTGAGAGGTGGTTCCGGCCGGCCCGACATGCGTTTCCGGAGTGCCCGCCACGTGGTTCAGGCGCGTCTGAGAGGTGGTTCCAGCATGCCCGGCAGGTTTTCCCGGAGAGTCCTCCAAGTGGTTCTGGCGTAGCCCGCAGGTGATTTTGGTGTGTCCGGCAGGTTGTTCCGTTCTGTCCGATAGGTTGTTCCGACATGTCCAGCACGTGCTTCTCGCACTTCTGAGAGGTGGTTCTGGCATGCCGGGCAGGTTATTCCGGAGTGTCCGGTAAGTGGTTCTGGTGTAGCCGGCAGTTCATTTTGGCGTGTCTGGCACATGGGTCCTGCGAGTCGAGCAGGTGGTTCCGGCGTGCTCGGCAGGTGGTCCAGGCATGTCCGGCAGGTGGTTCCAGTCTGTCCAGGATGTGGTTCCAGCGTGTCCGGCACGTGGTTCTCTTACGTCTGAGAGGTGGTTCCTGCATGCCTGGCAGGTTATTGCGGATTGTCTGCCAGGTGGTTCTCTCATAGCCAGCTGTTGATTTTGGCCTGTCAGGCAGGTGGTTCTGGTGAGTCCAGCAGGTGGCTCCGGCGTGCTCGGCAGGTGGTTCTGGCATGTCTGGCAGGTGGTTCCGGCGAGTTGAGCAGCTGGTTCCAGCCTGTCCGTCAGGTTAGGGTTAGGGATAGGTTTAGGGTTACAGTTAGGGTTAGGGTTTAGGGTTTGGGGTTAGGGGTTAGGGTTAGGGGTAGGGTTAGGGTTAGGGTTACGGTTGGGTTAGGGTTTAGGGTTAGGCTTAGGGTTAGGGGTTAGGGTTAGGGTTAGGGTTTGGGGATAGGGTTAGGGTTAGGGTTAGGGTTAGGGCCCGGCACGTGGTTCCGGCGAGGCGAGCAGGTGGCTCCGGCGCGCTCGGCAGGTGCTTCCGCTGCGCCCGGCAGGTGGTTCCGGCGAGGCGAGCAGGTTGTTCCTGCGTGCTCGGCAGGTGCTTCAGTTGGGTGTGGCAGGTGGTTTCGGTCTGTTCGGGGTGTGGTTCCAGCATCTCAGGCACATGGTTCTGGCACGTCTGAGAGGTGGTTCCGGCTGGCCCAACAGGTGTTTCTGGAGTCTCCGCCAAGTGGTTCTGGCGTAGCTGGCAGGTGATGTTGGCGTGACTGGCAGGTGGTTCCAGCCAGCCCGGCAGGTGTTTCCGGAGTGTTCACCAACTGGCTGTGGCGTAGCCGGCAGGTGATTTTGGCGTGTCCGACAGGTGGTTCTGGCGAGTCGAGCAGGTGCTTCCGGCATGCTCGGCAGGTGCTTCCGGTGTCATTGGCATGTGGTTCTGGCAGGTCTGAGAGGTGGTTCCGGCATGCCTGACAGGTGATTCCGGAGTGTTCGCCAAGCGGTTCTGGCATAGGCGGCAGGTGATTTTGCCATGTCCAGAATGTGGTTCCAGCGAGTCGAACATGTGGTTCCGGCGTGTCCGGCAGGTGTTTCCGGTCTGTCCAGCAGCTGGTTCTGGGGTGTCCGGCATGAGGTTCTGGCACGTCTGAGAGGTGGTTCTGGCCGGCCCGACATGCGTTTCCGGAGTGTCCGCCACGTGGTTCAGGCGCGTCTGAGAGGTGGTTCCAGCATGCCCGGCAGGTTTTCCCGGAGAGTCCTCCAAGTGGTTCTGGCGTAGCCCGCAGGTGATTTTGGTGTGTCCGGCAGGTTGTTCCGTTCTGTCCGATAGGTTGTTCCGGCATGTCCAGCACGTGCTTCTGGCACTTCTGAGAGGTGGTTCTGGCATGCCGGGCAGGTTATTCCGGAGTGTCCGGTAAGTGGTTCTGGTGTAGCCGGCAGTTCATTTTGGCGTGTCTGGCACATGGGTCCTGCGAGTCGAGCAGGTGGTTCCGGCGTGCTCGGCAGGTGGTCCAGGCATGTCCGGCAGGTGGTTCCAGTCTGTCCAGGACGTGGTTCCAGCGTGTCCGGCACGTGGTTCTCTTACGTCTGAGAGGTGGTTCCTGCATGCCTGGCAGGTTATTGCGGATTGTCTGCCAGGTGGTTCTCTCATAGCCAGCTGTTGATTTTGGCCTGTCAGGCAGGTGGTTCTGGTGAGTCCAGCAGGTGGCTCCGGCGTGCTCGGCAGGTGGTTCTGGCATGTCTGGCAGGTGGTTCCGGCGAGTTGAGCAGCTGGTTCCAGCCTGTCCGTCAGGTTAGGGTTAGGGATAGGGTTAGGGTTACGGTTAGGGTTAGGGTTTAGGGTTTGGGGTTAGGGGTTAGGGTTAGGGGTAGGGTTAGGGTTAGGGTTACGGTTGGGTTAGGGTTTATGGTTAGGCTTAGGGTTAGGGGTTAGGGTTAGGGTTAGGGTTTGGGGATAGGGTTAGGGTTAGGGTTAGGGTTAGGGCCCGGCGTGTGGTTCCGGGGAGGCGAGCAGGTGGCTCCGGCGTGCTCGGCAGGTGCTTCCGCTCGGCCCGGCAGGTGGTTCCAGCGAGGCGAGCAGGTGGCTCCGGCGTGCTTGGCACGTGCTTGCGCTGGGCCCGGCAGGTGGTTCCGGCGAGGCGAGCAGGTGGCTCCGGCGCGCTCGGCAGGTGCTTCCGCTGCACCCGGCAGGTGGTTCCGGCGAGTTGAGCAGCTGGTTCCAGCCCTCCGTCAGGTTAGGGTTAGGGATAGGGTTAGGGTTACAGTTAGGGTTAGGGTTTAGGGTTTGGGGTTAGGGGTTAGGGTTAGGGGTAGGGTTAGGGTTAGGGTTACGGTTGGGTTAGGGTTTAGGGTTAGGCTTAGGGTTAGGGGTTAGGGTTAGGGTTAGGGTTTGGGGATAGGGTTAGGGTTAGGGTTAGGGTTACGGTTAGGGCCCGGCACGTGGTTCCGGCGAGGCGAGCAGGTGGCTCCGGCGCGCCGGGCAGGTGGTTCCGCTGGGCCCAGCAGGTGGTTCCGGCGAGGCGAGCAGGTTGTTCCTGCGTGCTCGGCAGGTGGTTCAGTTGGGTCTGGCAGGTGGTTTCGGTCTGTTCGGGGTGTGGTTCCAGCATCTCAGGCACATGGTTCTGGCACGTCTGAGAGGTGGTTCCGGCTGGCCCAACAGGTGTTTCTGGAGTCTCCGCCAAGTGGTTCTGGCGTAGCTGGCAGGTGGTTCCAGCCAGCCCGGCAGGTGTTTCCGGAGTGTTCACCAACTGGCTGTGGCGTAGCCGGCAGGTGATTTTGGCGTGTCCGACAGGTGGTTCTGGCGAGTCGAGCAGGTGCTTCCGGCATGCTCGGCAGGTGCTTCCGGTGTCATTGGCATGTGGTTCTGGCAGGTCTGAGAGGTGGTTCCGGCATGCCTGACAGGTGATTCCGGAGTGTTCGCCAAGCGGTTCTGGCATAGGCGGCAGGTGATTTTGCCATGTCCAGAATGTGGTTCCAGCGAGTCGAACATGTGGTTCCGGCGTGTCCGGCAGGTGTTTCCGGTCTGTCCAGCAGGTGGTTCTGGGGTGTCCGGCATGAGGTTCTGGCACGTCTGAGAGGTGGTTCCGGCCGGCCCGACATGCGTTTCCGGAGTGTCCGCCACGTGGTTCAGGCGCGTCTGAGAGGTGGTTCCAGCATGCCCGGCAGGTTTTCCCGGAGAGTCCTCCAAGTGGTTCTGGCGTAGCCCGCAGGTGATTTTGGTGTGTCCGGCAGGTTGTTCCGTTCTGTCCAATAGGTTGTTCCGGCGTGTCCAGCACGTGCTTCTGGCACTTCTGAGAGGTGGTTCTGGCATGCCGGGCAGGTTATTCCGGAGTGTCCGGTAAGTGGTTCTGGTGTAGCCGGCAGTTCATTTTGGCGTGTCTGGCACATGGGTCCTGCGAGTCGAGCAGGTGGTTCCGGCGTGCTCGGCAGGTGGTCCAGGCATGTCCGGCAGGTGGTTCCAGTCTGTCCAGGACGTGGTTCCAGCGTGTCCGGCACGTGGTTCTCTTACGTCTGAGAGGTGGTTCCTGCATGCCTGGCAGGTTATTGCGGATTGTCTGCCAGGTGGTTCTCTCATAGCCAGCTGTTGATTTTGGCCTGTCAGGCAGGTGGTTCTGGTGAGTCCAGCAGGTGGCTCCGGCGTGCTCGGCAGGTGGTTCTGGCATGTCTGGCAGGTGGTTCCGGCGAGTTGAGCAGCTGGTTCCAGCCTGTCCGTCAGGTTAGGGTTAGGGATAGGGTTAGGGTTACGGTTAGGGTTAGGGTTTAGGGTTTGGGGTTAGGGGTTAGGGTTAGGGGTAGGGTTAGGGTTAGGGTTACGGTTGGGTTAGGGTTTAGGGTTAGGCTTAGGGTTAGGGGTTAGGGTTAGGGTTATGGTTTGGGGATAGGGTTAGGGTTAGGGTTAGGGTTAGGGCCCGGCACGTGGTTCCGGCGAGGCGAGCAGGTGGCTCCGGCGCGCTCGGCAGGTGCTTCCGCTGCGCCCGGCAGGTGGTTCCGGCGAGGCGAGCAGGTTGTTCCTGCGTGCTCGGCAGGTGGTTCAGTTGGGTCTAGCAGGTGGTTTCGGTCTGTTCGGGGTGTGGTTCCAGCATCTCAGGCACATGGTTCTGGCACGTCTGAGAGGTGGTTCCGGCTGGCCCAACAGGTGTTTCTGGAGTCTCCGCCAAGTGGTTCTGGCGTAGCTGGCAGGTGGTTCCAGCCAGCCCGGCAGGTGTTTCCGGAGTGTTCACCAACTGGCTGTGGCGTAGCCGGCAGGTGATTTTGGCGTGTCCGACAGGTGGTTCTGGCGAGTCGAGCAGGTGCTTCCGGCATGCTCGGCAGGTGCTTCCGGTGTCATTGGCATGTGGTTCTGGCAGGTCTGAGAGGTGGTTCCGGCATGCCTGACAGGTGATTCCGGAGTGTTCGCCAAGCGGTTCTGGCATAGGCGGCAGGTGATTTTGCCATGTCCAGAATGTGGTTCCAGCGAGTCGAACATGTGGTTCCGGCGTGTCCGGCAGGTGTTTCCGGTCTGTCCAGCAGCTGGTTCTGGGGTGTCCGGCATGAGGTTCTGGCACGTCTGAGAGGTGGTTCCGGCCGGCCCGACATGCGTTTCCGGAGTGCCCGCCACGTGGTTCAGGCGCGTCTGAGAGGTGGTTCCAGCATGCCCGGCAGGTTTTCCCGGAGAGTCCTCCAAGTGGTTCTGGCGTAGCCCGCAGGTGATTTTGGTGTGTCCGGCAGGTTGTTCCGTTCTGTCCGATAGGTTGTTCCGACATGTCCAGCACGTGCTTCTCGCACTTCTGAGAGGTGGTTCTGGCATGCCGGGCAGGTTATTCCGGAGTGTCCGGTAAGTGGTTCTGGTGTAGCCGGCAGTTCATTTTGGCGTGTCTGGCACATGGGTCCTGCGAGTCGAGCAGGTGGTTCCGGCGTGCTCGGCAGGTGGTCCAGGCATGTCCGGCAGGTGGTTCCAGTCTGTCCAGGATGTGGTTCCAGCGTGTCCGGCACGTGGTTCTCTTACGTCTGAGAGGTGGTTCCTGCATGCCTGGCAGGTTATTGCGGATTGTCTGCCAGGTGGTTCTCTCATAGCCAGCTGTTGATTTTGGCCTGTCAGGCAGGTGGTTCTGGTGAGTCCAGCAGGTGGCTCCGGCGTGCTCGGCAGGTGGTTCTGGCATGTCTGGCAGGTGGTTCCGGCGAGTTGAGCAGCTGGTTCCAGCCTGTCCGTCAGGTTAGGGTTAGGGATAGGTTTAGGGTTACAGTTAGGGTTAGGGTTTAGGGTTTGGGGTTAGGGGTTAGGGTTAGGGGTAGGGTTAGGGTTAGGGTTACGGTTGGGTTAGGGTTTAGGGTTAGGCTTAGGGTTAGGGGTTAGGGTTAGGGTTAGGGTTTGGGGATAGGGTTAGGGTTAGGGTTAGGGTTAGGGCCCGGCACGTGGTTCCGGCGAGGCGAGCAGGTGGCTCCGGCGCGCTCGGCAGGTGCTTCCGCTGCGCCCGGCAGGTGGTTCCGGCGAGGCGAGCAGGTTGTTCCTGCGTGCTCGGCAGGTGCTTCAGTTGGGTGTGGCAGGTGGTTTCGGTCTGTTCGGGGTGTGGTTCCAGCATCTCAGGCACATGGTTCTGGCACGTCTGAGAGGTGGTTCCGGCTGGCCCAACAGGTGTTTCTGGAGTCTCCGCCAAGTGGTTCTGGCGTAGCTGGCAGGTGATGTTGGCGTGACTGGCAGGTGGTTCCAGCCAGCCCGGCAGGTGTTTCCGGAGTGTTCACCAACTGGCTGTGGCGTAGCCGGCAGGTGATTTTGGCGTGTCCGACAGGTGGTTCTGGCGAGTCGAGCAGGTGCTTCCGGCATGCTCGGCAGGTGCTTCCGGTGTCATTGGCATGTGGTTCTGGCAGGTCTGAGAGGTGGTTCCGGCATGCCTGACAGGTGATTCCGGAGTGTTCGCCAAGCGGTTCTGGCATAGGCGGCAGGTGATTTTGCCATGTCCAGAATGTGGTTCCAGCGAGTCGAACATGTGGTTCCGGCGTGTCCGGCAGGTGTTTCCGGTCTGTCCAGCAGCTGGTTCTGGGGTGTCCGGCATGAGGTTCTGGCACGTCTGAGAGGTGGTTCTGGCCGGCCCGACATGCGTTTCCGGAGTGTCCGCCACGTGGTTCAGGCGCGTCTGAGAGGTGGTTCCAGCATGCCCGGCAGGTTTTCCCGGAGAGTCCTCCAAGTGGTTCTGGCGTAGCCCGCAGGTGATTTTGGTGTGTCCGGCAGGTTGTTCCGTTCTGTCCGATAGGTTGTTCCGGCATGTCCAGCACGTGCTTCTGGCACTTCTGAGAGGTGGTTCTGGCATGCCGGGCAGGTTATTCCGGAGTGTCCGGTAAGTGGTTCTGGTGTAGCCGGCAGTTCATTTTGGCGTGTCTGGCACATGGGTCCTGCGAGTCGAGCAGGTGGTTCCGGCGTGCTCGGCAGGTGGTCCAGGCATGTCCGGCAGGTGGTTCCAGTCTGTCCAGGACGTGGTTCCAGCGTGTCCGGCACGTGGTTCTCTTACGTCTGAGAGGTGGTTCCTGCATGCCTGGCAGGTTATTGCGGATTGTCTGCCAGGTGGTTCTCTCATAGCCAGCTGTTGATTTTGGCCTGTCAGGCAGGTGGTTCTGGTGAGTCCAGCAGGTGGCTCCGGCGTGCTCGGCAGGTGGTTCTGGCATGTCTGGCAGGTGGTTCCGGCGAGTTGAGCAGCTGGTTCCAGCCTGTCCGTCAGGTTAGGGTTAGGGATAGGGTTAGGGTTACGGTTAGGGTTAGGGTTTAGGGTTTGGGGTTAGGGGTTAGGGTTAGGGGTAGGGTTAGGGTTAGGGTTACGGTTGGGTTAGGGTTTATGGTTAGGCTTAGGGTTAGGGGTTAGGGTTAGGGTTAGGGTTTGGGGATAGGGTTAGGGTTAGGGTTAGGGTTAGGGCCCGGCGTGTGGTTCCGGGGAGGCGAGCAGGTGGCTCCGGCGTGCTCGGCAGGTGCTTCCGCTCGGCCCGGCAGGTGGTTCCAGCGAGGCGAGCAGGTGGCTCCGGCGTGCTTGGCACGTGCTTGCGCTGGGCCCGGCAGGTGGTTCCGGCGAGGCGAGCAGGTGGCTCCGGCGCGCTCGGCAGGTGCTTCCGCTGCACCCGGCAGGTGGTTCCGGCGAGTTGAGCAGCTGGTTCCAGCCCTCCGTCAGGTTAGGGTTAGGGATAGGGTTAGGGTTACAGTTAGGGTTAGGGTTTAGGGTTTGGGGTTAGGGGTTAGGGTTAGGGGTAGGGTTAGGGTTAGGGTTACGGTTGGGTTAGGGTTTAGGGTTAGGCTTAGGGTTAGGGGTTAGGGTTAGGGTTAGGGTTTGGGGATAGGGTTAGGGTTAGGGTTAGGGTTACGGTTAGGGCCCGGCACGTGGTTCCGGCGAGGCGAGCAGGTGGCTCCGGCGCGCCGGGCAGGTGGTTCCGCTGGGCCCAGCAGGTGGTTCCGGCGAGGCGAGCAGGTTGTTCCTGCGTGCTCGGCAGGTGGTTCAGTTGGGTCTGGCAGGTGGTTTCGGTCTGTTCGGGGTGTGGTTCCAGCATCTCAGGCACATGGTTCTGGCACGTCTGAGAGGTGGTTCCGGCTGGCCCAACAGGTGTTTCTGGAGTCTCCGCCAAGTGGTTCTGGCGTAGCTGGCAGGTGGTTCCAGCCAGCCCGGCAGGTGTTTCCGGAGTGTTCACCAACTGGCTGTGGCGTAGCCGGCAGGTGATTTTGGCGTGTCCGACAGGTGGTTCTGGCGAGTCGAGCAGGTGCTTCCGGCATGCTCGGCAGGTGCTTCCGGTGTCATTGGCATGTGGTTCTGGCAGGTCTGAGAGGTGGTTCCGGCATGCCTGACAGGTGATTCCGGAGTGTTCGCCAAGCGGTTCTGGCATAGGCGGCAGGTGATTTTGCCATGTCCAGAATGTGGTTCCAGCGAGTCGAACATGTGGTTCCGGCGTGTCCGGCAGGTGTTTCCGGTCTGTCCAGCAGGTGGTTCTGGGGTGTCCGGCATGAGGTTCTGGCACGTCTGAGAGGTGGTTCCGGCCGGCCCGACATGCGTTTCCGGAGTGTCCGCCACGTGGTTCAGGCGCGTCTGAGAGGTGGTTCCAGCATGCCCGGCAGGTTTTCCCGGAGAGTCCTCCAAGTGGTTCTGGCGTAGCCCGCAGGTGATTTTGGTGTGTCCGGCAGGTTGTTCCGTTCTGTCCAATAGGTTGTTCCGGCGTGTCCAGCACGTGCTTCTGGCACTTCTGAGAGGTGGTTCTGGCATGCCGGGCAGGTTATTCCGGAGTGTCCGGTAAGTGGTTCTGGTGTAGCCGGCAGTTCATTTTGGCGTGTCTGGCACATGGGTCCTGCGAGTCGAGCAGGTGGTTCCGGCGTGCTCGGCAGGTGGTCCAGGCATGTCCGGCAGGTGGTTCCAGTCTGTCCAGGACGTGGTTCCAGCGTGTCCGGCACGTGGTTCTCTTACGTCTGAGAGGTGGTTCCTGCATGCCTGGCAGGTTATTGCGGATTGTCTGCCAGGTGGTTCTCTCATAGCCAGCTGTTGATTTTGGCCTGTCAGGCAGGTGGTTCTGGTGAGTCCAGCAGGTGGCTCCGGCGTGCTCGGCAGGTGGTTCTGGCATGTCTGGCAGGTGGTTCCGGCGAGTTGAGCAGCTGGTTCCAGCCTGTCCGTCAGGTTAGGGTTAGGGATAGGGTTAGGGTTACGGTTAGGGTTAGGGTTTAGGGTTTGGGGTTAGGGGTTAGGGTTAGGGGTAGGGTTAGGGTTAGGGTTACGGTTGGGTTAGGGTTTAGGGTTAGGCTTAGGGTTAGGGGTTAGGGTTAGGGTTATGGTTTGGGGATAGGGTTAGGGTTAGGGTTAGGGTTAGGGCCCGGCACGTGGTTCCGGCGAGGCGAGCAGGTGGCTCCGGCGCGCTCGGCAGGTGCTTCCGCTGCGCCCGGCAGGTGGTTCCGGCGAGGCGAGCAGGTTGTTCCTGCGTGCTCGGCAGGTGGTTCAGTTGGGTCTAGCAGGTGGTTTCGGTCTGTTCGGGGTGTGGTTCCAGCATCTCAGGCACATGGTTCTGGCACGTCTGAGAGGTGGTTCCGGCTGGCCCAACAGGTGTTTCTGGAGTCTCCGCCAAGTGGTTCTGGCGTAGCTGGCAGGTGGTTCCAGCCAGCCCGGCAGGTGTTTCCGGAGTGTTCACCAACTGGCTGTGGCGTAGCCGGCAGGTGATTTTGGCGTGTCCGACAGGTGGTTCTGGCGAGTCGAGCAGGTGCTTCCGGCATGCTCGGCAGGTGCTTCCGGTGTCATTGGCATGTGGTTCTGGCAGGTCTGAGAGGTGGTTCCGGCATGCCTGACAGGTGATTCCGGAGTGTTCGCCAAGCGGTTCTGGCATAGGCGGCAGGTGATTTTGCCATGTCCAGAATGTGGTTCCAGCGAGTCGAACATGTGGTTCCGGCGTGTCCGGCAGGTGTTTCCGGTCTGTCCAGCAGGTGGTTCTGGGGTGTCCGGCATGAGGTTCTGGCACGTCTGAGAGGTGGTTCCGGCCGGCCCGACATGCGTTTCCGGAGTGTCCGCCACGTGGTTCAGGCGCGTCTGAGAGGTGGTTCCAGCATGCCCGGCAGGTTTTCCCGGAGAGTCCTCCAAGTGGTTCTGGCGTAGCCCGCAGGTGATTTTGGTGTGTCCGGCAGGTTGTTCCGTTCTGTCCAATAGGTTGTTCCGGCGTGTCCAGCACGTGCTTCTGGCACTTCTGAGAGGTGGTTCTGGCATGCCGGGCAGGTTATTCCGGAGTGTCCGGTAAGTGGTTCTGGTGTAGCCGGCAGTTCATTTTGGCGTGTCTGGCACATGGGTCCTGCGAGTCGAGCAGGTGGTTCCGGCGTGCTCGGCAGGTGGTCCAGGCATGTCCGGCAGGTGGTTCCAGTCTGTCCAGGACGTGGTTCCAGCGTGTCCGGCACGTGGTTCTCTTACGTCTGAGAGGTGGTTCCTGCATGCCTGGCAGGTTATTGCGGATTGTCTGCCAGGTGGTTCTCTCATAGCCAGCTGTTGATTTTGGCCTGTCAGGCAGGTGGTTCTGGTGAGTCCAGCAGGTGGCTCCGGCGTGCTCGGCAGGTGGTTCTGGCATGTCTGGCAGGTGGTTCCGGCGAGTTGAGCAGCTGGTTCCAGCCTGTCCGTCAGGTTAGGGTTAGGGATAGGGTTAGGGTTACGGTTAGGGTTAGGGTTTAGGGTTTGGGGTTAGGGGTTAGGGTTAGGGGTAGGGTTAGGGTTAGGGTTACGGTTGGGTTAGGGTTTAGGGTTAGGCTTAGGGTTAGGGGTTAGGGTTAGGGTTATGGTTTGGGGATAGGGTTAGGGTTAGGGTTAGGGTTAGGGCCCGGCACGTGGTTCCGGCGAGGCGAGCAGGTGGCTCCGGCGCGCTCGGCAGGTGCTTCCGCTGCGCCCGGCAGGTGGTTCCGGCGAGGCGAGCAGGTTGTTCCTGCGTGCTCGGCAGGTGGTTCAGTTGGGTCTAGCAGGTGGTTTCGGTCTGTTCGGGGTGTGGTTCCAGCATCTCAGGCACATGGTTCTGGCACGTCTGAGAGGTGGTTCCGGCTGGCCCAACAGGTGTTTCTGGAGTCTCCGCCAAGTGGTTCTGGCGTAGCTGGCAGGTGGTTCCAGCCAGCCCGGCAGGTGTTTCCGGAGTGTTCACCAACTGGCTGTGGCGTAGCCGGCAGGTGATTTTGGCGTGTCCGACAGGTGGTTCTGGCGAGTCGAGCAGGTGCTTCCGGCATGCTCGGCAGGTGCTTCCGGTGTCATTGGCATGTGGTTCTGGCAGGTCTGAGAGGTGGTTCCGGCATGCCTGACAGGTGATTCCGGAGTGTTCGCCAAGCGGTTCTGGCATAGGCGGCAGGTGATTTTGCCATGTCCAGAATGTGGTTCCAGCGAGTCGAACATGTGGTTCCGGCGTGTCCGGCAGGTGTTTCCGGTCTGTCCAGCAGGTGGTTCTGGGGTGTCCGGCATGAGGTTCTGGCACGTCTGAGAGGTGGTTCCGGCCGGCCCGACATGCGTTTCCGGAGTGTCCGCCACGTGGTTCAGGCGCGTCTGAGAGGTGGTTCCAGCATGCCCGGCAGGTTTTCCCGGAGAGTCCTCCAAGTGGTTCTGGCGTAGCCCGCAGGTGATTTTGGTGTGTCCGGCAGGTTGTTCCGTTCTGTCCAATAGGTTGTTCCGGCGTGTCCAGCACGTGCTTCTGGCACTTCTGAGAGGTGGTTCTGGCATGCCGGGCAGGTTATTCCGGAGTGTCCGGTAAGTGGTTCTGGTGTAGCCGGCAGTTCATTTTGGCGTGTCTGGCACATGGGTCCTGCGAGTCGAGCAGGTGGTTCCGGCGTGCTCGGCAGGTGGTCCAGGCATGTCCGGCAGGTGGTTCCAGTCTGTCCAGGACGTGGTTCCAGCGTGTCCGGCACGTGGTTCTCTTACGTCTGAGAGGTGGTTCCTGCATGCCTGGCAGGTTATTGCGGATTGTCTGCCAGGTGGTTCTCTCATAGCCAGCTGTTGATTTTGGCCTGTCAGGCAGGTGGTTCTGGTGAGTCCAGCAGGTGGCTCCGGCGTGCTCGGCAGGTGGTTCTGGCATGTCTGGCAGGTGGTTCCGGCGAGTTGAGCAGCTGGTTCCAGCCTGTCCGTCAGGTTAGGGTTAGGGATAGGGTTAGGGTTACGGTTAGGGTTAGGGTTTAGGGTTTGGGGTTAGGGGTTAGGGTTAGGGGTAGGGTTAGGGTTAGGGTTACGGTTGGGTTAGGGTTTAGGGTTAGGCTTAGGGTTAGGGGTTAGGGTTAGGGTTAGGGTTTGGGGATAGGGTTAGGGTTAGGGTTAGGGTTAGGGTTAGTGCCCGGCACGTGGTACCGGCGATGCGAGCAGGTGGCTCCGGCGCGCTCGGCAGGTGCTTCCGCTGGGCCCGGCAGGTGGTTCCGGCGAGGCGAGCAGGTGGCTCCGGCGCGCTCGGCAGGTGCTTCCGCTGCGCCCGGCAAGTGGTTCCGGCGAGGCGAGCAGGTTGTTCCTGCGTGCTCGGCAGGTGGTTCAGTTGGGTCTGGCAGGTGGTTTCGGTCTGTTCGGGGTGTGGTTCCAGCATCTCAGGCACATGGTTCTGGCACGTCTGAGAGGTGGTTCCGGCTGGCCCAACAGGTGTTTCTGGAGTCTCCGCCAAGTGGTTCTGGCGTAGCTGGCAGGTGGTTCCAGCCAGCCCGGCAGGTGTTTCCGGAGTGTTCACCAACTGGCTGTGGCGTAGCCGGCAGGTGATTTTGGCGTGTCCGACAGGTGGTTCTGGCGAGTCGAGCAGGTGCTCCGGCGCGCACGGCAGGTGCTTCCGCTGGGCCTGGCAGGTGGTTCCGGCGAGGCGAGCAGGTGGCTCCGGCGCGCCGGGCAGGTGGTTCCGGCGAGGTGAGCAGGTGGCTTCGGCGCGCTCGGCAGGTGGTTCAGTTGGGTCTGGCAGGTGGTTTCGGTCTGTTCGGGGTGTGGTTCCAGCATCTCAGGCACATGGTTCTGGCACGTCTGAGAGGTGGTTCCGGCTGGCCCAACAGGTGTTTCTGGAGTCTCCGCCAAGTGGTTCTGGCGTAGCTGGCAGGTGATGTTGGCGTGACTGGCAGGTGGTTCCAGCCAGCCCGGCAGGTGTTTCCGGAGTGTTCACCAACTGGCTGTGGCGTAGCCGGCAGGTGATTTTGGCGTGTCCGACAGGTGGTTCTGGCGAGTCGAGCAGGTGCTTCCGGCATGCTCGGCAGGTGCTTCCGGTGTCATTGGCATGTGGTTCTGGCAGGTCTGAGAGGTGGTTCCGGCATGCCTGACAGGTGATTCCGGAGTGTTCGCCAAGCGGTTCTGGCATAGGCGGCAGGTGATTTTGCCATGTCCAGAATGTGGTTCCAGCGAGTCGAACATGTGGTTCCGGCGTGTCCGGCAGGTGTTTCCGGTCTGTCCAGCAGGTGGTTCTGGGGTGTCCGGCATGAGGTTCTGGCACGTCTGAGAGGTGGTTCCGGCCGGCCCGACATGCGTTTCCGGAGTGTCCGCCACGTGGTTCAGGCACGTCTGAGAGGTGGTTCCAGCATGCCCGGCAGGTTTTCCCGGAGAGTCCTCCAAGTGGTTCTGGCGTAGCCCGCAGGTGATTTTGGTGTGTCCGGCAGGTTGTTCCGTTCTGTCCGATAGGTTGTTCCGGCATGTCCAGCACGTGCTTCTGGCACTTCTGAGAGGTGGTTCTGGCATGCCGGGCAGGTTATTCCGGAGTGTCCGGTAAGTGGTTCTGGTGTAGCCGGCAGTTCATTTTGGCGTGTCTGGCACATGGGTCCTGCGAGTCGAGCAGGTGGTTCCGGCGTGCTCGGCAGGTGGTCCAGGCATGTCCGGCAGGTGGTTCCAGTCTGTCCAGGATGTGGTTCCAGCGTGTCCGGCACGTGGTTATCTTACGTCTGAGAGGTGGTTCCTGCATGCCTGGCAGGTTATTGCGGATTGTCTGCCAGGTGGTTCTCTCATAGCCAGCTGTTGATTTTGGCCTGTCAGGCAGGTGGTTCTGGTGAGTCCAGCAGGTGGCTCCGGCGTGCTCGGCAGGTGGTTCTGGCATGTCTGGCAGGTGGTTCCGGCGAGTTGAGCAGCTGGTTCCAGCCTGTCCGTCAGGTTAGGGTTAGGGATAGGGTTAGGGTTACGGTTAGGGTTAGGGTTTAGGGTTTGGGGTTAGGGGTTAGGGTTAGGGGTAGGGTTAGGGTTAGGGTTACGGTTGGGTTAGGGTTTAGGGTTAGGCTTAGGGTTAGGGGTTAGGGTTAGGGTTAGGGTTTGGGGATAGGGTTAGGGTTAGGGTTAGGGTTAGGGCCCGGCGTGTGGTTCCGGGGAGGCGAGCAGGTGGCTCCGGCGTGCTCGGCAGGTGCTTCCGCTGGGCCCGGCAGGTGGTTCCAGCGAGGCGAGCAGGTGGCTCCGGCGTGCTTGGCACGTGCTTGCGCTGGGCCCGGCAGGTGGTTCCGGCGAGGCGAGCAGGTGGCTCCGGCGCGCTCGGCAGGTGCTTCCGCTGCACCCGGCAGGTGGTTCCGGCGAGTTGAGCAGCTGGTTCCAGCCTGTCCGTCAGGTTAGGGTTAGGGATAGGGTTAGGGTTACAGTTAGGGTAAGGGTTTAGGGTTTGGGGTTAGGGGTTAGGGTTAGGGGTAGGGTTAGGGTTAGGGTTACGGTTGGGTTAGGGTTTAGGGTTAGGCTTAGGGTTAGGGGTTAGGGTTAGGGTTAGGGTTTGGGGATAGGGTTAGGGTTAGGGTCAGGGTTAGGGTTAGGGCCCGGCACGTGGTTCCGGCGACGCGAGCAGGTGGCTCCGGCGCGCTCGGCAGGTGCTTCCGCTGGGCCCGGCAGGTGGTTCCGGCGAGGCGAGCAGGTGGCTCCGGCGCGCTCGGCAGGTGCTTCCGCTGCGCCCGGCAAGTGGTTCCGGCGAGGCGAGCAGGTTGTTCCTGCGTGCTCGGCAGGTGGTTCAGTTGGGTCTGGCTGGTGGTTTCGGTCTGTTTGGGGTGTGGTTCCAGCATCTCAGGCACATGGTTCTGGCACGTCTGAGAGGCGGTTCCGGCTGGCCCAAAAGGTGTTTCTGGAGTCTCCGCCAAGTGGTTCTGGCGTAGCTGGCAGGTGGTTCCAGCCAGCCCGGCAGGTGTTTCCGGAGTGTTCACCAACTGGCTGTGGCGTAGCCGGCAGGTGATTTTGGCGTGTCCGACAGGTGGTTCTGGCGAGTCGAGCAGGTGCTCCGGCGCGCACGGCAGGTGCTTCCGCTGGGCCTGGCAGGTGGTTCCGGCGAGGTGAGCAGGTGGCTCCGGCGCGCCGGGCAGGTGGTTCCGGCGAGGTGAGCAGGTGGCTCCGGCGCGCTCGGCAGGTGGTTCAGTTGGGTCTGGCAGGTGGTTTCGGTCTGTTCGGGGTGTGGTTCCAGCATCTCAGGCACATGGTTCTGGCACGTCTGAGAGTTGGTTCCGGCTGGCCCAACAGGTGTTTCTGGAGTCTCCGCCAAGTGGTTCTGGCGTAGCTGGCAGGTGATGTTGGCGTGACTGGCAGGTGGTTCCAGCCAGCCCGGCAGGTGTTTCCGGAGTGTTCACCAACTGGCTGTGGCGTAGCCGGCAGGTGATTTTGGCGTGTCCGACAGGTGGTTCTGGCGAGTCGAGCAGGTGCTTCCGGCATGCTCGGCAGGTGCTTCCGGTGTCATTGGCATGTGGTTCTGGCAGGTCTGAGAGGTGGTTCCGGCATGCCTGACAGGTGATTCCGGAGTGTTCGCCAAGCGGTTCTGGCATAGGCGGCAGGTGATTTTGCCATGTCCAGAATGTGGTTCCAGCGAGTCGAACATGTGGTTCCGGCGTGTCCGGCAGGTGTTTCCGGTCTGTCCAGCAGGTGGTTCTGGGGTGTCCGGCATGAGGTTCTGGCACGTCTGAGAGGTGGTTCCGGCCGGCCCGACATGCGTTTCCGGAGTGTCCGCCACGTGGTTCAGGCACGTCTGAGAGGTGGTTCCAGCATGCCCGGCAGGTTTTCCCGGAGAGTCCTCCAAGTGGTTCTGGCGTAGCCCGCAGGTGATTTTGGTGTGTCCGGCAGGTTGTTCCGTTCTGTCCGATAGGTTGTTCCGGCATGTCCAGCACGTGCTTCTGGCACTTCTGAGAGGTGGTTCTGGCATGCCGGGCAGGTTATTCCGGAGTGTCCGGTAAGTGGTTCTGGTGTAGCCGGCAGTTCATTTTGGCGTGTCTGGCACATGGGTCCTGCGAGTCGAGCAGGTGGTTCCGGCGTGCTCGGCAGGTGGTCCAGGCATGTCCGGCAGGTGGTTCCAGTCTGTCCAGGACGTGGTTCCAGCGTGTCCGGCACGTGGTTCTCTTACGTCTGAGAGGTGGTTCCTGCATGCCTGGCAGGTTATTGCGGATTGTCTGCCAGGTGGTTCTCTCATAGCCAGCTGTTGATTTTGGCCTGTCAGGCAGGTGGTTCTGGTGAGTCCAGCAGGTGGCTCCGGCGTGCTCGGCAGGTGGTTCTGGCATGTCTGGCAGGTGGTTCCGGCGAGTTGAGCAGCTGGTTCCAGCCTGTCCGTCAGGTTAGGGTTAGGGATAGGGTTAGGGTTACGGTTAGGGTTAGGGTTTAGGGTTTGGGGTTAGGGGTTAGGGTTAGGGGTAGGGTTAGGGTTAGGGTTACGGTTGGGTTAGGGTTTAGGGTTAGGCTTAGGGTTAGGGGTTAGGGTTAGGGTTAGGGTTTGGGGATAGGGTTAGGGTTAGGGTTAGGGTTAGGGCCCGGCGTGTGGTTCCGGGGAGGCGAGCAGGTGGCTCCGGCGTGCTCGGCAGGTGCTTCCGCTGGGCCCGGCAGGTGGTTCCAGCGAGGCGAGCAGGTGGCTCCGGCGTGCTTGGCACGTGCTTGCGCTGGGCCCGGCAGGTGGTTCCGGCGAGGCGAGCAGGTGGCTCCGGCGCGCTCGGCAGGTGCTTCCGCTGCACCCGGCAGGTGGTTCCGGCGAGTTGAGCAGCTGGTTCCAGCCTGTCCGTCAGGTTAGGGTTAGGGATAGGGTTAGGGTTACAGTTAGGGTTAGGGTTTAGGGTTTGGGGTTAGGGGTTAGGGTTAGGGGTAGGGTTAGGGTTAGGGTTACGGTTGGGTTAGGGTTTAGGGTTAGGCTTAGGGTTAGGGGTTAGGGTTAGGGTTAGGGTTTGGGGATAGGGTTAGGGTTAGGGTCAGGGTTAGGGTTAGGGCCCGGCACGTGGTTCCGGCGACGCGAGCAGGTGGCTCCGGCGCGCTCGGCAGGTGCTTCCGCTGGGCCCGGCAGGTGGTTCCGGCGAGGCGAGCAGGTGGCTCCGGCGCGCTCGGCAGGTGCTTCCGCTGCGCCCGGCAAGTGGTTCCGGCGAGGCGAGCAGGTTGTTCCTGTGTGCTCGGCAGGTGGTTCAGTTGGGTCTGGCTGGTGGTTTCGGTCTGTTTGGGGTGTGGTTCCAGCATCTCAGGCACATGGTTCTGGCACGTCTGAGAGGCGGTTCCGGCTGGCCCAACAGGTGTTTCTGGAGTCTCCGCCAAGTGGTTCTGGCGTAGCTGGCAGGTGGTTCCAGCCAGCCCGGCAGGTGTTTCCGGAGTGTTCACCAACTGGCTGTGGCGTAGCCGGCAGGTGATTTTGGCGTGTCCGACAGGTGGTTCTGGCGAGTCGAGCAGGTGCTCCAGCGCGCACGGCAGGTGCTTCCGCTGGGCCTGGCAGGTGGTTCCGGCGAGGTGAGCAGGTGGCTCCGGCGCGCCGGGCAGGTGGTTCCGGCGAGGTGAGCAGGTGGCTCCGGCGCGCTCGGCAGGTGGTTCAGTTGGGTCTGGCAGGTGGTTTCGGTCTGTTCGGGGTGTGGTTCCAGCATCTCAGGCACATGGTTCTGGCACGTCTGAGAGGTGGTTCCGGCTGGCCCAACAGGTGTTTCTGGAGTCTCCGCCAAGTGGTTCTGGCGTAGCTGGCAGGTGATGTTGGCGTGACTGGCAGGTGGTTCCAGCCAGCCCGGCAGGTGTTTCCGGAGTGTTCACCAACTGGCTGTGGCGTAGCCGGCAGGTGATTTTGCCGTGTCTGACAGGTGGTTCTGGCGAGTCGAGCAGGTGCTTCCGGCATGCTCGGCAGGTGCTTCCGGTGTCATTGGCATGTGGTTCTGGCATGTCTGAGAGGTGGTTCCGGCATGCCTGACAGGTGATTCCGGAGTGTTCGCCAAGCGGTTCTGGCATAGGCGGCAGGTGATTTTGCCATGTCCAGAATGTGGTTCCAGCGAGTCGAACATGTGGTTCCGGCGTGTCCGGCAGGTGTTTCCGGTCTGTCCAGCAGCTGGTTCTGGGGTGTCCGGCATGAGGTTCTGGCACGTCTGAGAGGTGGTTCCGGCCGGCCCGACATGCGTTTCCGGAGTGTCCGCCACGTGGTTCAGGCACGTCTGAGAGGTGGTTCCAGCATGCCCGGCAGGTTTTCCCGGAGAGTCCTCCAAGTGGTTCTGGCGTAGCCCGCAGGTGATTTTGGTGTGTCCGGCAGGTTGTTCCGTTCTGTCCGATAGGTTGTTCCGGCATGTCCAGCACGTGCTTCTGGCACTTCTGAGAGGTGGTTCTGGCATGCCGGGCAGGTTATTCCGGAGTGTCCGGTAAGTGGTTCTGGTGTAGCCGGCAGTTCATTTTGGCGTGTCTGGCACATGGGTCCTGCGAGTCGAGCAGGTGGTTCCGGCGTGCTCGGCAGGTGGTCCAGGCATGTCCGGCAGGTGGTTCCAGTCTGTCCAGGATGTGGTTCCAGCGTGTCCGGCACGTGGTTCTCTTACGTCTGAGAGGTGGTTCCTGCATGCCTGGCAGGTTATTGCGGATTGTCTGCCAGGTGGTTCTCTCATAGCCAGCTGTTGATTTTGGCCTGTCAGGCAGGTGGTTCTGGTGAGTCCAGCAGGTGGCTCCGGCGTGCTCGGCAGGTGGTTCTGGCATGTCTGGCAGGTGGTTCCGGCGAGTTGAGCAGCTGGTTCCAGCCTGTCCGTCAGGTTAGGGTTAGGGATAGGGTTAGGGTTACGGTTAGGGTTAGGGTTTAGGGTTTGGGGTTAGGGGTTAGGGTTAGGGGTAGGGTTAGGGTTAGGGTTACGGTTGGGTTAGGGTTTAGGGTTAGGCTTAGGGTTAGGGGTTAGGGTTAGGGTTAGGGTTTGGGGATAGGGTTAGGGTTAGGGTTAGGGTTAGGGCCCGGCGTGTGGTTCCGGGGAGGCGAGCAGGTGGCTCCGGCGCGCTCGGCAGGTGCTTCCGCTGCGCCCGGCAAGTGGTTCCGGCGAGGCGAGCAGGTTGTTCCTGCGTGCTCGGCAGGTGGTTCAGTTGGGTCTGGCAGGTGGTTTCGGTCTGTTTGGGGTGTGGTTCCAGCATCTCAGGCACATGGTTCTGGCACGTCTGAGAGGCGGTTCCGGCTGGCCCAGCAGGTGTTTCTGGAGTCTCCGCCAAGTGGTTCTGGCGTAGCTGGCAGGTGGTTCCAGCCAGACCGGCAGGTGTTTCCGGAGTGTACACCAACTGGCTGTGGCGTAGCCGGCAGGTGATTTTGGCGGGTCCGACAGGTGGTTCTGGCGAGTCGAGCAGGTGCTCCGGCGCGCACGGCAGGTGCTTCCGCTGGGCCTGGCAGGTGGTTCCGGCGAGGCGAGCAGGTGGCTCCGGCGCGCCGGGCAGGTGGTTCCGGCGAGGTGAGCAGGTGGCTCCGGCGCGCTCGGCAGGTGGTTCAGTTGGGTCTGGCAGGTGGTTTCGGTCTGTTCGGGGTGTGGTTCCAGCATCTCAGGCACATGGTTCTGGCACGTCTGAGAGGTGGTTCCGGCTGGCCCAACAGGTGTTTCTGGAGTCTCCGCCAAGTGGTTCTGGCGTAGCTGGCAGGTGATGTTGGCGTGACTGGCAGGTGGTTCCAGCCAGCCCGGCAGGTGTTTCCGGAGTGTTCACCAACTGGCTGTGGCGTAGCCGGCAGGTGATTTTGCCGTGTCTTACAGGTGGTTCTGGCGAGTCGAGCAGGTGCTTCCGGCATGCTCGGCAGGTGCTTCCGGTGTCATTGGCATGTGGTTCTGGCAGGTCTGAGAGGTGGTTCCGGCATGCCTGACAGGTGATTCCGGAGTGTTCGCCAAGCGGTTCTGGCATAGGCGGCAGGTGATTTTGCCATGTCCAGAATGTGGTTCCAGCGAGTCGAACATGTGGTTCCGGCGTGTCCGGCAGGTGTTTCCGGTCTGTCCAGCAGGTGGTTCTGGGGTGTCCGGCATGAGGTTCTGGCACGTCTGAGAGGTGGTTCCGGCCGGCCCGACATGCGTTTCCGGAGTGTCCGCCACGTGGTTCAGGCACGTCTGAGAGGTGGTTCCAGCATGCCCGGCAGGTTTTCCCGGAGAGTCCTCCAAGTGGTTCTGGCGTAGCCCGCAGGTGATTTTGGTGTGTCCGGCAGGTTGTTCCGTTCTGTCCGATAGGTTGTTCCGGCATGTCCAGCACGTGCTTCTGGCACTTCTGAGAGGTGGTTCTGGCATGCCGGGCAGGTTATTCCGGAGTGTCCGGTAAGTGGTTCTGGTGTAGCCGGCAGTTCATTTTGGCGTGTCTGGCACATGGGTCCTGCGAGTCGAGCAGGTGGTTCCGGCGTGCTCGGCAGGTGGTCCAGGCATGTCCGGCAGGTGGTTCCAGTCTGTCCAGGACGTGGTTCCAGCGTGTCCGGCACGTGGTTCTCTTACGTCTGAGAGGTGGTTCCTGCATGCCTGGCAGGTTATTGCGGATTGTCTGCCAGGTGGTTCTCTCATAGCCAGCTGTTGATTTTGGCCTGTCAGGCAGGTGGTTCTGGTGAGTCCAGCAGGTGGCTCCGGCGTGCTCGGCAGGTGGTTCTGGCATGTCTGGCAGGTGGTTCCGGCGAGTTGAGCAGCTGGTTCCAGCCTGTCCGTCAGGTTAGGGTTAGGGATAGGGTTAGGGTTACGGTTAGGGTTAGGGTTTAGGGTTTGGGGTTAGGGGTTAGGGTTAGGGGTAGGGTTAGGGTTAGGGTTACGGTTGGGTTAGGGTTTAGGGTTAGGCTTAGGGTTAGGGGTTAGGGTTAGGGTTAGGGTTTGGGGATAGGGTTAGGGTTAGGGTTAGGGTTAGGGCCCGGCGTGTGGTTCCGGGGAGGCGAGCAGGTGGCTCCGGCGTGCTCGGCAGGTGCTTCCGCTGGGCCCGGCAGGTGGTTCCAGCGAGGCGAGCAGGTGGCTCCGGCGTGCTTGGCACGTGCTTGCGCTGGGCCCGGCAGGTGGTTCCGGCGAGGCGAGCAGGTGGCTCCGGCACGCTCGGCAGGTGCTTCCGCTGCACCCGGCAGGTGGTTCCGGCGAGTTGAGCAGCTGGTTCCAGCCTGTCCGTCAGGTTAGGGTTAGGGATAGGGTTAGGGTTACAGTTGGGGTTAGGGTTTAGGGTTTGGGGTTAGGGGTTAGGGTTAGGGGTAGGGTTAGGGTTAGGGTTACGGTTGGGTTAGGGTTTAGGGTTAGGCTTAGGGTTAGGGGTTAGGGTTAGGGTTAGGGTTTGGGGATAGGGTTAGGGTTAGGGTTAGGGTTAGGGTTAGGGCCCGGCACGTGGTTCCGGCGACGCGAGCAGGTGGCTCCGGCGCGCTCGGCAGGTGCTTCCGCTGGGCCCGGCAGGTGGTTCCGGCGAGGCGAGCAGGTGGCTCCGGCGCGCTCGGCAGGTGCTTCCGCTGCGCCCGGCAAGTGGTTCCGGCGAGGCGAGCAGGTTGTTCCTGCGTGCTCGGCAGGTGGTTCAGTTGGGTCTGGCAGGTGGTTTCGGTCTGTTTGGGGTGTGGTTCCAGCATCTCAGGCACATGGTTCTGGCACGTCTGAGAGGCGGTTCCGGCTGGCCCAGCAGGTGTTTCTGGAGTCTCCGCCAAGTGGTTCTGGCGTAGCTGGCAGGTGGTTCCAGCCAGACCGGCAGGTGTTTCCGGAGTGTACACCAACTGGCTGTGGCGTAGCCGGCAGGTGATTTTGGCGGGTCCGACAGGTGGTTCTGGCGAGTCGAGCAGGTGCTCCGGCGCGCACGGCAGGTGCTTCCGCTGGGCCTGGCAGGTGGTTCCGGCGAGGCGAGCAGGTGGCTCCGGCGCGCCGGGCAGGTGGTTCCGGCGAGGTGAGCAGGTGGCTCCGGCGCGCTCGGCAGGTGGTTCAGTTGGGTCTGGCAGGTGGTTTCGGTCTGTTCGGGGTGTGGTTCCAGCATCTCAGGCACATGGTTCTGGCACGTCTGAGAGGTGGTTCCGGCTGGCCCAACAGGTGTTTCTGGAGTCTCCGCCAAGTGGTTCTGGCGTAGCTGGCAGGTGATGTTGGCGTGACTGGCAGGTGGTTCCAGCCAGCCCGGCAGGTGTTTCCGGAGTGTTCACCAACTGGCTGTGGCGTAGCCGGCAGGTGATTTTGCCGTGTCTTACAGGTGGTTCTGGCGAGTCGAGCAGGTGCTTCCGGCATGCTCGGCAGGTGCTTCCGGTGTCATTGGCATGTGGTTCTGGCAGGTCTGAGAGGTGGTTCCGGCATGCCTGACAGGTGATTCCGGAGTGTTCGCCAAGCGGTTCTGGCATAGGCGGCAGGTGATTTTGCCATGTCCAGAATGTGGTTCCAGCGAGTCGAACATGTGGTTCCGGCGTGTCCGGCAGGTGTTTCCGGTCTGTCCAGCAGGTGGTTCTGGGGTGTCCGGCATGAGGTTCTGGCACGTCTGAGAGGTGGTTCCGGCCGGCCCGACATGCGTTTCCGGAGTGTCCGCCACGTGGTTCAGGCACGTCTGAGAGGTGGTTCCAGCATGCCCGGCAGGTTTTCCCGGAGAGTCCTCCAAGTGGTTCTGGCGTAGCCCGCAGGTGATTTTGGTGTGTCCGGCAGGTTGTTCCGTTCTGTCCGATAGGTTGTTCCGGCATGTCCAGCACGTGCTTCTGGCACTTCTGAGAGGTGGTTCTGGCATGCCGGGCAGGTTATTCCGGAGTGTCCGGTAAGTGGTTCTGGTGTAGCCGGCAGTTCATTTTGGCGTGTCTGGCACATGGGTCCTGCGAGTCGAGCAGGTGGTTCCGGCGTGCTCGGCAGGTGGTCCAGGCATGTCCGGCAGGTGGTTCCAGTCTGTCCAGGACGTGGTTCCAGCGTGTCCGGCACGTGGTTCTCTTACGTCTGAGAGGTGGTTCCTGCATGCCTGGCAGGTTATTGCGGATTGTCTGCCAGGTGGTTCTCTCATAGCCAGCTGTTGATTTTGGCCTGTCAGGCAGGTGGTTCTGGTGAGTCCAGCAGGTGGCTCCGGCGTGCTCGGCAGGTGGTTCTGGCATGTCTGGCAGGTGGTTCCGGCGAGTTGAGCAGCTGGTTCCAGCCTGTCCGTCAGGTTAGGGTTAGGGATAGGGTTAGGGTTACGGTTAGGGTTAGGGTTTAGGGTTTGGGGTTAGGGGTTAGGGTTAGGGGTAGGGTTAGGGTTAGGGTTACGGTTGGGTTAGGGTTTAGGGTTAGGCTTAGGGTTAGGGGTTAGGGTTAGGGTTAGGGTTTGGGGATAGGGTTAGGGTTAGGGTTAGGGTTAGGGCCCGGCGTGTGGTTCCGGGGAGGCGAGCAGGTGGCTCCGGCGTGCTCGGCAGGTGCTTCCGCTGGGCCCGGCAGGTGGTTCCAGCGAGGCGAGCAGGTGGCTCCGGCGTGCTTGGCACGTGCTTGCGCTGGGCCCGGCAGGTGGTTCCGGCGAGGCGAGCAGGTGGCTCCGGCGCGCTGGGCAGGTGCTTCCGCTGCACCCGGCAGGTGGTTCCGGCGAGTTGAGCAGCTGGTTCCAGCCTGTCCGTCAGGTTAGGGTTAGGGATAGGGTTAGGGTTACAGTTGGGGTTAGGGTTTAGGGTTTGGGGTTAGGGGTTAGGGTTAGGGGTAGGGTTAGGGTTAGGGTTACGGTTGGGTTAGGGTTTAGGGTTAGGCTTAGGGTTAGGGGTTAGGGTTAGGGTTAGGGTTTGGGGATAGGGTTAGGGTTAGGGTTAGGGTTAGGGTTAGGGCCCGGCACGTGGTTCCGGCGACGCGAGCAGGTGGCTCCGGCGCGCTCGGCAGGTGCTTCCGCTGCGCCCGGCAAGTGGTTCCGGCGAGGCGAGCAGGTTGTTCCTGCGTGCTCGGCAGGTGGTTCAGTTGGGTCTGGCAGGTGGTTTCGGTCTGTTTGGGGTGTGGTTCCAGCATCTCAGGCACATGGTTCTGGCACGTCTGAGAGGCGGTTCCGGCTGGCCCAACAGGTGTTTCTGGAGTCTCCGCCAAGTGGTTCTGGCGTAGCTGGCAGGTGGTTCCAGCCAGCCCGGCAGGTGTTTCCGGAGTGTACACCAACTGGCTGTGGCGTAGCCGGCAGGTGATTTTGGCGTGTCCGACAGGTGGTTCTGGTGAGTCGAGCAGGTGGCTCCGGCGTGCTCGGCAGGTGGTTCTGGCATGTCTGGCAGGTGGTTCCGGCGAGTTGAGCAGCTGGTTCCAGCCTGTCCGTCAGGTTAGGGTTAGGGATAGGGTTAGGGTTACGGTTAGGGTTAGGGTTTAGGGTTTGGGGTTAGGGGTTAGGGTTAGGGGTAGGGTTAGGGTTAGGGTTACGGTTGGGTTAGGGTTTAGGGTTAGGCTTAGGGTTAGGGGTTAGGGTTAGGGTTAGGGTTTGGGGATAGGGTTAGGGTTAGGTTTAGGGTTAGGGCCCGGCGCGTGGTTCCGGCGAGGCGAGCAGGTGGCTCCGGTGCGCTCGGCAGGTGCTTCCGCTGGGCCCGGCAGGTGGTTCCGGCGAGGCGAGCATGTGGCTCCGGCGTGCTTGGCACGTGCTTCCGCTGGGCCCGGCAGGTGTTTCCGGCGAGGCGAGCATGTGGCTCCGGCGCGCTCGGCAGGTGCTTCCGCTGCACCCGGCAGGTGGTTCCGGCGAGTTGAGCAGCTGGTTCCAGCCTGTCCGTCAGGCTATGGTTAGGGATAGGGTTAGGGTTACAGTTAGGGTTAGGGTTTAGGGTTTGGGGTTAGGGGTTAGGGTTAGGGGTAGGGTTAGGGTTAGGGTTACGATTGGGTTAGGGTTTACGGTTAGGCTTAGGGTTAGGGGTTAGGGTTAGGCTTAGGGTTTGTGGATAGGGTTAGGGTTAGGGTTAGGGTTAGGGCCCGGCACGTGGTTCCAGCGAGGCGAGCAGGTGGCTCCGGCGCGCTCAGCAGGTGCTTCCGCTGGGCCCGGCAGGTGGTTCCGGCGAGGCGAGCAGGTGGCTCTGGCGCGCTCGGTACGTGCTTCCGCTGGGCCCAGCATGTGGTTCCGGCGAGGCGAGCAGGTGGCTCCGGCGCGCCCGGCAGGTGCTTCCGCTGGGCCTGGCGGGTGGTTCCGGCGAGGCGAGCAGGTGGCTCCGGCGCGCTGGGCTGGTGGTTCCGGCGAGGTGAGCAGGAGGCTCCGGCGCGCTCGGCAGGTGGTTCAGTTGGGTCTGGCAGGTGGTTTCGGTCTGTTCGGGGTGTGGTTCCAGCATCTCAGGCACATGGTTCTGGCACGTCTGAGAGGTGGTTCCGGCTGGCCCAACAGGTGTTTCTGGAGTCTCCGCCAAGTGCTTCTGGCGTAGCTGGCAGGTGGTTCCAGCCAGCCCGGCAGGTGTTTCCGGAGTGTTCACCAACTGGCTGTGGCGTAGCCGGCAGGTGATTTTGGCGTGTCCGACAGGTGGTTCTGGCGAGTCGAGCAGGTGCTTCCGGCATGCTCGGCAGGTGCTTCCGGTGTCATTGGCATGTGGTTCTGGCAGGTCTGAGAGGTGGTTCCGGCATGCCTGACAGGTGATTCCGGAGTGTTCGCCAAGCGGTTCTGGCATAGGCGGCAGGTGATTTTGCCATGTCCAGAATGTGGTTCCAGCGAGTCGAACATGTGGTTCCGGCGTGTCCGGCAGGTGTTTCCGGTCTGTCCAGCAGGTGGTTCTGGGGTGTCCGGCATGAGGTTCTGGCACGTCTGAGAGGTGGTTCCGGCCGGCCCGACATGCGTTTCCGGAGTGTCCGCCACGTGGTTCAGGCACGTCTGAGAGGTGGTTCCAGCATGCCCGGCAGGTTTTCCCGGAGAGTCCTCCAAGTGGTTCTGGCGTAGCCCGCAGGTGATTTTGGTGTGTCTGGCAGGTTGTTCCGTTCTGTCCGATAGGTTGTTCCGGCATGTCCAGCACGTGCTTCTGGCACTTCTGAGAGGTGGTTCTGGCATGCCGGGCAGGTTATTCCGGAGTGTCCGGTAAGTGGTTCTGGTGTAGCCGGCAGTTCATTTTGGCGTGTCTGGCACATGGGTCCTGCGAGTCGAGCAGGTGGTTCCGGCGTGCTCGGCAGGTGGTCCAGGCATGTCCGGCAGGTGGTTCCAGTCTGTCCAGGACGTGGTTCCAGCGTGTCCGGCACGTGGTTCTCTTACGTCTGAGAGGTGGTTCCTGCATGCCTGGCAGGTTATTGCGGATTGTCTGCCAGGTGGTTCTCTCATAGCCAGCTGTTGATTTTGGCCTGTCAGGCAGGTGGTTCTGGTGAGTCCAGCAGGTGGCTCCGGCGTGCTCGGCAGGTGGTTCTGGCATGTCTGGCAGGTGGTTCCGGCGAGTTGAGCAGCTGGTTCCAGCCTGTCCGTCAGGTTAGGGTTAGGGATAGGGTTAGGGTTACGGTTAGGGTTAGGGTTTAGGGTTTGGGGTTAGGGGTTAGGGTTAGGGGTAGGGTTAGGGTTAGGTTTACGGTTGGGTTAGGGTTTAGGGTTAGGCTTAGGCTAGGGGTTAGGGTTAGGGTTAGGGTTTGGGGATAGGGTTAGGGTTAGGGTTAGGGTTAGGGCCCGGCACGTGGTTCCGGCGAGGCGAGCAGGTGGCTCCGGCGCGCTCGGCAGGTGCTTCCGCTGCGCCCGGCAGGTGGTTCCGACGAGGCGAGCAGGTGGCTCCGGCGCGCTCGGCAGGTGCTTCCGCTGCGCCCGGCAGGTGGTTCCGGCGAGGCGAGCAGGTTGTTCCTGCGTGCTCGGCAGGTGCTTCAGTTGGGTCTAGCAGGTGGTTTCGGTCTGTTCGGGGTGTGGTTCCAGCATCTCAGGCACATGGTTCTGGCACGTCTGAGAGGTGGTTCCGGCTGGCCCAACAGATGTTTCTGGAGTCTCCGCCAAGTGGTTCTGGCGTAGCTGGCAGGTGGTTCCAGCCAGCCCGGCAGGTGTTTCCGGAGTGTTCACCAACTGGCTGTGGCGTAGCCGGCAGGTGATTTTGGCGTGTCCGACAGGTGGTTCTGGCGAGTCGAGCAGGTGCTTCCGGCATGCTCGGCAGGTGCTTCCGGTGTCATTGGCATGTGGTTCTGGCAGGTCTGAGAGGTGGTTCCGGCATGCCTGACAGGTGATTCCGGAGTGTTCGCCAAGCGGTTCTGGCATAGGCGGCAGGTGATTTTGCCATGTCCAGAATGTGGTTCCAGCGAGTCGAACATGTGGTTCCGGCGGGTCCGGCAGGTGTTTCCGGTCTGTCCAGCAGGTGGTTCTGGGGTGTCCGGCATGAGGTTCTGGCACGTCTGAGAGGTGGTTCCGGCCGGCCCGACATGCGTTTCCGGAGTGTCCGCCACGTGGTTCAGGCACGTCTGAGAGGTGGTTCCAGCATGCCCGGCAGGTTTTCCCGGAGAGTCCTCCAAGTGGTTCTGGCGTAGCCCGCAGGTGATTTTGGTGTGTCCGGCAGGTTGTTCCGTTCTGTCCGATAGGTTGTTCCGGCATGTCCAGCACGTGCTTCTGGCACTTCTGAGAGGTGGTTCTGGCATGCCGGGCAGGTTATTCCGGAGTGTCCGGTAAGTGGTTCTGGTGTAGCCGGCAGTTCATTTTGGCGTGTCTGGCACATGGGTCCTGCGAGTCGAGCAGGTGGTTCCGGCGTGCTCGGCAGGTGGTCCAGGCATGTCCGGCAGGTGGTTCCAGTCTGTCCAGGACGTGGTTCCAGCGTGTCCGGCACGTGGTTCTCTTACGTCTGAGAGGTGGTTCCTGCATGCCTGGCAGGTTATTGCGGATTGTCTGCCAGGTGGTTCTCTCATAGCCAGCTGTTGATTTTGGCCTGTCAGGCAGGTGGTTCTGGTGAGTCCAGCAGGTGGCTCCGGCGTGCTCGGCAGGTGGTTCTGGCATGTCTGGCAGGTGGTTCCGGCGAGTTGAGCAGCTGGTTCCAGCCTGTCCGTCAGGTTAGGGTTAGGGATAGGGTTAGGGTTACGGTTAGGGTTAGGGTTTAGGGTTTGGGGTTAGGGGTTAGGGTTAGGGGTAGGGTTAGGGTTAGGGTTACGGTTGGGTTAGGGTTTAGGGTTAGGCTTAGGGTTAGGGGTTAGGGTTAGGGTTAGGGCCCGGCACGTGGTTCCGGCGAGGCGAGCAGGTGGCTCCGGCGCGCTCGGCAGGTGCTTCCGCTGGGCCCGGCAGGTGGTTCCGGCGAGGCGAGCAGGTTGTTCCTGCGTGCTCGGCAGGTGGTTCAGTTGGGTCTGGCAGGTGGTTTCGGTCTGTTCGGGGTGTGGTTCCAGCATCTGAGGCACATGGTTCTGGCACGTCTGAGAGGTGGTTCCGGCTGGCCCAACAGGTGTTTCTGGAGTCTCCGCCAAGTGGTTCTGGCGTAGCTGGCAGGTGATGTTGGCGTGACTGGCAGGTGGTTCCAGCCAGCCCGGCAGGTGTTTCCGGAGTGTTCACCAACTGGCTGTGGCGTAGCCGGCAGGTGATTTTGCCGTGTCTTACAGGTGGTTCTGGCGAGTCGAGCAGGTGCTTCCGGCATGCTCGGCAGGTGCTTCCGGTGTCATTGGCATGTGGTTCTGGCAGGTCTGAGAGGTGGTTCCGGCATGCCTGACAGGTGATTCCGGAGTGTTCGCCAAGCGGTTCTGGCATAGGCGGCAGGTGATTTTGCCATGTCCAGAATGTGGTTCCAGCGAGTCGAACATGTGGTTCCGGCGTGTCCGGCAGGTGTTTCCGGTCTGTCCAGCAGGTGGTTCTGGGGTGTCCGGCATGAGGTTCTGGCACGTCTGAGAGGTGGTTCCGGCCGGCCCGACATGCGTTTCCGGAGTGTCCGCCACGTGGTTCAGGCACGTCTGAGAGGTGGTTCCAGCATGCCCGGCAGGTTTTCCCGGAGAGTCCTCCAAGTGGTTCTGGCGTAGCCCGCAGGTGATTTTGGTGTGTCCGGCAGGTTGTTCCCTTCTGTCCGATAGGTTGTTCCGGCATGTCCAGCACGTGCTTCTGGCACTTCTGAGAGGTGGTTCTGGCATGCCGGGCAGGTTATTCCGGAGTGTCCGGTAAGTGGTTCTGGTGTAGCCGGCAGTTCATTTTGGCGTGTCTGGCACATGGGTCCTGCGAGTCGAGCAGGTGGTTCCGGCGTGCTCGGCAGGTGGTCCAGGCATGTCCGGCAGGTGGTTCCAGTCTGTCCAGGATGTGGTTCCAGCGTGTCCGGCACGTGGTTCTCTTACGTCTGAGAGGTGGTTCCTGCATGCCTGGCAGGTTATTGCGGATTGTCTGCCAGGTGGTTCTCTCATAGCCAGCTGTTGATTTTGGCCTGTCAGGCAGGTGGTTCTGGTGAGTCCAGCAGGTGGCTCCGGCGTGCTCGGCAGGTGGTTCTGGCATGTCTGGCAGGTGGTTCCGGCGAGTTGAGCAGCTGGTTCCAGCCTGTCCGTCAGGTTAGGGTTAGGGATAGGGTTAGGGTTACGGTTAGGGTTAGGGTTTAGGGTTTGGGGTTAGGGGTTAGGGTTAGGGGTAGGGTTAGGGTTAGGGTTACGGTTGGGTTAGGGTTTAGGGTTAGGCTTAGGGTTAGGGGTTAGGGTTAGGGTTAGGGTTTGGGGATAGGGTTAGGGTTAGGGTTAGGGTTAGGGCCCGGCGTGTGGTTCCGGGGAGGCGAGCAGGTGGCTCCGGCGTGCTCGGCAGGTGCTTCCGCTGGGCCCGGCAGGTGGTTCCAGCGAGGCGAGCAGGTGGCTCCGGCGTGCTTGGCACGTGCTTGCGCTGGGCCCGGCAGGTGGTTCCGGCGAGGCGAGCAGGTGGCTCCGGCGCGCTCGGCAGGTGCTTCCGCTGCACCCGGCAGGTGGTTCCGGCGAGTTGAGCAGCTGGTTCCAGCCTGTCCGTCAGGCTATGGTTAGGGATAGGGTTAGGGTTACAGTTAGGGTTAGGGTTTAGGGTTTGGGGTTAGGGGTTAGGGTTAGGGGTAGGGTTAGGGTTAGGGTTACGATTGGGTTAGGGTTTACGGTTAGGCTTAGGGTTAGGGGTTAGGGTTAGGCTTAGGGTTTGTGGATAGGGTTAGGGTTAGGGTTAGGGTTAGGGCCCGGCACGTGGTTCCGGCGAGGCGAGCAGGTGGCTCCGGCGCGCTCAGCAGGTGCTTCCGCTGGGCCCGGCAGGTGGTTCCGGCGAGGCGAGCAGGTGGCTCTGGCGCGCTCGGTACGTGCTTCCGCTGGGCCCGGCATGTGGTTCCGGCGAGGCGAGCAGGTGGCTCCGGCGCGCCCGGCAGGTGCTTCCGCTGGGCCTGGCGGGTGGTTCCGGCGAGGCGAGCAGTTGGGTCCGGCGCGCTGGGCTGGTGGTTCCGGCGAGGTGAGCAGGAGGCTCCGGCGCGCTCGGCAGGTGGTTCAGTTGGGTCTGGCAGGTGGTTTCGGTCTGTTCGGGGTGTGGTTCCAGCATCTCAGGCACATGGTTCTGGCACGTCTGAGAGGTGGTTCCGGCTGGCCCAACAGGTGTTTCTGGAGTCTCCGCCAAGTGCTTCTGGCGTAGCTGGCAGGTGGTTCCAGCCAGCCCGGCAGGTGTTTCCGGAGTGTTCACCAACTGGCTGTGGCGTAGCCGGCAGGTGATTTTGGCGTGTCCGACAGGTGGTTCTGGCGAGTCGAGCAGGTGCTTCCGGCATGCTCGGCAGGTGCTTCCGGTGTCATTGGCATGTGGTTCTGGCAGGTCTGAGAGGTGGTTCCGGCATGCCTGACAGGTGATTCCGGAGTGTTCGCCAAGCGGTTCTGGCATAGGCGGCAGGTGATTTTGCCATGTCCAGAATGTGGTTCCAGCGAGTCGAACATGTGGTTCCGGCGGGTCCGGCAGGTGTTTCCGGTCTGTCCAGCAGGTGGTTCTGGGGTGTCCGGCATGAGGTTCTGGCACGTCTGAGAGGTGGTTCCGGCCGGCCCGACATGCGTTTCCGGAGTGTTCGCCACGTGGTTCAGGCACGTCTGAGAGGTGGTTCCAGCATGCCCGGCAGGTTTTCCCGGAGAGTCCTCCAAGTGGTTCTGGCGTAGCCCGCAGGTGATTTTGGTGTGTCCGGCAGGTTGTTCCGTTCTGTCCGATAGGTTGTTCCGGCATGTCCAGCACGTGCTTCTGGCACTTCTGAGAGGTGGTTCTGGCATGCCGGGCAGGTTATTCCGGAGTGTCCGGTAAGTGGTTCTGGTGTAGCCGGCAGTTCATTTTGGCGTGTCTGGCACATGGGTCCTGCGAGTCGAGCAGGTGGTTCCGGCGTGCTCGGCAGGTGGTCCAGGCATGTCCGGCAGGTGGTTCCAGTCTGTCCAGGACGTGGTTCCAGCGTGTCCGGCACGTGGTTCTCTTACGTCTGAGAGGTGGTTCCTGCATGCCTGGCAGGTTATTGCGGATTGTCTGCCAGGTGGTTCTCTCATAGCCAGCTGTTGATTTTAGCCTGTCAGGCAGGTGGTTCTGGTGAGTCCAGCAGGTGGCTCCGGCGTGCTCGGCAGGTGGTTCTGGCATGTCTGGCAGGTGGTTCCGGCGAGTTGAGCAGCTGGTTCCAGCCTGTCCGTCAGGTTAGGGTTAGGGATAGGGTTAGGGTTACGGTTAGGGTTAGGGTTTAGGGTTTGGGGTTAGGGGTTAGGGTTAGGGGTAGGGTTAGGGTTAGGGTTACGGTTGGGTTAGGGTTTAGGGTTAGGCTTAGGGTTAGGGGTTAGGGTTAGGGTTAGGGCCCGGCACGTGGTTCCGGCGAGGCGAGCAGGTGGCTCCGGCGCGCTCGGCAGGTGCTTCCGCTGCGCCCGGCAGGTGGTTCCGGCGAGGCGAGCAGGTTGTTCCTGCGTGCTCGGCAGGTGGTTCAGTTGGGTCTGGCAGGTGGTTTCGGTCTGTTCGGGGTGTGGTTCCAGCATCTCAGGCACATGGTTCTGGCACGTCTGAGAGGTGGTTCCGGCTGGCCCAACAGGTGTTTCTGGAGTCTCCGCCAAGTGGTTCTGGCGTAGCTGGCAGGTGGTTCCAGCCAGCCCGGCAGGTGTTTCCGGAGTGTTCACCAACTGGCTGTGGCGTAGCCGGCAGGTGATTTTGGCGTGTCCGACAGGTGGTTCTGGCGAGTCGAGCAGGTGCTTCCGGCATGCTCGGCAGGTGCTTCCGGTGTCATTGGCATGTGGTTCTGGCAGGTCTGAGAGGTGGTTCCGGCATGCCTGACAGGTGATTCCGGAGTGTTCGCCAAGCGGTTCTGGCATAGGCGGCAGGTGATTTTGCCATGTCCAGAATGTGGTTCCAGCGAGTCGAACATGTGGTTCCGGCGTGTCCGGCAGGTGTTTCCGGTCTGTCCAGCAGGTGGTTCTGGGGTGTCCGGCATGAGGTTCTGGCACGTCTGAGAGGTGGTTCCGGCCGGCCCGACATGCGTTTCCGGAGTGTTCGCCACGTGGTTCAGGCACGTCTGAGAGGTGGTTCCAGCATGCCCGGCAGGTTTTCCCGGAGAGTCCTCCAAGTGGTTCTGGCGTAGCCCGCAGGTGATTTTGGTGTGTCCGGCAGGTTGTTCCGTTCTGTCCGATAGGTTGTTCCGGCATGTCCAGCACGTGCTTCTGGCACTTCTGAGAGGTGGTTCTGGCATGCCGGGCAGGTTATTCCGGAGTGTCCGGTAAGTGGTTCTGGTGTAGCCGGCAGTTCATTTTGGCGTGTCTGGCACATGGGTCCTGCGAGTCGAGCAGGTGGTTCCGGCGTGCTCGGCAGGTGGTCCAGGCATGTCCGGCAGGTGGTTCCAGTCTGTCCAGGACGTGGTTCCAGCGTGTCCGGCACGTGGTTCTCTTACGTCTGAGAGGTGGTTCCTGCATGCCTGGCAGGTTATTGCGGATTGTCTGCCAGGTGGTTCTCTCATAGCCAGCTGTTGATTTTGGCCTGTCAGGCAGGTGGTTCTGGTGAGTCCAGCAGGTGGCTCCGGCGTGCTCGGCAGGTGGTTCTGGCATGTCTGGCAGGTGGTTCCGGCGAGTTGAGCAGCTGGTTCCAGCCTGTCCGTCAGGTTAGGGTTAGGGATAGGGTTAGGGTTACGGTTAGGGTTAGGGTTTAGGGTTTGGGGTTAGGGGTTAGGGTTAGGGGTAGGGTTAGGGTTAGGGTTACGGTTGGGTTAGGGTTTAGGGTTAGGCTTAGGGTTAGGGGTTAGGGTTAGGGTTAGGGCCCGGCACGTGGTTCCGGCGAGGCGAGCAGGTGGCTCCGGCGCGCTCGGCAGGTGCTTCCGCTGCGCCCGGCAGGTGGTTCCGGCGAGGCGAGCAGGTTGTTCCTGCGTGCTCGGCAGGTGGTTCAGTTGGGTCTGGCAGGTGGTTTCGGTCTGTTCGGGGTGTGGTTCCAGCATCTCAGGCACATGGTTCTGGCACGTCTGAGAGGTGGTTCCGGCTGGCCCAACAGGTGTTTCTGGAGTCTCCGCCAAGTGGTTCTGGCGTAGCTGGCAGGTGATGTTGGCGTGACTGGCAGGTGGTTCCAGCCAGCCCGGCAGGTGTTTCCGGAGTGTTCACCAACTGGCTGTGGCGTAGCCGGCAGGTGATTTTGCCGTGTCTTACAGGTGGTTCTGGCGAGTCGAGCAGGTGCTTCCGGCATGCTCGGCAGGTGCTTCCGGTGTCATTGGCATGTGGTTCTGGCAGGTCTGAGAGGTGGTTCCGGCATGCCTGAACAGGTGATTCCGGAGTGTTCGCCAAGCGGTTCTGGCATAGGCGGCAGGTGATTTTGCCATGTCCAGAATGTGGTTCCAGCGAGTCGAACATGTGGTTCCGGCGTGTCCGGCAGGTGTTTCCGGTCTGTCCAGCAGGTGGTTCTGGGGTGTCCGGCATGAGGTTCTGGCACGTCTGAGAGGTGGTTCCGGCCGGCCCGACATGCGTTTCCGGAGTGTCCGCCACGTGGTTCAGGCACGTCTGAGAGGTGGTTCCAGCATGCCCGGCAGGTTTTCCCGGAGAGTCCTCCAAGTGGTTCTGGCGTAGCCCGCAGGTGATTTTGGTGTGTCCGGCAGGTTGTTCCATTCTGTCCGATAGGTTGTTCCGGCATGTCCAGCACGTGCTTCTGGCACTTCTGAGAGGTGGTTCTGGCATGCCGGGCAGGTTATTCCGGAGTGTCCGGTAAGTGGTTCTGGTGTAGCCGGCAGTTCATTTTGGCGTGTCTGGCACATGGGTCCTGCGAGTCGAGCAGGTGGCTCCGGCGCGCTCGGCAGGTGCTTCCGCTGGGCCCGGCAGGTGGTTCTGGCGAGGCGAGCATGTGGCTCCGGCGTGCTTCGCACGTGCTTCCGCTGGGCCCGGCAGGTGTTTCCGGCGAGGCGAGCAGGTGGCTCCGGCGCGCTCGGCAGGTGCTTCCGCTGTGCCCGGCAGGTGGTTCCGGCGAGTTGAGCAGCTGGTTCCAGCCTGTCCGTCAGGTTAGGGTTAGGGATAGGGTTAGGGTTACGGTTAGGGTTAGGGTTTAGGGTTTGGGGTTAGGGGTTAGGGTTAGGGGTAGGGTTAGGGTTAGGGTTACGGTTGGGTTAGGGTTTAGGGTTAGGCTTAGGGTTAGGGGATAGGGTTAGGGTTAGGGTTTGGGGATAGGGTTAGGGTTAGGGTTAGGGTTGGGGCCCGGCGCGTGGTTCCGGCGAGGCGAGCAGGTGGCTCCGGCGCGCTCGGCAGGTGCTTCCGCTGTGCCGGGCAGGTGGTTCCGGCGAGGCGACCAGGTGGCTCCGGCGCGCTCGGCAGGTGCTTCCGCTGCACCCGGCAGGTGGTTCCGGCGAGGCGAGCAGGTGGCTCCGGCGCGCCCGGCAGGTGCTTCCGCTGGGCCTGGCAGGTGGTTCCGGCGAGGCGAGCAGGTGGCTCCGGCGCGCCGGGCAGTTGGTTCCGGCGAGGCGAGCATGTGGCTCCGGCGCGCTCGGCAGGTGCTTCCGCTGCGCCCGGCAGGTGGTTCCGTTGAGGCGAGCAGGTTGTTCCTGCGTGCTCGGCAGGTGGTTCAGTTGGGTCTGGCAGGTGGTTTCGGTCTGTTCGGGGTGTGGTTCCAGCATCTCAGGCACATGGTTCTGGCACGTCTGAGAGGTGGTTCCGGCTGGCCCAGCAGGTGTTTCTGGAGTCTCCGCCAAGTGGTTCTGGCGTAGCTGGCAGGTGATGTTGGCGTGACTGGCAGGTGGTTCCAGCCAGCCCGGCAGGTGTTTCCGGAGTGTTCACCAACTGGCTGTGGCGTAGCCGGCAGGTGATTTTGGCGTGTCCGACAGGTGGTTCTGGCGAGTCGAGCAGGTGCTTCCGGCATGCTCGGCAGGTGCTTCCGGTGTCATTGGCATGTGGTTCTGGCAGGTCTGAGAGGTGGTTCCGGCATGCCTGACAGGTGATTCCGGAGTGTTCGCCAAGCGGTTCTGGCATAGGCGGCAGGTGATTTTGCCATGTCCAGAATGTGGTTCCAGCGAGTCGAAAATGTGGTTCCGGCGTGTCCGGCAGGTGTTTCCGGACTGTCCAGCAGCTGGTTCTGGGGTGTCCGGCATGAGGTTCTGGCACGTCTGAGAGGTGGTTCCGGCCGGCCCGACATGCGTTTCCGGAGTGTCCGCCACGTGGTTCAGGCGCGTCTGAGAGGTGGTTCCAGCATGCCCGGCAGGTTTTCCCGGAGAGTCCTCCAAGTGGTTCTGGCGTAGCCCGCAGGTGATTTTGGTGTGTCCGGCAGGTTGTTCCGTTCTGTCCGATAGGTTGTTCCGGCATGTCCAGCACGTGCTTCTGGCACTTCTGAGAGGTGGTTCTGGCATGCCGGGCAGGTTATTCCGGAGTGTCCGGTAAGTGGTTCTGGTGTAGCCGGCAGTTCATTTTGGCGTGTCTGGCACATGGGTCCTGCGAGTCGAGCAGGTGGTTCCGGCGTGCTCGGCAGGTGGTCCAGGCATGTCCGGCAGGTGGTTCCAGTCTGTCCAGGACATGGTTCCAGCGTGTCCGGCACGTGGTTCTCTTACGTCTGAGAGGTGGTTCCTGCATGCCTGGCAGGTTATTGCGGATTGTCTGCCAGGTGGTTCTCTCATAGCCAGCTGTTGATTTTGGCCTGTCAGGCAGGTGGTTCTGGTGAGTCCAGCAGGTGGCTCCGGCGTGCTCGGCAGGTGGTTCTGGCATGTCTGGCAGGTGGTTCCGGCGAGTTGAGCAGCTGGTTCCAGCCTGTCCGTCAGGTTAGGGTTAGGGATAGGGTTAGGGTTACAGTTAGGGTTAGGGTTTAGGGTTTGGGGTTAGGGGTTAGGGTTAGGGGTAGGGTTAGGGTTAGGGTTACGGTTGGGTTAGGGTTTAGGGTTAGGCTTAGGGTTAGGGGTTAGGGTTAGGGTTAGGGTTTGGGGATAGGGTTACGGTTAGGGTTAGGGTTAGGGCCCGGCACGTGGTTCCGGCGAGGCGAGCAGGTGGCTCCGGCGCGCTCGGCAGGTGCTTCCGCTGGGCCTGGCGGGTGGTTCCGGCGAGGCGAGCAGGTGGCTCCGGCGCGCTGCGCAGGTGGTTCAGTTGGGTCTGGCAGGTGGTTTCGGTCTGTTCGGGGTGTGGTTCCCGCATCTCAGGCACATGGTTCTGGCACGTCTGAGAGGTGGTTCCGGCTGGCCCAGCAGGTGTTTCTGGAGTCTCCGCCAAGTGGTTCTGGCGTAGCTGGCAGGTGATGTTGGCGTGACTGGCAGGTGGTTCCAGCCAGCCCGGCAGGTGTTTCCGGAGTGTTCACCCACTGGCTGTGGCGTAGCCGGCAGGTGATTTTGGCGTGTCCGACAGGTGGTTCTGGCGAGTCGAGCAGGTGCTTCCGGCATGCTCGGCAGGTGCTTCCGGTGTCATTGGCATGTGGTTCTGGCAGGTCTGAGAGGTGGTTCCGGCATGCCTGACAGGTGATTCCGGAGTGTTCGCCAAGCGGTTCTGGCATAGGCGGCAGGTGATTTTGCCATGTCCAGAATGTGGTTCCAGCGAGTCGAAAATGTGGTTCCGGCGTGTCCGGCAGGTGTTTCCGGACTGTCCAGCAGCTGGTTCTGGGGTGTCCGGCATGAGGTTCTGGCACGTCTGAGAGGTGGTTCCGGCCGGCCCGACATGCGTTTCCGGAGTGTCCGCCACGTGGTTCAGGCGCGTCTGAGAGGTGGTTCCAGCATGCCCGGCAGGTTTTCCCGGAGAGTCCTCCAAGTGGTTCTGGCGTAGCCCGCAGGTGATTTTGGTGTGTCCGGCAGGTTGTTCCGTTCTGTCCGATAGGTTGTTCCGGCATGTCCAGCACGTGCTTCTGGCACTTCTGAGAGGTGGTTCTGGCATGCCGGGCAGGTTATTCCGGAGTGTCCGGTAAGTGGTTCTGGTGTAGCCGGCAGTTCATTTTGGCGTGTCTGGCACATGGGTCCTGCGAGTCGAGCAGGTGGTTCCGGCGTGCTCGGCAGGTGGTCCAGGCATGTCCGGCAGGTGGTTCCAGTCTGTCCAGGACATGGTTCCAGCGTGTCCGGCACGTGGTTCTCTTACGTCTGAGAGGTGGTTCCTGCATGCCTGGCAGGTTATTGCGGATTGTCTGCCAGGTGGTTCTCTCATAGCCAGCTGTTGATTTTGGCCTGTCAGGCAGGTGGTTCTGGTGAGTCCAGCAGGTGGCTCCGGCGTGCTCGGCAGGTGGTTCTGGCATGTCTGGCAGGTGGTTCCGGCGAGTTGAGCAGCTGGTTCCAGCCTGTCCGTCAGGTTAGGGTTAGGGATAGGGTTAGGGTTACAGTTAGGGTTAGGGTTTAGGGTTTGGGGTTAGGGGTTAGGGTTAGGGGTAGGGTTAGGGTTAGGGTTACGGTTGGGTTAGGGTTTAGGGTTAGGCTTAGGGTTAGGGGTTAGGGTTAGGGTTAGGGTTTGGGGATAGGGTTACGGTTAGGGTTAGGGTTAGGGCCCGGCACGTGGTTCCGGCGAGGCGAGCAGGTGGCTCCGGCGCGCTCGGCAGGTGCTTCCGCTGGGCCTGGCGGGTGGTTCCGGCGAGGCGAGCAGGTGGCTCCGGCGCGCTGCGCAGGTGGTTCAGTTGGGTCTGGCAGGTGGTTTCGGTCTGTTCGGGGTGTGGTTCCCGCATCTCAGGCACATGGTTCTGGCACGTCTGAGAGGTGGTTCCGGCTGGCCCAGCAGGTGTTTCTGGAGTCTCCGCCAAGTGGTTCTGGCGTAGCTGGCAGGTGATGTTGGCGTGACTGGCAGGTGGTTCCAGCCAGCCCGGCAGGTGTTTCCGGAGTGTTCACCCACTGGCTGTGGCGTAGCCGGCAGGTGATTTTGGCGTGTCCGACAGGTGGTTCTGGCGAGTCGAGCAGGTGCTTCCGGCATGCTCGGCAGGTGCTTCCGGTGTCATTGGCATGTGGTTCTGGCAGGTCTGAGAGGTGGTTACGGCATGCCTGACAGGTGATTCCGGAGTGTTCGCCAAGCGGTTCTGGCATAGGCGGCAGGTGATTTTGCCATGTCCAGAATGTGGTTCCAGCGAGTCGAAAATGTGGTTCCGGCGTGTCCGGCAGGTGTTTCCGGACTGTCCAGCAGCTGGTTCTGGGGTGTCCGGCATGAGGTTCTGGCACGTCTGAGAGGTGGTTCCGGCCGGCCCGACATGCGTTTCCGGAGTGTCCGCCACGTGGTTCAGGCGCGTCTGAGAGGTGGTTCCAGCATGCCCGGCAGGTTTTCCCGGAGAGTCCTCCAAGTGGTTCTGGCGTAGCCCGCAGGTGATTTTGGTGTGTCCGGCAGGTTGTTCCGTTCTGTCCGATAGGTTGTTCCGGCATGTCCAGCACGTGCTTCTGGCACTTCTGAGAGGTGGTTCTGGCATGCCGGGCAGGTTATTCCGGAGTGTCCGGTAAGTGGTTCTGGTGTAGCCGGCAGTTCATTTTGGCGTGTGTGGCACATGGGTCCTGCGAGTCGAGCAGGTGGTTCCGGCGTGCTCGGCAGGTGGTCCAGGCATGTCCGGCAGGTGGTTCCAGTCTGTCCAGGACGTGGTTCCAGCGTGTCCGGCACGTGGTTCTCTTACGTCTGAGAGGTGGTTCCTGCATGCCTGGCAGGTTATTGCGGATTGTCTGCCAGGTGGTTCTCTCATAGCCAGCTGTTGATTTTGGCCTGTCAGGCAGGTGGTTCTGGTGAGTCCAGCAGGTGGCTCCGGCGTGCTCGGCAGGTGGTTCTGGCATGTCTGGCAGGTGGTTCCGGCGAGTTGAGCAGCTGGTTCCAGCCTGTCCGTCAGGTTAGGGTTAGGGATAGGGTTAGGGTTACAGTTAGGGTTAGGGTTTAGGGTTTGGGGTTAGGGGTTAGGGTTAGGGGTAGGGTTAGGGTTAGGGTTACGGTTGGGTTAGGGTTTAGGGTTAGGCTTAGGGTTAGGGGTTAGGGTTAGGGTTAGGGTTTGGGGATAGGGTTAGGGTTAGGGTTAGGGTTAGGGCCCGGCACGTGGTTCCGGCGAGGCGAGCAGGTGGCTCCGGCGCGCTCGGCAGGTGCTTCCGCTGCGCCCGGCAGGTGGTTCCGGCGAGGCGAGCAGGTTGTTCCTGCGTGCTCGGCAGGTGCTTCAGTTGGGTCTGGCAGGTGGTTTCGGTCTGTTCGGGGTGTGGTTCCAGCATCTCAGGCACGTGGTTCTGGCACGTCTGAGAGGTGGTTCCGGCTGGCCCAACAGGTGTTTCTGGAGTCTCCGCCAAGTGGTTCTGGCGTAGCTGGCAGGTGATGTTGGCGTGACTGGCAGGTGGTTCCAGCCAGCCCGGCAGGTGTTTCCGGAGTGTTCACCAACTGGCTGTGGCGTAGCCGGCAGGTGATTTTGGCGTGTCCGACAGGTGGTTCTGGCGAGTCGAGCAGGTGCTTCCGGCATGCTCGGCAGGTGCTTCCGGTGTCATTGGCATGTGGTCCTGGCAGGTCTGAGAGGTGGTTCCGGCATGCCTGACAGGTGATTCCGGAGTGTTCGCCAAGCGGTTCTGGCATAGGCGGCAGGTGATTTTGCCATGTCCAGAATGTGGTTCCAGCGAGTCGAACATGTGGTTCCGGCGTGTCCGGCAGGTGTTTCCGGTCTGTCCAGCAGGTGGTTCTGGGGTGTCCGGCATGAGGTTCTGGCACGTCTGAGAGGTGGTTCCGGCCGGCCCGACATGCGTTTCCGGAGTGTCCGCCACGTGGTTCAGGCACGTCTGAGAGGTGGTTCCAGCATGCCCGGCAGGTTTTCCCGGAGAGTCCTCCAAGTGGTTCTGGCGTAGCCCGCAGGTGATTTTGGTGTGTCCGGCAGGTTGTTCCGTTCTGTCCGATAGGTTGTTCCGGCATGTCCAGCACGTGCTTCTGGCACTTCTGAGAGGTGGTTCTGGCATGCCGGGCAGGTTATTCCGGAGTGTCCGGTAAGTGGTTCTGGTGTAGCCGGCAGTTCATTTTGGCGTGTCTGGCACATGGGTCCTGCGAGTCGAGCAGGTGGTTCCGGCGTGCTCGGCAGGTGGTCCAGGCATGTCCGGCAGGTGGTTCCAGTCTGTCCAGGACGTGGTTCCAGCGTGTCCGGCACGTGGTTCTCTTACGTCTGAGAGGTGGTTCCTGCATGCCTGGCAGGTTATTGCGGATTGTCTGCCAGGTGGTTCTCTCATAGCCAGCTGTTGATTTTGGCCTGTCAGGCAGGTGGTTCTGGTGAGTCCAGCAGGTGGCTCCGGCGTGCTCGGCAGGTGGTTCTGGCATGTCTGGCAGGTGGTTCCGGCGAGTTGAGCAGCTGGTTCCAGCCTGTCCGTCAGGTTAGGGTTAGGGATAGGGTTAGGGTTACGGTTAGGGTTAGGGTTTAGGGTTTGGGGTTAGGGGTTAGGGTTAGGGGTAGGGTTAGGGTTAGGTTTACGGTTGGGTTAGGGTTTAGGGTTAGGCTTAGGGTTAGGGGTTAGGGTTAGGGTTAGGGTTTGGGGATAGGGTTACGGTTAGGGTTAGGGTTAGGGCCCGGCACGTGGTTCCGGCGAGGCGAGCAGGTGGCTCCGGCGCGCTCGGCAGGTGCTTCAGTTGGGTCTGGCTGGTGGTTTCGGTCTGTTCGGGGTGTGGTTCCAGCATCTCAGGCACATGGTTCTGGCACGTCTGAGAGGTGGTTCCGGCTGGCCCAACAGATGTTTCTGGAGTCTCCGCCAAGTGGTTCTGGCGTAGCTGGCAGGTGATGTTGGCGTGACTGGCAGGTGGTTCCAGCCAGCCCGGCAGGTGTTTCCGGAGTGTTCACCAACTGGCTGTGGCGTAGCCGGCAGGTGATTTTGCCGTGTCTGACAGGTGGTTCTGGCGAGTCGAGCAGGTGCTTCCGGCATGCTCAGCAGGTGCTTCCGGTGTCATTGGCATGTGGTTCTGGCATGTCTGAGAGGTGGTTCCGGCATGCCTGACAGGTGATTCCGGAGTGTTCGCCAAGCGGTTCTGGCATAGGCGGCAGGTGATTTTGCCATGTCCAGAATGTGGTTCCAGCGAGTCGAACATGTGGTTCCGGCGTGTCCGGCAGGTGTTTCCGGTCTGTCCAGCAGGTGGTTCTGGGGTGTCCGGCATGAGGTTCTGGCACGTCTGAGAGGTGGTTCCGGCCGGCCCGACATGCGTTTCCGGAGTGTCCGCCACGTGGTTCAGGCACGTCTGAGAGGTGGTTCCAGCATGCCCGGCAGGTTTTCCCGGAGAGTCCTCCAAGTGGTTCTGGCGTAGCCCGCAGGTGATTTTGGTGTGTCCGGCAGGTTGTTCCATTCTGTCCGATAGGTTGTTCCGGCATGTCCAGCACGTGCTTCTGGCACTTCTGCGAGGTGGTTCTGGCATGCCGGGCAGGTTATTCCGGAGTGTCCGGTAAGTGGTTCTGGTGTAGCCGGCAGTTCATTTTGGCGTGTCTGGCACATGGGTCCTGCGAGTCGAGCAGGTGGTTCCGGCGTGCTCGGCAGGTGCTTCCGCTGGGCCTGGCGGGTGGTTCCGGCGAGGCGAGCAGGTGGCTCCGGCGCGCTGGGCTGGTGGTTCCGGCGAGGTGAGCAGGAGGCTCCGGCGCGCTCGGCAGGTGGTTCAGTTGGGTCTGGCAGGTGGTTTCGGTCTGTTCGGGGTGTGGTTCCAGCATCTCAGGCACATGGTTCTGGCACGTCTGAGAGGTGGTTCCGGCTGGCCCAACAGGTGTTTCTGGAGTCTCCGCCAAGTGCTTCTGGCGTAGCTGGCAGGTGGTTCCAGCCAGCCCGGCAGGTGTTTCCGGAGTGTTCACCAACTGGCTGTGGCGTAGCCGGCAGGTGATTTTGGCGTGTCCGACAGGTGGTTCTGGCGAGTCGAGCAGGTGCTTCCGGCATGCTCGGCAGGTGCTTCCGGTGTCATTGGCATGTGGTTCTGGCAGGTCTGAGAGGTGGTTCCGGCATGCCTGACAGGTGATTCCGGAGTGTTCGCCAAGCGGTTCTGGCATAGGCGGCAGGTGATTTTGCCATGTCCAGAATGTGGTTCCAGCGAGTCGAACATGTGGTTCCGGCGGGTCCGGCAGGTGTTTCCGGTCTGTCCAGCAGGTGGTTCTGGGGTGTCCGGCATGAGGTTCTGGCACGTCTGAGAGGTGGTTCCGGCCGGCCCGACATGCGTTTCCGGAGTGTCCGCCACGTGGTTCAGGCACGTCTGAGAGGTGGTTCCAGCATGCCCGGCAGGTTTTCCCGGAGAGTCCTCCAAGTGGTTCTGGCGTAGCCCGCAGGTGATTTTGGTGTGTCTGGCAGGTTGTTCCGTTCTGTCCGATAGGTTGTTCCGGCATGTCCAGCACGTGCTTCTGGCACTTCTGAGAGGTGGTTCTGGCATGCCGGGCAGGTTATTCCGGAGTGTCCGGTAAGTGGTTCTGGTGTAGCCGGCAGTTCATTTTGGCGTGTCTGGCACATGGGTCCTGCGAGTCGAGCAGGTGGTTCCGGCGTGCTCGGCAGGTGGTCCAGGCATGTCCGGCAGGTGGTTCCAGTCTGTCCAGGATGTGGTTCCAGCGTGTCCGGCACGTGGTTATCTTACGTCTGAGAGGTGGTTCCTGCATGCCTGGCAGGTTATTGCGGATTGTCTGCCAGGTGGTTCTCTCATAGCCAGCTGTTGATTTTGGCCTGTCAGGCAGGTGGTTCTGGTGAGTCCAGCAGGTGGCTCCGGCGTGCTCGGCAGGTGGTTCTGGCATGTCTGGCAGGTGGTTCCGGCGAGTTGAGCAGCTGGTTCCAGCCTGTCCGTCAGGTTAGGGTTAGGGATAGGGTTAGGGTTACGGTTAGGGTTAGGGTTTAGGGTTTGGGGTTAGGGGTTAGGGTTAGGGGTAGGGTTAGGGTTAGGGTTACGGTTGGGTTAGGGTTTAGGGTTAGGCTTAGGGTTAGGGGTTAGGGTTAGGGTTAGGGTTTGGGGATAGGGTTAGGGTTAGGGTTAGGGTTAGGGTTAGTGCCCGGCACGTGGTTACGGCGATGCGAGCAGGTGGCTCCGGCGCGCTCGGCAGGTGCTTCCGCTGGGCCCGGCAGGTGGTTCCGGCGAGGCGAGCAGGTGGCTCCGGCGCGCTCGGCAGGTGCTTCCGCTGCGCCCGGCAAGTGGTTCCGGCGAGGCGAGCAGGTTGTTCCTGCGTGCTCGGCAGGTGGTTCAGTTGGGTCTGGCAGGTGGTTTCGGTCTGTTCGTGGTGTGGTTCCAGCATCTCAGGCACATGGTTCTGGCACGTCTGAGAGGTGGTTCCGGCTGGCCCAACAGGTGTTTCTGGAGTCTCCGCCAAGTGGTTCTGGCGTAGCTGGCAGGTGGTTCCAGCCAGCCCGGCAGGTGTTTCCGGAGTGTTCACCAACTGGCTGTGGCGTAGCCGGCAGGTGATTTTGGCGTGTCCGACAGGTGGTTCTGGCGAGTCGAGCAGGTGCTCCGGCGCGCACGGCAGGTGCTTCCGCTGGGCCTGGCAGGTGGTTCCGGCGAGGCGAGCAGGTGGCTCCGGCGCGCCGGGCAGGTGGTTCCGGCGAGGTGAGCAGGTGGCTCCGGCGCGCTCGGCAGGTGCTTCAGTTGGGTCTGGCAGGTGGTTTCGGTCTGTTCGGGGTGTGGTTCCAGCATCTCAGGCACATGGTTCTGGCACGTCTGAGAGGTGGTTCCGGCTGGCCCAACAGGTGTTTCTGGAGTCTCCGCCAAGTGGTTCTGGCGTAGCTGGCAGGTGATGTTGGCGTGACTGGCAGGTGGTTCCAGCCAGCCCGGCAGGTGTTTCCGGAGTGTTCACCAACTGGCTGTGGCGTAGCCGGCAGGTGATTTTGCCGTGTCTGACAGGTGGTTCTGGCGAGTCGAGCAGGTGCTTCCGGCATGCTCGGCAGGTGCTTCCGGTGTCATTGGCATGTGGTTCTGGCATGTCTGAGAGGTGGTTCCGGCATGCCTGACAGGTGATTCCGGAGTGTTCGCCAAGCGGTTCTGGCATAGGCGGCAGGTGATTTTGCCATGTCCAGAATGTGGTTCCAGCAAGTCGAACATGTGGTTCCGGCGTGTCCGGCAGGTGTTTCCGGTCTGTCCAGCAGGTGGTTCTGGGGTGTCCGGCATGAGGTTCTGGCACGTCTGAGAGGTGGTTCCGGCCGGCCCGACATGCGTTTCCGGAGTGTCCGCCACGTGGTTCAGGCACGTCTGAGAGGTGGTTCCAGCATGCCCGGCAGGTTTTCCCGGAGAGTCCTCCAAGTGGTTCTGGCGTAGCCCGCAGGTGATTTTGGTGTGTCCGGCAGGTTGTTCCATTCTGTCCGATAGGTTGTTCCGGCATGTCCAGCACGTGCTTCTGGCACTTCTGAGAGGTGGTTCTGGCATGCCGGGCAGGTTATTCCGGAGTGTCCGGTAAGTGGTTCTGGTGTAGCCGGCAGTTCATTTTGGCGTGTCTGGCACATGGGTCCTGCGAGTCGAGCAGGTGGTTCCGGCGTGCTCGGCAGGTGGTCCAGGCATGTCCGGCAGGTGGTTCCAGTCTGTCCAGGATGTGGTTCCAGCGTGTCCGGCACGTGGTTATCTTACGTCTGAGAGGTGGTTCCTGCATGCCTGGCAGGTTATTGCGGATTGTCTGCCAGGTGGTTCTCTCATAGCCAGCTGTTGATTTTGGCCTGTCAGGCAGGTGGTTCTGGTGAGTCCAGCAGGTGGCTCCGGCGTGCTCGGCAGGTGGTTCTGGCATGTCTGGCAGGTGGTTCCGGCGAGTTGAGCAGCTGGTTCCAGCCTGTCCGTCAGGTTAGGGTTAGGGATAGGGTTAGGGTTACGGTTAGGGTTAGGGTTTAGGGTTTGGGGTTAGGGGTTAGGGTTAGGGGTAGGGTTAGGGTTAGGGTTACGGTTGGGTTAGGGTTTAGGGTTAGGCTTAGGGTTAGGGGTTAGGGTTAGGGTTAGGGTTTGGGGATAGGGTTAGGGTTAGGGTTAGGGTTAGGGCCCGGCGTGTGGTTCCGGGGAGGCGAGCAGGTGGCTCCGGCGTGCTCGGCAGGTGCTTCCGCTGGGCCCGGCAGGTGGTTCCAGCGAGGCGAGCAGGTGGCTCCGGCGTGCTTGGCACGTGCTTGCGCTGGGCCCGGCAGGTGGTTCCGGCGAGGCGAGCAGGTGGCTCCGGCGCGCTCGGCAGGTGCTTCCGCTGCACCCGGCAGGTGGTTCCGGCGAGTTGAGCAGCTGGTTCCAGCCTGTCCGTCAGGTTAGGGTTAGGGATAGGGTTAGGGTTACAGTTAGGGTAAGGGTTTAGGGTTTGGGGTTAGGGGTTAGGGTTAGGGGTAGGGTTAGGGTTAGGGTTACGGTTGGGTTAGGGTTTAGGGTTAGGCTTAGGGTTAGGGGTTAGGGTTAGGGTTAGGGTTTGGGGATAGGGTTAGGGTTAGGGTCAGGGTTAGGGTTAGGGCCCGGCACGTGGTTCCGGCGACGCGAGCAGGTGGCTCCGGCGCGCTCGGCAGGTGCTTCCGCTGGGCCCGGCAGGTGGTTCCGGCGAGGCGAGCAGGTGGCTCCGGCGCGCTCGGCAGGTGCTTCCGCTGCGCCCGGCAAGTGGTTCCGGCGAGGCGAGCAGGTTGTTCCTGCGTGCTCGGCAGGTGGTTCAGTTGGGTCTGGCTGGTGGTTTCGGTCTGTTTGGGGTGTGGTTCCAGCATCTCAGGCACATGGTTCTGGCACGTCTGAGAGGCGGTTCCGGCTGGCCCAACAGGTGTTTCTGGAGTCTCCGCCAAGTGGTTCTGGCGTAGCTGGCAGGTGGTTCCAGCCAGCCCGGCAGGTGTTTCCGGAGTGTTCACCAACTGGCTGTGGCGTAGCCGGCAGGTGATTTTGGCGTGTCCGACAGGTGGTTCTGGCGAGTCGAGCAGGTGCTCCGGCGCGCACGGCAGGTGCTTCCGCTGGGCCTGGCAGGTGGTTCCGGCGAGGTGAGCAGGTGGCTCCGGCGCGCCGGGCAGGTGGTTCCGGCGAGGTGAGCAGGTGGCTCCGGCGCGCTCGGCAGGTGGTTCAGTTGGGTCTGGCAGGTGGTTTCGGTCTGTTCGGGGTGTGGTTCCAGCATCTCAGGCACATGGTTCTGGCACGTCTGAGAGTTGGTTCCGGCTGGCCCAACAGGTGTTTCTGGAGTCTCCGCCAAGTGCTTCTGGCGTAGCTGGCAGGTGGTTCCAGCCAGCCCGGCAGGTGTTTCCGGAGTGTTCACCAACTGGCTGTGGCGTAGCCGGCAGGTGATTTTGGCGTGTCCGACAGGTGGTTCTGGCGAGTCGAGCAGGTGCTTCCGGCATGCTCGGCAGGTGCTTCCGGTGTCATTGGCATGTGGTTCTGGCAGGTCTGAGAGGTGGTTCCGGCATGCCTGACAGGTGATTCCGGAGTGTTCGCCAAGCGGTTCTGGCATAGGCGGCAGGTGATTTTGCCATGTCCAGAATGTGGTTCCAGCGAGTCGAACATGTGGTTCCGGCGTGTCCGGCAGGTGTTTCCGGTCTGTCCAGCAGGTGGTTCTGGGGTGTCCGGCATGAGGTTCTGGCACGTCTGAGAGGTGGTTCCGGCCGGCCCGACATGCGTTTCCGGAGTGTCCGCCACCTGGTTCAGGCACGTCTGAGAGGTGGTTCCAGCATGCCCGGCAGGTTTTCCCGGAGAGTCCTCCAAGTGGTTCTGGCGTAGCCCGCAGGTGATTTTGGTGTGTCTGGCAGGTTGTTCCGTTCTGTCCGATAGGTTGTTCCGGCATGTCCAGCACGTGCTTCTGGCACTTCTGAGAGGTGGTTCTGGCATGCCGGGCAGGTTATTCCGGAGTGTCCGGTAAGTGGTTCTGGTGTAGCCGGCAGTTCATTTTGGCGTGTCTGGCACATGGGTCCTGCGAGTCGAGCAGGTGGTTCCGGCGTGCTCGGCAGGTGGTCCAGGCATGTCCGGCAGGTGGTTCCAGTCTGTCCAGGACGTGGTTCCAGCGTGTCCGGCACGTGGTTCTCTTACGTCTGAGAGGTGGTTCCTGCATGCCTGGCAGGTTATTGCGGATTGTCTGCCAGGTGGTTCTCTCATAGCCAGCTGTTGATTTTGGCCTGTCAGGCAGGTGGTTCTGGTGAGTCCAGCAGGTGGCTCCGGCGTGCTCGGCAGGTGGTTCTGGCATGTCTGGCAGGTGGTTCCGGCGAGTTGAGCAGCTGGTTCCAGCCTGTCCGTCAGGTTAGGGTTAGGGATAGGGTTAGGGTTACAGTTAGGGTTAGGGTTTAGGGTTTGGGGTTAGGGGTTAGGGTTAGGGGTAGGGTTAGGGTTAGGGTTACGGTTGGGTTAGGGTTTAGGGTTAGGCTTAGGGTTAGGGGTTAGGGTTAGGGTTAGGGTTTGGGGATAGGGTTAGGGTTAGGGTTAGGGTTAGGGCCCGGCACGTGGTTCCGGCGAGGCGAGCAGGTGGCTCCGGCGCGCTCGGCAGGTGCTTCCGCGGCGCCCGGCAGGTGGTTCCGGCGAGGCGAGCAGGTTGTTCCTGCGTGCTCGGCAGGTGCTTCAGTTGGGTCTGGCTGGTGGTTTCGGTCTGTTCGGGGTGTGGTTCCAGCATCTCAGGCACATGGTTCTGGCACGTCTGAGAGGTGGTTCCGGCTGGCCCAACAGATGTTTCTGGAGTCTCCGCCAAGTGGTTCTGGCGTAGCTGGCAGGTGATGTTGGCGTGACTGGCAGGTGGTTCCAGCCAGCCCGGCAGGTGTTTCCGGAGTGTTCACCAACTGGCTGTGGCGTAGCCGGCAGGTGATTTTGCCGTGTCTGACAGGTGGTTCTGGCGAGTCGAGCAGGTGCTTCCGGCATGCTCAGCAGGTGCTTCCGGTGTCATTGGCATGTGGTTCTGGCATGTCTGAGAGGTGGTTCCGGCATGCCTGACAGGTGATTCCGGAGTGTTCGCCAAGCGGTTCTGGCATAGGCGGCAGGTGATTTTGCCATGTCCAGAATGTGGTTCCAGCGAGTCGAACATGTGGTTCCGGCGGGTCCGGCAGGTGTTTCCGGTCTGTCCAGCAGGTGGTTCTGGGGTGTCCGGCATGAGGTTCTGGCACGTCTGAGAGGTGGTTCCGGCCGGCCCGACATGCGTTTCCGGAGTGTCCGCCACGTGGTTCAGGCACGTCTGAGAGGTGGTTCCAGCATGCCCGGCAGGTTTTCCCGGAGAGTCCTCCAAGTGGTTCTGGCGTAGCCCGCAGGTGATTTTGGTGTGTCCGGCAGGTTGTTCCATTCTGTCCGATAGGTTGTTCCGGCATGTCCAGCACGTGCTTCTGGCACTTCTGAGAGGTGGTTCTGGCATGCCGGGCAGGTTATTCCGGAGTGTCCGGTAAGTGGTTCTGGTGTAGCCGGCAGTTCATTTTGGCGTGTCTGGCACATGGGTCCTGCGAGTCGAGCAGGTGGTTCCGGCGTTCTCGGCAGGTGCTTCCGCTGGGCCTGGCGGGTGGTTCCGGCGAGGCGAGCAGGTGGCTCCTGCGCGCTGGGCTGGTGGTTCCGGCGAGGTGAGCAGGAGGCTCCGGCGCGCTCGGCAGGTGGTTCAGTTGGGTCTGGCAGGTGGTTTCGGTCTGTTCGGGGTGTGGTTCCAGCATCTCAGGCACATGGTTCTGGCACGTCTGAGAGGTGGTTCCGGCTGGCCCAACAGGTGTTTCTGGAGTCTCCGCCAAGTGCTTCTGGCGTAGCTGGCAGGTGGTTCCAGCCAGCCCGGCAGGTGTTTCCGGAGTGTTCACCAACTGGCTGTGGCGTAGCCGGCAGGTGATTTTGGCGTGTCCGACAGGTGGTTCTGGCGAGTCGAGCAGGTGCTTCCGGCATGCTCGGCAGGTGCTTCCGGTGTCATTGGCATGTGGTTCTGGCAGGTCTGAGAGGTGGTTCCGGCATGCCTGACAGGTGATTCCGGAGTGTTCGCCAAGCGGTTCTGGCATAGGCGGCAGGTGATTTTGCCATGTCCAGAATGTGGTTCCAGCGAGTCGAACATGTGGTTCCGGCGGGTCCGGCAGGTGTTTCCGGTCTGTCCAGCAGGTGGTTCTGGGGTGTCCGGCATGAGGTTCTGGCACGTCTGAGAGGTGGTTCCGGCCGGCCCGACATGCGTTTCCGGAGTGTCCGCCACGTGGTTCAGGCACGTCTGAGAGGTGGTTCCAGCATGCCCGGCAGGTTTTCCCGGAGAGTCCTCCAAGTGGTTCTGGCGTAGCCCGCAGGTGATTTTGGTGTGTCTGGCAGGTTGTTCCGTTCTGTCCGATAGGTTGTTCCGGCATGTCCAGCACGTGCTTCTGGCACTTCTGAGAGGTGGTTCTGGCATGCCGGGCAGGTTATTCCGGAGTGTCCGGTAAGTGGTTCTGGTGTAGCCGGCAGTTCATTTTGGCGTGTCTGGCACATGGGTCCTGCGAGTCGAGCAGGTGGTTCCGGCGTGCTCGGCAGGTGGTCCAGGCATGTCCGGCAGGTGGTTCCAGTCTGTCCAGGACGTGGTTCCAGCGTGTCCGGCACGTGGTTCTCTTACGTCTGAGAGGTGGTTCCTGCATGCCTGGCAGGTTATTGCGGATTGTCTGCCAGGTGGTTCTCTCATAGCCAGCTGTTGATTTTGGCCTGTCAGGCAGGTGGTTCTGGTGAGTCCAGCAGGTGGCTCCGGCGTGCTCGGCAGGTGGTTCTGGCATGTCTGGCAGGTGGTTCCGGCGAGTTGAGCAGCTGGTTCCAGCCTGTCCGTCAGGTTAGGGTTAGGGATAGGGTTAGGGTTACGGTTAGGGTTAGGGTTTAGGGTTTGGGGTTAGGGGTTAGGGTTAGGGGTAGGGTTAGGGTTAGGGTTACGGTTGGGTTAGGGTTTAGGGTTAGGCTTAGGGTTAGGGGTTAGGGTTAGGGTTAGGGCCCGGCACGTGGTTCCGGCGAGGCGAGCAGGTGGCTCCGGCGCGCTCGGCAGGTGCTTCCGCTGGGCCCGGCAGGTGGTTCCGGCGAGGCGAGCAGGTTGTTCCTGCGTGCTCGGCAGGTGGTTCAGTTGGGTCTGGCAGGTGGTTTCGGTCTGTTCGGGGTGTGGTTCCAGCATCTCAGGCACATGGTTCTGGCACGTCTGAGAGGTGGTTCCGGCTGGCCCAACAGGTGTTTCTGGAGTCTCCGCCAAGTGGTTCTGGCGTAGCTGGCAGGTGATGTTGGCGTGACTGGCAGGTGGTTCCAGCCAGCCCGGCAGGTGTTTCCGGAGTGTTCACCAACTGGCTGTGGCGTAGCCGGCAGGTGATTTTGGCGTGTCCGACAGGTGGTTCTGGCGAGTCGAGCAGGTGCTTCCGGCATGCTCGGCAGGTGCTTCCGGTGTCATTGGCATGTGGTTCTGGCAGGTCTGAGAGGTGGTTCCGGCATGCCTGACAGGTGATTCCGGAGTGTTCGCCAAGCGGTTCTGGCATAGGCGGCAGGTGATTTTGCCATGTCCAGAATGTGGTTCCAGCGAGTCGAAAATGTGGTTCCGGCGTGTCCGGCAGGTGTTTCCGGTCTGTCCAGCAGGTGGTTCTGGGGTGTCCGGCATGAGGTTCTGGCACGTCTGAGAGGTGGTTCCGGCCGGCCCGACATGCGTTTCCGGAGTGTCCGCCACGTGGTTCAGGCACGTCTGAGAGGTGGTTCCAGCATGCCCGGCAGGTTTTCCCGGAGAGTCCTCCAAGTGGTTCTGGCGTAGCCCGCAGGTGATTTTGGTGTGTCCGGCAGGTTGTTCCATTCTGTCCGATAGGTTGTTCCGGCATGTCCAGCACGTGCTTCTGGCACTTCTGAGAGTTGGTTCTGGCATGCCGGGCAGGTTATTCCGGAGTGTCCGGTAAGTGGTTCTGGTGTAGCCGGCAGTTCATTTTGGCGTGTCTGGCACATGGGTCCTGCGAGTCGAGCAGGTGGCTCCGGCGCGCTCGGCAGGTGCTTCCGCTGGGCCCGGCAGGTGGTTGTGGCGAGGCGAGCATGTGGCTCCGGCGTGCTTCGTACGTGCTTCCGCTGGGCCCGGCAGGTGTTTCCGGCGAGGCGAGCAGGTGGCTCCCGCGCGCTCGGCAGGTGCTTCCGCTGCGCCCGGCAGGTGGTTCCGGCGAGTTGAGCAGCTGGTTCCAGCCTGTCCGTCAGGTTAGGGTTAGGGATAGGGTTAGGGTTACGGTTAGGGTTAGGGTTTAGGGTTTGGGGTTAGGGGTTAGGGTTAGGGGTAGGGTTAGGGTTAGGGTTACGGTTGGGTTAGGGTTTAGGGTTAGGCTTAGGGTTAGGGGATAGGGTTAGGGTTAGGGTTTGGGGATAGGGTTAGGGTTAGGGTTAGGGTTGGGGCCCGGCGCGTGGTTCCGGCGAGGCGAGCAGGTGGCTCCGGCGCGCCGGGCAGTTGGTTCCGGCGAGGCGAGCATGTGGCTCCGGCGCGCTCGGCAGGTGCTTCCGCTGCGCCCGGCAGGTGGTTCCGGTGAGGCGAGCAGGTTGTTCCTGCGTGCTCGGCAGGTGGTTCAGTTGGGTCTGGCAGGTGGTTTCGGTCTGTTCGGGGTGTGGTTCCAGCATCTCAGGCACATGGTTCTGGCACGTCTGAGAGGTGGTTCCGGCTGGCCCAGCAGGTGTTTCTGGAGTCTCCGCCAAGTGGTTCTGGCGTAGCTGGCAGGTGATGTTGGCGTGACTGGCAGGTGGTTCCAGCCAGCCCGGCAGGTGTTTCCGGAGTGTTCACCCACTGGCTGTGGCGTAGCCGGCAGGTGATTTTGGCGTGTCCGACAGGTGGTTCTGGCGAGTCGAGCAGGTGCTTCCGGCATGCTCGACAGGTGCTTCCGGTGTCATTGGCATGTGGTTCTGGCAGGTCTGAGAGGTGGTTCCGGCATGCCTGACAGGTGATTCCGGAGTGTTCGCCAAGCGGTTCTGGCATAGGCGGCAGGTGATTTTGCCATGTCCAGAATGTGGTTCCAGCGAGTCGAACATGTGGTTCCGGCGTGTCCGGCAGGTGTTTCCGGTCTGTCCAGCAGGTGGTTCTGGGGTGTCCGGCATGAGGTTCTGGCACGTCTGAGAGGTGGTTCCGGCCGGCCCGACATGCGTTTCCGGAGTGTCCGCAACGTGGTTCAGGCGCGTCTGAGAGGTGGTTCCAGCATGCCCGGCAGGTTTTCCCGGAGAGTCCTCCAAGTGGTTCTGGCGTAGCCCGCAGGTGATTTTGGTGTGTCCGGCAGGTTGTTCCGTTCTGTCCGATAGGTTGTTCCGACATGTCCAGCACGTGCTTCTGGCACTTCTGAGAGGTGGTTCTGGCATGCCGTGCAGGTTATTCCGGAGTGTCCGGTAAGTGGTTCTGGTGTAGCCGGCAGTTCATTTTGGCGTGTCTGGCACATGGGTCCTGCGAGTCGAGCAGGTGGTTCCGGCGTGCTCGGCAGGTGGTCCAGGCATGTCCGGCAGGTGGTTCCAGTCTGTCCAGGACGTGGTTCCAGCGTGTCCGGCACGTGGTTCTCTTACGTCTGAGAGGTGGTTCCTGCATGCCTGGCAGGTTATTGCGGATTGTCTGCCAGGTGGTTCTCTCATAGCCAGCTGTTGATTTTGGCCTGTCAGGCAGGTGGTTCTGGTGAGTCCAGCAGGTGGCTCCGGCGTGCTCGGCAGGTGGTTCTGGCATGTCTGGCAGGTGGTTCCGGCGAGTTGAGCAGCTGGTTCCAGCCTGTCCGTCAGGTTAGGGTTAGGGATAGGGTTAGGGTTACGGTTAGGGTTAGGGTTTAGGGTTTGGGGTTAGGGGTTAGGGTTAGGGGTAGGGTTAGGGTTAGGGTTACGGTTGGGTTAGGGTTTAGGGTTAGGCTTAGGGTTAGGGGTTAGGGTTAGGGTTAGGGTTTGGGGATAGGGTTAGGGTTAGGGTTAGGGTTAGGGCCCGGCACGTGGTTCCGGCGAGGCGAGCAGGTGGCTCCGGCGCGCTCGGCAGGTGCTTCCGCTGCGCCCGGCAGGTGGTTCCGGCGAGGCGAGCAGGTTGTTCCTGCGTGCTCGGCAGGTGCTTCAGTTGGGTCTGGCAGGTGGTTTCGGTCTGTTCGGGGTGTGGTTCCAGCATCTCAGGCACATGGTTCTGGCACGTCTGAGAGGTGGTTCCGGCTGGCCCAACAGGTGTTTCTGGAGTCTCCGCCAAGTGGTTCTGGCGTAGCTGGCAGGTGATGTTGGCGTGACTGGCAGGTGGTTCCAGCCAGCCCGGCAGGTGTTTCCGGAGTGTTCACCAACTGGCTGTGGCGTAGCCGGCAGGTGATTTTGGCGTGTCCGACAGGTGGTTCTGGCGAGTCGAGCAGGTGCTTCCGGCATGCTCGGCAGGTGCTTCCGGTGTCATTGGCATGTGGTTCTGGCAGGTCTGAGAGGTGGTTCCGGCATGCCTGACAGGTGATTCCGGAGTGTTCGCCAAGCGGTTCTGGCATAGGCGGCAGGTGATTTTGCCATGTCCAGAATGTGGTTCCAGCGAGTCGAACATGTGGTTCCGGCGTGTCCGGCAGGTGTTTCCGGTCTGTCCAGCAGGTGGTTCTGGGGTGTCCGGCATGAGGTTCTGGCACGTCTGAGAGGTGGTTCCGGCCGGCCCGACATGCGTTTCCGGAGTGTCCGCCACGTGGTTCAGGCACGTCTGAGAGGTGGTTCCAGCATGCCCGGCAGGTTTTCCCGGAGAGTCCTCCAAGTGGTTCTGGCGTAGCCCGCAGGTGATTTTGGTGTGTCTGGCAGGTTGTTCCGTTCTGTCCGATAGGTTGTTCCGGCATGTCCAGCACGTGCTTCTGGCACTTCTGAGAGGTGGTTCTGGCATGCCGGGCAGGTTATTCCGGAGTGTCCGGTAAGTGGTTCTGGTGTAGCCGGCAGTTCATTTTGGCGTGTCTGGCACATGGGTCCTGCGAGTCGAGCAGGTGGTTCCGGCGTGCTCGGCAGGTGGTCCAGGCATGTCCGGCAGGTGGTTCCAGTCTGTCCAGGACGTGGTTCCAGCGTGTCCGGCACGTGGTTCTCTTACGTCTGAGAGGTGGTTCCTGCATGCCTGGCAGGTTATTGCGGATTGTCTGCCAGGTGGTTCTCTCATAGCCAGCTGTTGATTTTGGCCTGTCAGGCAGGTGGTTCTGGTGAGTCCAGCAGGTGGCTCCGGCGTGCTCGGCAGGTGGTTCTGGCATGTCTGGCAGGTGGTTCCGGCGAGTTGAGCAGCTGGTTCCAGCCTGTCCGTCAGGTTAGGGTTAGGGATAGGGTTAGGGTTACGGTTAGGGTTAGGGTTTAGGGTTTGGGGTTAGGGGTTAGGGTTAGGGGTAGGGTTAGGGTTAGGGTTACGGTTGGGTTAGGGTTTAGGGTTAGGCTTAGGGTTAGGGGTTAGGGTTAGGGTTAGGGCCCGGCACGTGGTTCCGGCGAGGCGAGCAGGTGGCTCCGGCGCGCTCGGCAGGTGCTTCCGCTGGGCCCGGCAGGTGGTTCCGGCGAGGCGAGCAGGTTGTTCCTGCGTGCTCGGCAGGTGGTTCAGTTGGGTCTGGCAGGTGGTTTCGGTCTGTTCGGGGTGTGGTTCCAGCATCTCAGGCACATGGTTCTGGCACGTCTGAGAGGTGGTTCCGGCTGGCCCAACAGGTGTTTCTGGAGTCTCCGCCAAGTGGTTCTGGCGTAGCTGGCAGGTGATGTTGGCGTGACTGGCAGGTGGTTCCAGCCAGCCCGGCAGGTGTTTCCGGAGTGTTCACCAACTGGCTGTGGCGTAGCCGGCAGGTGATTTTGCCGTGTCTTACAGGTGGTTCTGGCGAGTCGAGCAGGTGCTTCCGGCATGCTCGGCAGGTGCTTCCGGTGTCATTGGCATGTGGTTCTGGCATGTCTGAGAGGTGGTTCCGGCATGCCTGACAGGTGATTCCGGAGTGTTCGCCAAGCGGTTCTGGCATAGGCGGCAGGTGATTTTGCCATGTCCAGAATGTGGTTCCAGCGAGTCGAAAATGTGGTTCCGGCGTGTCCGGCAGGTGTTTCCGGTCTGTCCAGCAGGTGGTTCTGGGGTGTCCGGCATGAGGTTCTGGCACGTCTGAGAGGTGGTTCCGGCCGGCCCGACATGCGTTTCCGGAGTGTCCGCCACGTGGTTCAGGCACGTCTGAGAGGTGGTTCCAGCATGCCCGGCAGGTTTTCCCGGAGAGTCCTCCAAGTGGTTCTGGCGTAGCCCGCAGGTGATTTTGGTGTGTCCGGCAGGTTGTTCCATTCTGTCCGATAGGTTGTTCCGGCATGTCCAGCACGTGCTTCTGGCACTTCTGAGAGTTGGTTCTGGCATGCCGGGCAGGTTATTCCGGAGTGTCCGGTAAGTGGTTCTGGTGTAGCCGGCAGTTCATTTTGGCGTGTCTGGCACATGGGTCCTGCGAGCCGAGCAGGTGGCTCCGGCGCGCTCGGCAGGTGCTTCCGCTGGGCCCGGCAGGTGGTTCCGGCGAGGCGAGCATGTGGCTCCGGCGTGCTTCGTACGTGCTTCCGCTGGGCCCGGCAGGTGTTTCCGGCGAGGCGAGCAGGTGGCTCCCGCGCGCTCGGCAGGTGCTTCCGCTGCGCCCGGCAGGTGGTTCCGGCGAGTTGAGCAGCTGGTTCCAGCCTGTCCGTCAGGTTAGGGTTAGGGATAGGGTTAGGGTTACGGTTAGGGTTAGGGTTTAGGGTTTGGGGTTAGGGGTTAGGGTTAGGGGTAGGGTTAGGGTTAGGGTTACGGTTGGGTTAGGGTTTAGGGTTAGGCTTAGGGTTAGGGGATAGGGTTAGGGTTAGGGTTTGGGGATAGGGTTAGGGTTAGGGTTAGGGTTGGGGCCCGGCGCGTGGTTCCGGCGAGGCGAGCAGGTGGCTCCGGCGCGCTCGGCAGGTGCTTCCGCTGGGCCTGGCAGGTGGTTCCGGCGAGGCGAGCAGGTGGCTCCGGCGCGCCGGGCAGTTGGTTCCGGCGAGGCGAGCATGTGGCTCCGGCGCGCTCGGCAGGTGCTTCCGCTGCGCCCGTCAGGTGGTTCCGGTGAGGCGAGCAGGTTGTTCCTGCGTGCTCGGCAGGTGGTTCAGTTGGGTCTGGCAGGTGGTTTCGGTCTGTTCGGGGTGTGGTTCCAGCATCTCAGGCACATGGTTCTGGCACGTCTGAGAGGTGGTTCCGGCTGGCCCAGCAGGTGTTTCTGGAGTCTCCGCCAAGTGGTTCTGGCGTAGCTGGCAGGTGATGTTGGCGTGACTGGCAGGTGGTTCCAGCCAGCCCGGCAGGTGTTTCCGGAGTGTTCACCCACTGGCTGTGGCGTAGCCGGCAGGTGATTTTGGCGTGTCCGACAGGTGGTTCTGGCGAGTCGAGCAGGTGCTTCCGGCATGCTCGGCAGGTGCTTCCGGTGTCATTGGCATGTGGTTCTGGCAGGTCTGAGAGGTGGTTCCGGCATGCCTGACAGGTGATTCCGGAGTGTTCGCCAAGCGGTTCTGGCATAGGCGGCAGGTGATTTTGCCATGTCCAGAATGTGGTTCCAGCGAGTCGAAAATGTGGTTCCGGCGTGTCCGGCAGGTGTTTCCGGTCTGTCCAGCAGGTGGTTCTGGGGTGTCCGGCATGAGGTTCTGGCACGTCTGAGAGGTGGTTCCGGCCGGCCCGACATGCGTTTCCGGAGTGTCCGCCACGTGGTTCAGGCACGTCTGAGAGGTGGTTCCAGCATGCCCGGCAGGTTTTCCTGGAGAGTCCTCCAAGTGGTTCTGGCGTAGCCCGCAGGTGATTTTGGTGTGTCCGGCAGGTTGTTCCGTTCTGTCCGATAGGTTGTTCCGGCATGTCCAGCACGTGCTTCTGGCACTTCTGAGAGGTGGTTCTGGCATGCCGGGCAGGTTATTCCGGAGTGTCCGGTAAGTGGTTCTGGTGTAGCCGGCAGTTCATTTTGGCGTGTCTGGCACATGGGTCCTGCGAGTCGAGCAGGTGGTTCCGGCGTGCTCGGCAGGTGGTCCAGGCATGTCCGGCAGGTGGTTCCAGTCTGTCCAGGACGTGGTTCCAGCGTGTCCGGCACGTGGTTCTCTTACGTCTGAGAGGTGGTTCCTGCATGCCTGGCAGGTTATTGCGGATTGTCTGCCAGGTGGTTCTCTCATAGCCAGCTGTTGATTTTGGCCTGTCAGGCAGGTGGTTCTGGTGAGTCCAGCAGGTGGCTCCGGCGTGCTCGGCAGGTGGTTCTGGCATGTCTGGCAGGTGGTTCCGGCGAGTTGAGCAGCTGGTTCCAGCCTGTCCGTCAGGTTAGGGTTAGGGATAGGGTTAGGGTTACGGTTAGGGTTAGGGTTTAGGGTTTGGGGTTAGGGGTTAGGGTTAGGGGTAGGGTTAGGGTTAGGGTTACGGTTGGGTTAGGGTTTAGGGTTAGGCTTAGGGTTAGGGGTTAGGGTTAGGGTTAGGGTTTGGGGATAGGGTTAGGGTTAGGGTTAGGGTTAGGGCCCGGCGCGTGGTTCCGGCGAGGCGAGCAGGTGGCTCCGGTGCGCTCGGCAGGTGCTTCCGCTGGGCCCGGCAGGTGGTTCCGGCGAGGCGAGCATGTGGCTCCGGCGTGCTTGGCACGTGCTTCCGCTGGGCCCGGCAGGTGGTTCCGGCGAGGCGAGCAGGTGGCTCCGGCGTGCCGGGCAGGTGGTTCCGGCGAGGCGAGCAGGTGGCTCCGGCGCGCTCGGCACGTGCTTCCGCTGGGCCCGGCTGGTGTTTCCGGCGAGGCGAGCAGGTGGCTCCGGCGCGCTCGGCAGGTGCTTCCGCTGCGCCCGGCAGGTGGTTCCGGCGAGGCGAGCAGGTTGTTCCTGCGTGCTCGGCAGGTGGTTTAGTTGGGTCTGGCAGGTGGTTTCGGTCTGTTCGGGGTGTGGTTCCAGCATCTCAGGCACATGGTTCTGGCACGTCTGAGAGGTGGTTCCGGCTGGCCCAACAGGTGTTTCTGGAGTCTCCGCCAAGTGGTTCTGGCGTAGCTGGCAGGTGATGTTGGCGTGACTGGCAGGTGGCTCCAGCCAGCCCGGCAGGTGTTTCCGGAGTGTTCACCAACTGGCTGTGGCGTAGCCGGCAGGTGATTTTGGCGTGTCCGACAGGTGGTTCTGGCGAGTCGAGCAGGTGCTTCCGGCATGCTCGGCAGGTGCTTCCGGTGTCATTGGCATGTGGTTCTGGCAGGTCTGAGAGGTGGTTCCGGCATGCCTGACAGGTGATTCCGGAGTGTTCGCCAAGTGGTTCTGGCATAGGCGGCAGGTGATTTTGCCATGTCCAGAATGTGGTTCCAGCGAGTCGAACATGTGGTTCCGGCGTGTCCGGCAGGTGTTTCCGGTCTGTCCAGCAGGTGGTTCTGGGGTGTCCGGCATGAGGTTCTGGCACGTCTGAGAGGTGGTTCCGGCCGGCCCGACATGCGTTTCCAGAGTGTCCGCCACGTGGTTCAGGCACGTCTGAGAGGTGGTTCCAGCATGCCCGGCAGGTTTTCCCGGAGAGTCCTCCAAGTGGTTCTGGCGTAGCCCGCAGGTGATTTTGGTGTGTCTGGCAGGTTGTTCCGTTCTGTCCGATAGGTTGTTCCGGCATGTCCAGCACGTGCTTCTGGCACTTCTGAGAGGTGGTTCTGGCATGCCGGGCAGGTTATTCCGGAGTGTCCGGTAAGTGGTTCTGGTGTAGCCGGCAGTTCATTTTGGCGTGTCTGGCACATGGGTCCTGCGAGTCGAGCAGGTGGTTCCGGCGTGCTCGGCACGTGGTCCAGGCATGTCCGGCAGGTGGTTCCAGTCTGTCCAGGACGTGGTTCCAGCGTGTCCGGCACGTGGTTCTCTTACGTCTGAGAGGTGGTTCCTGCATGCCTGGCAGGTTATTGCGGATTGTCTGCCAGGTGGTTCTCTCATAGCCAGCTGTTGATTTTGGCCTGTCAGGCAGGTGGTTCTGGTGAGTCCAGCAGGTGGCTCCGGCGTGCTCGGCAGGTGGTTCTGGCATGTCTGGCAGGTGGTTCCGGCGAGTTGAGCAGCTGGTTCCAGCCTGTCCGTCAGGTTAGGGTTAGGGATAGGGTTAGGGTTACAGTTAGGGTTAGGGTTTAGGGTTTGGGGTTAGGGGTTAGGGTTAGGGGTAGGGTTAGGGTTAGGGTTACGGTTGGGTTAGGGTTTAGGGTTAGGCTTAGGGTTAGGGGTTAGGGTTAGGGTTAGGGTTTGGGGATAGGGTTAGGGTTAGGGTTAGGGTTAGGGCCCGGCACGTGGTTCCGGCGACGCGAGCAGGTGGCTCCGGCGCGCTCGGCAGTTGCTTCCGCTGGGCCCGACAGGTGGTTCCGGCGAGGCGAGCAGGTGGCTCCGGCGCGCTCGGCAGGTGCTTCCGCTGCGCCCGGCAGGTGGTTCCGGCGAGGCGAGCAGGTTGTTCCTGCGTGCTCAGCAGGTGGTTCAGTTGGGTCTGGCAGGTGGTTTCGGTCTGTTCGGGGTGTGGTTCCAGCATCTCAGGCACATGGTTCTGGCACGTCTGAGAGGTGGTTCCGGCTGGCCCAACAGGTGTTACTGGAGTCTCCGCCAAGTGGTTCTGGCGTAGCTGGCAGGAGGTTCCAGCCAGCCCGGCAGGTGTTTCCGGAGTGTTCACCAACTGGCTGTGGCGTAGCCGGCAGGTGATTTTGGCGTGTCCGACAGGTGGTTCTGGCGAGTCGAGCAGGTGCTTCCGGCATGCTCGGCAGGTGCTTCCGGTGTCATTGGCATGTGGTTCTGGCAGGTCTGAGAGGTGGTTCCGGCATGCCTGACAGGTGATTCCGGAGTGTTCGCCAAGCGGTTCTGGCATAGGCGGCAGGTGATTTTGCCATGTCCAGAATGTGGTTCCAGCGAGTCGAAAATGTGGTTCCGGCGTGTCCGGCAGGTGTTTCCGGTCTGTCCAGCAGGTGGTTCTGGGGTGTCCGGCATGAGGTTCTGGCACGTCTGAGAGGTGGTTCCGGCCGGCCCGACATGCGTTTCCGGAGTGTCCGCCACGTGGTTCAGGCGCGTCTGAGACGTGGTTCCAGCATGCCCGGCAGGTTTTCCCGGAGAGTCCTCCAAGTGGTTCTGGCGTAGCCCGCAGGTGATTTTGGTGTGTCCGGCAGGTTGTTCCGTTCTGTCCGATAGGTTGTTCCGGCATGTCCAGCACGTGCTTCTGGCACTTCTGAGAGGTGGTTCTGGCATGCCGGGCAGGTTATTCCGGAGTGTCCGGTAAGTGGTTCTGGTGTAGCTGGCAGTTCATTTTGGCGTGTCTGGCACATGGGTCCTGCGAGTCGAGCAGGTGGTTCCGGCGTGCTCGGCAGGTGGTCCAGGCATGTCCGGCAGGTGGTTCCAGTCTGTCCAGGACGTGGTTCCAGCGTGTCCGGCACGTGGTTCTCTTACGTCTGAGAGGTGGTTCCTGCATGCCTGGCAGGTTATTGCGGATTCTCTGCCAGGTGGTTCTCTCATAGCCAGCTGTTGATTTTGGCCTGTCAGGCAGGTGGTTCTGGTGAGTCCAGCAGGTGGCTCCGGCGTGCTCGGCAGGTGGTTCTGGCATGTCTGGCAGGTGGTTCCGGCGAGTTGAGCAGCTGGTTCCAGCCTGTCCGTCAGGTTAGGGTTAGGGATAGGGTTAGGGTTACGGTTAGGGTTAGGGTTTAGGGTTTGGGGTTAGGGGTTAGGGTTAGGGGTAGGGTTAGGGTTAGGGTTACGGTTGGGTTAGGGTTTAGGGTTAGGCTTAGGGTTAGGGGTTAGGGTTAGGGTTAGGGTTTGGGGATAGGGTTAGGGTTAGGGTTAGGGTTAGGGCCCGGCGCGTGGTTCCGGCGAGGCGAGCAGGTGGCTCCGGTGCGCTCGGCAGGTGCTTCCGCTGGGCCCGGCAGGTGGTTCCGGCGAGGCGAGCATGTGGCTCCGGCGTGCTTGGCACGTGCTTCCGCTGGGCCCGGCAGGTGGTTCCGGCGAGGCGAGCAGGTGGCTCCGGCGCGCTCGGCAGGTGCTTCCGCTGCGCCCGGCAGGTGGTTCCGGCGAGTTGAGCAGCTGGTTCCAGCCTGTCCGTCAGGCTATGGTTAGGGATAGGGTTAGGGTTACAGTTAGGGTTAGGGTTTAGGGTTTGGGGTTAGGGGTTAGGTTTAGGGGTAGGGTTAGGGTTAGGGTTACGATTGGGTTAGGGTTTACGGTTAGGCTTAGGGTTAGGGGTTAGGGTTAGGCTTAGGGTTAGGGGTTAGGGTTAGGGTTAGGGTTTGGGGATAGGGTTAGGGTTAGGGTTAGCGTTAGGGCCCGGCACGTGGTTCCCGCGAGGCGAGCAGGTGGCTCCGGCGCGCTCGGCAGGTGCTTCCGCTGGGCCTGGCGGGTGGTTCCGGCGAGGCGAGCAGGTGGCTCCGGCGCGCTGGGCAGGTGGTTCCGGCGAGGTGAGCAGGAGGCTCCGGCGCGCTCGGCAGGTGGTTCAGTTGGGTCTGGCAGGTGGTTTCGGTCTGTTCGGGGTGTGGTTCCAGCATCTCAGGCACATGGTTCTGGCACGTCTGAGAGGTGGTTCCGGCTGGCCCAACAGGTGTTTCTGGAGTCTCCGCCAAGTGGTTCTGGCGTAGCTGGCAGGTGGTTCCAGCCAGCCCGGCAGGTGTTTCCGGAGTGTTCACCAACTGGCTGTGGCGTAGCCGGCAGGTGATTTTGGCGTGTCCGACAGGTGGTTCTGGCGAGTCGAGCAGGTGCTTCCGGCATGCTCGGCAGGTGCTTCCGGTGTCATTGGCATGTGGTTCTGGCAGGTCTGAGAGGTGGTTCCGGCATGCCTGACAGGTGATTCCGGAGTGTTCGCCAAGCGGTTCTGGCATAGGCGGCAGGTGAATTTGCCATGTCCAGAATGTGGTTCCAGCGAGTCGAACATGTGGTTCCGGCGTGTCCGGCAGGTGTTTCCGGTCTGTCCAGCAGGTGGTTCTGGGGTGTCCGGCATGAGGTTCTGGCACGTCTGAGAGGTGGTTCCGGCCGGCCCGACATGCGTTTCCGGAGTGTCCGCCACGTGGTTCAGGCACGTCTGAGAGGTGGTTCCAGCATGCCCGGCAGGTTTTCCCGGAGAGTCCTCCAAGTGGTTCTGGCGTAGCCCGCAGGTGATTTTGGTGTGTCCGGCAGGTTGTTCCGTTCTGTCCGATAGGTTGTTCCGGCATGTCCAGCACGTGCTTCTGGCACTTCTGAGAGGTGGTTCTGGCATGCCGGGCAGGTTATTCCGGAGTGTCCGGTAAGTGGTTCTGGTGTAGCCGGCAGTTCATTTTGGCGTGTCTGGCACATGGGTCCTGCGAGTCGAGCAGGTGGTTCCGGCGTGCTCGGCAGGTGGTCCAGGCATGTCCGGCAGGTGGTTCCAGTCTGTCCAGGACGTGGTTCCAGCGTGTCCGGCACGTGGTTCTCTTACGTCTGAGAGGTGGTTCCTGCATGCCTGGCAGGTTATTGCGGATTGTCTGCCAGGTGGTTCTCTCATAGCCAGCTGTTGATTTTGGCCTGTCAGGCAGGTGGTTCTGGTGAGTCCAGCAGGTGGCTCCGGCGTGCTCGGCAGGTGGTTCTGGCATGTCTGGCAGGTGGTTCCGGCGAGTTGAGCAGCTGGTTCCAGCCTGTCCGTCAGGTTAGGGTTAGGGATAGGGTTAGGGTTACGGTTAGGGTTAGGGTTTAGGGTTTGGGGTTAGGGGTTAGGGTTAGGGGTAGGGTTAGGGTTAGGGTTACGGTTGGGTTAGGGTTTAGGGTTAGGCTTAGGGTTAGGGGTTAGGGTTAGGGTTAGGGTTTGGGGATAGGGTTAGGGTTAGGGTTAGGGTTAGGGCCCGGCAGGTGGTTCCGGCGAGCCGAGCAGGTGGCTCCGGCGTGCCCGGCAGGTGCTTCCGCTGGGCCCGGCAGGTGGTTCCGGCGAGGCGAGCAGGTGGTTCCGGCGCGCCGGGCAGGTGGTTCCGGCGAGGCGAGCAGGTGGCTCCGGCGCGCTCGGCACGTGCTTCCGCTGGGCCCAGCTGGTGTTTCCGGCGAGGCGAGCAGGTGGCTCCGGCGCGCTCGGCAGGTGCTTCCGCTGCGCCCGGCAGGTGGTTCCGGCGAGGCGAGCAGGTTGTTCCTGCGTGCTCGGCAGGTGGTTCAGTTGGGTCTGGCAGGTGGTTTCGGTCTGTTCGGGGTGTGGTTCCAGCATCTCAGGCACATGGTTCTGGCACGTCTGAGAGGTCGTTCCGGCTGGCCCAAAAGGTGTTTCTGGAGTCTCCGCCAAGTGGTTCTGGCGTAGCTGGCAGGTGATGTTGGCGTGACTGGCAGGTGGTTCCAGCCAGCCCGGCAGGTGTTTCCGGAGTGTTCACCAACTGGCTGTGGCGTAGCCGGCAGGTGATTTTGGCGTGTCCGACAGGTGGTTCTGGCGAGTCGAGCAGGTGCTTCCGGCATGCTCGGCAGGTGCTTCCGGTGTCATTGGCATGTGGTTCTGGCAGGTCTGAGAGGTGGTTCCGGCATGCCTGACAGGTGATTCCGGAGTGTTCGCCAAGCGGTTCTGGCATAGGCGGCAGGTGATTTTGCCATGTCCAGAATGTGGTTCCAGCGAGTCGAACATGTGGTTCCGGCGTGTCCGGCAGGTGTTTCCGGTCTGTCCAGCAGCTGGTTCTGGGGTGTCCGGCATGAGGTTCTGGCACGTCTGAGAGGTGGTTCCGGCCGGCCCGACATGCGTTTCCGGAGTGTCCGCCACGTGGTTCAGGCACGTCTGAGAGGTGGTTCCAGCATGCCCGGCAGGTTTTCCCGGAGAGTCCTCCAAGTGGTTCTGGCGTAGCCTGCAGGTGATTTTGGTGTGTCCGGCAGGTTGTTCCGTTCTGTCCGATAGGTTGTTCCGGCATGTCCAGCACGTGCTTCTGGCACTTCTGAGAGGTGGTTCTGGCATGCCGGGCAGGTTATTCCGGAGTGTCCGGTAAGTGGTTCTGGTGTAGCCGGCAGTTCATTTTGGCGTGTCTGGCACATGGGTCCTGCGAGTCGAGCAGGTGGTTCCGGCGTGCTCGGCAGGTGGTCCAGGCATGTCCGGCAGGTGGTTCCAGTCTGTCCAGGACGTGGTTCCAGCGTGTCCGGCACGTGGTTCTCTTACGTCTGAGAGGTGGTTCCTGCATGCCTGGCAGGTTATTGCGGATTGTCTGCCAGGTGGTTCTCTCATAGCCAGCTGTTGATTTTGGCCTGTCAGGCAGGTGGTTCTGGTGAGTCCAGCAGGTGGCTCCGGCGTGCTCGGCAGGTGGTTCTGGCATGTCTGGCAGGTGGTTCCGGCGAGTTGAGCAGCTGGTTCCAGCCTGTCCGTCAGGTTAGGGTTAGGGATAGGGTTAGGGTTACGGTTAGGGTTAGGGTTTAGGGTTTGGGGTTAGGGGTTAGGGTTAGGGGTAGGGTTAGGGTTAGGGTTACGGTTGGGTTAGGGTTTAGGGTTAGGCTTAGGGTTAGGGGTTAGGGTTAGGGTTAGGGTTTGGGGATAGGGTTAGGGTTAGGGTTAGGGTTAGGGCCCGGCGCGTGGTTCCGGCGAGGCGAGCAGGTGGCTCCGGCGCGCTCGGCAGGTGCTTCCGCTGGGCCTGGCGGGTGGTTCCGGCGAGGCGAGCAGGTGGCTCCGGCGCGCTGGGCAGGTGGTTCCGGCGAGGTGAGCAGGAGGCTCCGGCGCGCTCGGCAGGTGGTTCAGTTGGGTCTGGCAGGTGGTTTCGGTCTGTTCGGGGTGTGGTTCCAGCATCTCAGGCACATGGTTCTGGCACGTCTGAGAGGTGGTTCCGGCTGGCCCAACAGGTGTTTCTGGAGTCTCCACCAAGTGGTTCTGGCGTAGCTGGCAGGTGGTTCCAGCCAGCCCGGCAGGTGTTTCCGGAGTGTTCACCAACTGGCTGTGGCGTAGCCGGCAGGTGATTTTGGCGTGTCCGACAGGTGGTTCTGGCGAGTCGAGCAGGTGCTTCCGGCATGCTCGGCAGGTGCTTCCGGTGTCATTGGCATGTGGTTCTGGCAGGTCTGAGAGGTGGTTCCGGCATGCCTGACAGGTGATTCCGGAGTGTTCGCCAAGCGGTTCTGGCATAGGCGGCAGGTGATTTTGCCATGTCCAGAATGTGGTTCCAGCGAGTCGAACATGTGGTTCCGGCGTGTCCGGCAGGTGTTTCCGGTCTGTCCAGCAGGTGGTTCTGGGGTGTCCGGCATGAGGTTCTGGCACGTCTGAGAGGTGGTTCCGGCCGGCCCGACATGCGTTTCCGGAGTGTCCGCCACGTGGTTCAGGCACGTCTGAGAGGTGGTTCCAGCATGCCCGGCAGGTTTTCCCGGAGAGTCCTCCAAGTGGTTCTGGCGTAGCCCGCAGGTGATTTTGGTGTGTCCGGCAGGTTGTTCCGTTCTGTCCGATAGGTTGTTCCGGCATGTCCAGCACGTGCTTCTGGCACTTCTGAGAGGTGGTTCTGGCATGCCGGGCAGGTTATTCCGGAGTGTCCGGTAAGTGGTTCTGGTGTAGCCGGCAGTTCATTTTGGCGTGTCTGGCACATGGGTCCTGCGAGTCGAGCAGGTGGTTCCGGCGTGCTCGGCAGGTGGTCCAGGCATGTCCGGCAGGTGGTTCCAGTCTGTCCAGGACGTGGTTCCAGCGTGTCCGGCACGTGGTTCTCTTACGTCTGAGAGGTGGTTCCTGCATGCCTGGCAGGTTATTGCGGATTGTCTGCCAGGTGGTTCTCTCATAGCCAGCTGTTGATTTTGGCCTGTCAGGCAGGTGGTTCTGGTGAGTCCAGCAGGTGGCTCCGGCGTGCTCGGCAGGTGGTTCTGGCATGTCTGGCAGGTGGTTCCGGCGAGTTGAGCAGCTGGTTCCAGCCTTTCCGTCAGGTTAGGGTTAGGGTTTAGGGTTTGGGGTTAGGGGTTAGGGTTAGAGGTAGGGTTAGGGTTAGGGTTACGATTGGGTTAGGGTTTACGGTTAGGCTTAGGGTTAGGGGTTAGGGTTAGGCTTAGGGTTAGGGGTTAGGGTTAGGGTTAGGGTTTGGGGATAGGGTTAGGGTTAGGGTTAGGGTTAGGGCCCGGCAGGTGGTTCCGGCGAGGCGAGCAGGTTGTTCCTGCGTGCTCGGCAGGTGGTTCAGTTGGGTCTGGCAGGTGGTTTCGGTCTGTTCGGGGTGTGGTTCCAGCATCTCAGGCACATGGTTCTGGCACGTCTGAGAGGTGGTTCCGGCTGGCCCAACAGGTGTTTCTGGAGTCTCCGCCAAGTGGTTTTGGCGTAGCTGGCAGGTGGTTCCAGCCAGCCCGGCAGGTGTTTCCGGAGTGTTCACCAACTGGCTGTGGCGTAGCCGGCAGGTGATTTTGGCGTGTCCGACAGGTGGTTCTGGCGAGTCGAGCAGGTGCTTCCGGCATGCTCGGCAGGTGCTTCCGGTGTCATTGGCATGTGGTTCTGGCAGGTCTGAGAGGTGGTTCCGGCATGCCTGACAGGTGATTCCGGAGTGTTCGCCAAGCGGTTCTGGCATAGGCGGCAGGTGATTTTGCCATGTCCAGAATGTGGTTCCAGCGAGTCGAACATGTGGTTCCGGCGTGTCCGGCAGGTGTTTCCGGTCTGTCCAGCAGCTGGTTTTGGGGTGTCCGGCATGAGGTTCTGGCACGTCTGAGAGGTGGTTCCGGCCGGCCCGACATGCGTTTCCGGAGTGTCCGCCACGTGGTTCAGGCACGTCTGAGAGGTGGTTCCAGCATGCCCGGCAGGTTTTCCCGGAGAGTCCTCCAAGTGGTTCTGGCGTAGCCTGCAGGTGATTTTGGTGTGTCCGGCAGGTTGTTCCGTTCTGTCCGATAGGTTGTTCCGGCATGTCCAGCACGTGCTTCTGGCACTTCTGAGAGGTGGTTCTGGCATGCCGGGCAGGTTATTCCGGAGTGTCCGGTAAGTGGTTCTGGTGTAGCCGGCAGTTCATTTTGGCGTGTCTGGCACATGGGTCCTGCGAGTCGAGCAGGTGGTTCCGGCGTGCTCGGCAGGTGGTCCAGGCATGTCCGGCAGGTGGTTCCAGTCTGTCCAGGACGTGGTTCCAGCGTGTCCGGCACGTGGTTCTCTTACGTCTGAGAGGTGGTTCCTGCATGCCTGGCAGGTTATTGCGGATTGTCTGCCAGGTGGTTCTCTCATAGCCAGCTGTTGATTTTGGCCTGTCAGGCAGGTGGTTCTGGTGAGTCCAGCAGGTGGCTCCGGCGTGCTCGGCAGGTGGTTCTGGCATGTCTGGCAGGTGGTTCCGGCGAGTTGAGCAGCTGGTTCCAGCCTGTCCGTCAGGTTAGGGTTAGGGATAGGGTTAGGGTTACGGTTAGGGTTAGGGTTTAGGGTTTGGGGTTAGGGGTTAGGGTTAGGGGTAGGGTTAGGGTTAGGGTTACGGTTGGGTTAGGGTTTAGGGTTAGGCTTAGGGTTAGGGGTTAGGGTTAGGGTTAGGGTTTGGGGATAGGGTTAGGGTTAGGGTTAGGGTTAGGGCCCGGCGCGTGGTTCCGGCGAGGCGAGCAGGTGGCTCCGGCGCGCTCGGCAGGTGCTTCCGCTGGGCCTGGCGGGTGGTTCCGGCGAGGCGAGCAGGTGGCTCCGGCGCGCTGGGCAGGTGGTTCCGGCGAGGTGAGCAGGAGGCTCCGGCGCGCTCGGCAGGTGGTTCAGTTGGGTCTGGCAGGTGGTTTCGGTCTGTTCGGGGTGTGGTTCCAGCATCTCAGGCACATGGTTCTGGCACGTCTGAGAGGTGGTTCCGGCTGGCCCAACAGGTGTTTCTGGAGTCTCCACCAAGTGGTTCTGGCGTAGCTGGCAGGTGGTTCCAGCCAGCCCGGCAGGTGTTTCCGGAGTGTTCACCAACTGGCTGTGGCGTAGCCGGCAGGTGATTTTGGCGTGTCCGACAGGTGGTTCTGGCGAGTCGAGCAGGTGCTTCCGGCATGCTCGGCAGGTGCTTCCGGTGTCATTGGCATGTGGTTCTGGCAGGTCTGAGAGGTGGTTCCGGCATGCCTGACAGGTGATTCCGGAGTGTTCGCCAAGCGGTTCTGGCATAGGCGGCAGGTGATTTTGCCATGTCCAGAATGTGGTTCCAGCGAGTCGAACATGTGGTTCCGGCGTGTCCGGCAGGTGTTTCCGGTCTGTCCAGCAGGTGGTTCTGGGGTGTCCGGCATGAGGTTCTGGCACGTCTGAGAGGTGGTTCCGGCCGGCCCGACATGCGTTTCCGGAGTGTCCGCCACGTGGTTCAGGCACGTCTGAGAGGTGGTTCCAGCATGCCCGGCAGGTTTTCCCGGAGAGTCCTCCAAGTGGTTCTGGCGTAGCCCGCAGGTGATTTTGGTGTGTCCGGCAGGTTGTTCCGTTCTGTCCGATAGGTTGTTCCGGCATGTCCAGCACGTGCTTCTGGCACTTCTGAGAGGTGGTTCTGGCATGCCGGGCAGGTTATTCCGGAGTGTCCGGTAAGTGGTTCTGGTGTAGCCGGCAGTTCATTTTGGCGTGTCTGGCACATGGGTCCTGCGAGTCGAGCAGGTGGTTCCGGCGTGCTCGGCAGGTGGTCCAGGCATGTCCGGCAGGTGGTTCCAGTCTGTCCAGGACGTGGTTCCAGCGTGTCCGGCACGTGGTTCTCTTACGTCTGAGAGGTGGTTCCTGCATGCCTGGCAGGTTATTGCGGATTGTCTGCCAGGTGGTTCTCTCATAGCCAGCTGTTGATTTTGGCCTGTCAGGCAGGTGGTTCTGGTGAGTCCAGCAGGTGGCTCCGGCGTGCTCGGCAGGTGGTTCTGGCATGTCTGGCAGGTGGTTCCGGCGAGTTGAGCAGCTGGTTCCAGCCTTTCCGTCAGGTTAGGGTTAGGGTTTAGGGTTTGGGGTTAGGGGTTAGGGTTAGGGGTAGGGTTAGGGTTAGGGTTACGGTTGGGTTAGGGTTTAGGGTTAGGCTTAGGGTTAGGGGTTAGGGTTAGGGTTAGGGTTTGGGGATAGGGTTAGGGTTAGGGTTAGGGTTAGGGCCCGGCGCGTGGTTCCGGCGAGGCGAGCAGGTGGCTCCGGTGCGCTCGGCAGGTGCTTCCGCTGGGCCCGGCAGGTGGTTCCGGCGAGGCGAGCATGTGGCTCCGGCGTGCTTGGCACGTGCTTCCGCTGGGCCCGGCAGGTGGTTCCGGCGAGGCGAGCAGGTGGCTCCGGCGCGCTCGGCAGGTGCTTCCGCTGCGCCCGGCAGGTGGTTCCGGCGAGTTGAGCAGCTGGTTCCAGCCTGTCTGTCAGGCTATGGTTAGGGATAGGGTTAGGGTTACAGTTAGGGTTAGGGTTTAGGGTTTGGGGTTAGGGGTTAGGGTTAGAGGTAGGGTTAGGGTTAGGGTTACGATTGGGTTAGGGTTTACGGTTAGGCTTAGGGTTAGGGGTTAGGGTTAGGCTTAGGGTTAGGGGTTAGGGTTAGGGTTAGGGGATAGGGTTAGGGTTAGGGTTAGGGTTAGGGCCCGGCAGGTGGTTCCGGCGAGGCGAGCAGGTTGTTCCTGCGTGCTCGACAGGTGGTTCAGTTGGGTCTGGCAGGTGGTTTCGGTCTGTTCGGGGTGTGGTTCCAGCATCTCAGGCACATGGTTCTGGCACGTCTGAGAGGTGGTTCCGGCTGGCCCAACAGGTGTTTCTGGAGTCTCCGCCAAGTGGTTTTGGCGTAGCTGGCAGGTGGTTCCAGCCAGCCCGGCAGGTGTTTCCGGAGTGTTCACCAACTGGCTGTGGCGTAGCCGGCAGGTGATTTTGGCGTGTCCGACAGGTGGTTCTGGCGAGTCGAGCAGGTGCTTCCGGCATGCTCGGCAGGTGCTTCCGGTGTCATTGGTATGCGGTTCTGGCATGTTTGAGAGGTGGTTCCGGCATGCCTGACAGGTGATTCCGGAGTGTTCGCCAAGCGGTTCTGGCATAGGCGGCAGGTGATTTTGCCATGTCCAGAATGTGGTTCCAGCGAGTCGAACATGTGGTTCCGGCGTGTCCGGCAGGTGTTTCCGGTCTGTCCAGCAGGTGGTTCTGGGGTGTCCGGCATGAGGTTCTGGCACGTCTGAGAGGTGGTTCCGGCCGGCCCGACATGCGTTTCCGGAGTGTCCGCCACGTGGTTCAGGCACGTCTGAGAGGTGGTTCCAGCATGCCCGGCAGGTTTTCCCGGAGAGTCCTCCAAGTGGTTCTGGCGTAGCCCGCAGGTGATTTTGGTGTGTCCGGCAGGTTGTTCCGTTCTGTCCGATAGGTTGTTCCGGCATGTCCAGCACGTGCTTCTGGCACTTCTGAGAGGTGGTTCTGGCATGCCGGGCAGGTTATTCCGGAGTGTCCGGTAAGTGGTTCTGGTGTAGCCGGCAGTTCATTTTGGCGTGTCTGGCACATGGGTCCTGCGAGTCGAGCAGGTGGTTCCGGCGTGCTCGGCAGGTGGTCCAGGCATGTCCGGCAGGTGGTTCCAGTCTGTCCAGGACGTGGTTCCAGCGTGTCCGGCACGTGGTTCTCTTACGTCTGAGAGGTGGTTCCTGCATGCCTGGCAGGTTATTGCGGATTGTCTGCCAGGTGGTTCTCTCATAGCCAGCTGTTGATTTTGGCCTGTCAGGCAGGTGGTTCTGGTGAGTCCAGCAGGTGGCTCCGGCGTGCTCGGCAGGTGGTTCTGGCATGTCTGGCAGGTGGTTCCGGCGAGTTGAGCAGCTGGTTCCAGCCTGTCCGTCAGGTTAGGGTTAGGGATAGGGTTAGGGTTACGGTTAGGGTTAGGGTTTAGGGTTTGGGGTTAGGGGTTAGGGTTAGGGGTAGGGTTAGGGTTAGGGTTACGGTTGGGTTAGGGTTTAGGGTTAGGCTTAGGGTTAGGGGTTAGGGTTAGGGTTAGGGTTTGGGGATAGGGTTAGGTTTAGGGTTAGGGTTAGGGCCCGGCGTGTGGTTCCGGGGAGGCGAGCAGGTGGCTCCGGCGTGCTCGGCAGGTGCTTCCGCTGGGCCCGGCAGGTGGTTCCAGCGAGGCGAGCAGGTGGCTCCGGCGTGCTTGGCACGTGCTTGCGCTGGGCCCGGCAGGTGGTTCCGGCGAGGCGAGCAGGTGGCTCCGGCGCGCTCGGCAGGTGCTTCCGCTGCACCCGGCAGGTGGTTCCGGCGAGGCGAGCAGGTGGCTCCGGCGCGCCCGGCAGGTGCTTCCGCTGGGCCTGGCAGGTGGTTCCGGCGAGGCGAGCAGGTGGCTCCGGCGTGCCGGGCAGGAGGTTCCGGTGAGGCGAGCATGTGGCTCCGGCGCGCTCGGCAGGTGCTTCCGCTGCGCCCGGCAGGTGGTTCCGGCGAGGCGAGCAGGTTGTTCCTGCGTGCTCGGCACGTGGTTCAGTTGGGTCTGGCAGGTGGTTTCGGTCTGTTCGGGGTGTGGTTCCAGCATCTCAGGCACATGGTTCTGGCACGTCTGAGAGGTGGTTCCGGCTGGCCCAACAGGTGTTTCTGGAGTCTCCGCCAAGTGGTTCTGGCGTAGCTGGCAGGTGATGTTGGCGTGACTGGCAGGTGGTTCCAGCCAGCCCGGCAGGTGTTTCCGGAGTGTTCACCAACTGGCTGTGGCGTAGCCGGCAGGTGATTTTGGCGTGTCCGACAGGTGGTTCTGGCGAGTCGAGCAGGTGCTTCCGGCATGCTCGGCAGGTGCTTCCGGTGTCATTGGCATGCGGTTCTGGCATGTCTGAGAGGTGGTTCCGGCATGCCTGACAGGTGATTCCGGAGTGTTCGCCAAGCGATTCTGGCATAGGCGGCAGGTGATTTTGCCATGTCCAGAATGTGGTTCCAGCGAGTCGAACATGTGGTTCCGGCGTGTCCGGCAGGTGTTTCCGGTCTGTCCAGCAGGTGGTTCTGGGGTGTCCGGCATGAGGTTCTGGCACGTCTGAGAGGTGGTTCCGGCCGGCCCGACGTGCGTTTCCGGAGTGTCCGCCACGTGGTTCAGGCACGTCTGAGAGGTGGTTCCAGCATGCCCGGCAGGTTTTCCTGGAGAGTCCTCCAAGTGGTTCTGGCGTAGCCCGCAGGTGATTTTGGTGTGTCCGGCAGGTTGTTCCGTTCTGTCCGATAGGTTGTTCCGGCATGTCCAGCACGTGCTTCTGGCACTTCTGAGAGGTGGTTCTGGCATGCCGTTCAGGTTATTCCGGAGTGTCCGGTAAGTTGTTCTGGTGTAGCCGGCAGTTCATTTTGGCGTGTCTGGCACATGGGTCCTGCGAGTCGAGCAGGTGGTTCCGGCGTGCTCGGCAGGTGGTCCAGGCATGTCCGGCAGGTGGTTCCAGTCTGTCCAGGACGTGGTTCCAGCGTGTCCGGCACGTGGTTCTCTTACGTCTGAGAGGTGGTTCCTGCATGCCTGGCAGGTTATTGCGGATTGTCTGCCAGGTGGTTCTCTCATAGCCAGCTGTTGATTTTGGCCTGTCAGGCAGGTGGTTCTGGTGAGTCCAGCAGGTGGCTCCGGCGTGCTCGGCAGGTGGTTCTGGCATGTCTGGCAGGTGGTTCCGGCGAGTTGAGCAGCTGGTTCCAGCCTGTCCGTCAGGTTAGGGTTAGGGATAGGGTTAGGGTTACGGTTAGGGTTAGGGTTTAGGGTTTGGGGTTAGGGGTTAGGGTTAGGGGTAGGGTTAGGGTTAGGGTTACGGTTGGGTTAGGGTTTAGGGTTAGGCTTGGGTTATGGGTTAGGGTTAGGGTTAGGGTTTGGGGATAGGGTTAGGGTTAGGGTTAGGGTAAGGGCCCGGCACGTGGTTCCGGCGAGGCGAGCAGGTGGCTCCGGCGCGCTCGGCAGGTGCTTCCGCTGCGCCCGGCAGGTGGTTCCGGCGAGGCGAGCAGGTTGTTCCTGCGTGCTCGGCAGGTGGTTCAATTGGGTCTGGCAGGTGGTTTCGGTCTGTTCGGGGTGTGGTTCCAGCATCTCAGGCACATGGTTCTGGCACGTCTGAGAGGTGGTTCCGGCTGGCCCAACAGGTGTTTCTGGAGTCTCCGCCAAGTGGTTCTGGCGTAGCTGGGAGGTGGTTCCAGCCAGCCCGGCAGGTGTTTCCGGAGTGTTCACCAACTGGCTGTGGCGTAGCCGGCAGGTGATTTTGGCGTGTCCGACAGTTGGTTCTGGCGAGTCGAGCAGGTGCTTCCGGCATGCTCGGCAGGTGCTTCCGGTGTCTTTGGCATGCGGTTCTGGCAGGTCTGAGAGGTGGTTCCGGCATGCCTGACAGGTGATTCCGGAGTGTTCGCCAAGCGGTTCTGGCATAGGCGGCAGGTGATTTTGCCATGTCCAGAATGTGGTTCCAGCGAGTCGAACATGTGGTTCCGGCGTGTCCGGCAGGTGTTTCCGGTCTGTCCAGCAGGTGGTTCTGGGGTGTCCGGCATGAGGTTCTGGCACGTCTGAGAGGTGGTTCCGGCCGGCCCGACGTGCGTTTCCGGAGTGTCTGCCACGTGGTTCAGGCACGTCTGAGAGTTGGTTCCAGCATGCCCGGCAGGTTTTCCCGGAGAGTCCTCCAAGTGGTTCTGGCGTAGCCCGCAGGTGATTTTGGTGTGTCTGGCAGGTTGTTCCGTTCTGTCCGATAGGTTGTTCCGGCATGTCCAGCACGTGCTTCTGGCACTTCTGAGAGGTGGTTCTGGCATGCCGGGCAGGTTATTCCGGAGTGTCCGGTAAGTGGTTCTGGTGTAGCCGGCAGTTCATTTTGGCGTGTCTGGCACATGGGTCCTGCGAGTCGAGCAGGTGGTTCCGGCGTGCTCGGCAGGTGGGCCAGGCATGTCCGGCAGGTGGTTCCAGTCTGTCCAGGACGTGGTTCCAGCGTGTCCGGCACATGGTTCTCTTACGTCTGAGAGGTGGTTCCTGCATGCCTGGCAGGTTATTGCGGATTGTCTGCCAGGTGGTTCTCTCATAGCCAGCTGTTGATTTTGACCTGTCAGGCAGGTGGTTCTGGTGAGTCCAGCAGGTGGCTCCGGCGTGCTCGGCAGGTGGTTCTGGCATGTCTGGCAGGTGGTTCCGGCGAGTTGAGCAGCTGGTTCCAGCCTGTCCGTCAGGTTAGGGTTAGGGATAGGGTTAGGGTTACAGTTAGGGTTAGGGTTTAGGGTTTGGGGTTAGGGGTTAGGGTTAGGGGTAGGGTTAGGGTTAGGGTTACGGTTGGGTTAGGGTTTAGGGTTAGGCTTAGGGTTAGGGGTTAGGGTTAGGGTTAGGGTTTGGGGATAGGGTTAGGGTTAGGGTTAGGGTTAGGGCCCGGCACGTGGTTCCGGCGACGCGAGCAGGTGGCTCCGGCGCGCTCGGCAGGTGCTTCCGCTGGGCCCGACAGGTGGTTCCGGCGAGGCGAGCAGGTGGCTCCGGCGCGCTCGGCAGGTGCTTCCGCTGCGCCCGGCAGGTGGTTCCGGCGAGGCGAGCAGGTTGTTTCTGCGTGCTCAGCAGGTGGTTCAGTTGGGTCTGGCAGGTGGTTTCGGTCTGTTCGGGGTGTGGTTCCAGCATCTCAGGCACATGGTTCTGGCACGTCTGAGAGGTGGTTCCGGCTGGCCCAACAGGTGTTTCTGGAGTCTCCGCCAAGTGGTTCTGGCGTAGCTGGCAGGTGGTTCCAGCCAGCCCGGCAGGTGTTTCCGGAGTGTTCACCAACTGGCTGTGGCGTAGCCGGCAGGTGATTTTGGCGTGTCCGACAGGTGGTTCTGGCGAGTCGAGCAGGTGCTTCCGGCATGCTCGGCAGGTGCTTCCGGTGTCATTGGCATGTGGTTCCGGCAGGTCTGAGAGGTGGTTCCGGCATGCCTGACAGGTGATTCCGGAGTGTTCGCCAAGCGGTTCTGGCATAGGCGGCAGGTGATTTTGCCATGTCCAGAATGTGGTTCCAGCGAGTCGAACATGTGGTTCCGGCGTGTCCGGCAGGTGTTTCCGGTCTGTCCAGCAGGTGGTTCTGGGGTGTCCGGCATGAGGTTCTGGCACGTCTGAGAGGTGGTTCCGGCCGGCCCGACATGCGTTTCCGGAGTGTCCGCCACGTGGTTCAGGCACGTCTGAGAGGTGGTTCCAGCATGCCCGGCAGGTTTTCCCGGAGAGTCCTCCAAGTGGTTCTGGCGTAGCCCGCAGGTGATTTTGGTGTGTCCGGCAGGTTGTTCCGTTCTGTCCGATAGGTTGTTCCGGCATGTCCAGCACGTGCTTCTGGCACTTCTGAGAGGTGGTTCTGGCATGCCGGGCAGGTTATTCCGGAGTGTCCGGTAAGTGGTTCTGGTGTAGCTGGCAGTTCATTTTGGCGTGTCTGGCACATGGGTCCTGCGAGTCGAGCAGGTGGTTCCGGCGTGCTCGGCAGGTGGTCCAGGCATGTCCGGCAGGTGGTTCCAGTCTGTCCAGGACGTGGTTCCAGCGTGTCCGGCACGTGGTTCTCTTACGTCTGAGAGGTGGTTCCTGCATGCCTGGCAGGTTATTGCGGATTGTCTGCCAGGTGGTTCTCTCATAGCCAGCTGTTGATTTTGGCCTGTCAGGCAGGTGGTTCTGGTGAGTCCAGCAGGTGGCTCCGGCGTGCTCGGCAGGTGGTTCTGGCATGTCTGGCAGGTGGTTCCGGCGAGTTGAGCAGCTGGTTCCAGCCTGTCCGTCAGGTTAGGGTTAGGGATAGGGTTAGGGGTACGGTTAGGGTTAGGGTTTAGGGTTTGGGGTTAGGGGTTAGGGTTAGGGGTAGGGTTAGGGTTAGGGTTACGGTTGGGTTAGGGTTTAGGGTTAGGCTTAGGGTTAGGGGTTAGGGTTAGGGTTAGGGTTTGGGGATAGGGTTAGGGTTAGGGTTAGGGTTAGGGCCCGGCAGGTGGTTCCGGCGAGCCGAGCAGGTGGCTCCGGCGTGCCCGGCAGGTGCTTCCGCTGGGCCCGGCAGGTGGTTCCGGCGAGGCGAGCAGGTGGCTCCGGCGCGCCGGGCAGGTGGTTCCGGCGAGGCGAGCAGGTGGCTCCGGCGCGCTCGGCACGTGCTTCCGCTGGGCCCGGCTGGTGTTTCCGGCGAGGCGAGCAGGTGGCTCCGGCGCGCTCGGCAGGTGCTTCCGCTGCGCCCGGCAGGTGGTTCCGGCGAGGCGAGCAGGTTGTTCCTGCGTGCTCGGCAGGTGGTTTAGTTGGGTCTGGCAGGTGGTTTCGGTCTGTTCGGGGTGTGGTTCCAGCATCTCAGGCACATGGTTCTGGCACGTCTGAGAGGTGGTTCCGGCTGGCCCAACAGGTGTTTCTGGAGTCTCCGCCAAGTGGTTCTGGCGTAGCTGGCAGGTGATGTTGGCGTGACTGGCAGGTGGCTCCAGCCAGCCCGGCAGGTGTTTCCGGAGTGTTCACCAACTGGCTGTGGCGTAGCCGGCAGGTGATTTTGGCGTGTCCGACAGGTGGTTCTGGCGAGTCGAGCAGGTGCTTCCGGCATGCTCGGCAGGTGCTTCCGGTGGCATTGGCATGTGGTTCCGGCAGGTCTGAGAGGTGGTTCCGGCATGCCTGACAGGTGATTCCGGAGTGTTCGCCAAGCGGTTCTGGCATAGGCGGCAGGTGATTTTGCCATGTCCAGAATGTGGTTCCAGCGAGTCGAACATGTGGTTCCGGCGTGTCCGGCAGGTGTTTCCGGTCTGTCCAGCAGGTGGTTCTGGGGTGTCCGGCATGAGGTTCTGGCACGTCCGAGAGGTGGTTCCGGCCGGCCCGACATGCGTTTCCGGAGTGTCCGCCACGTGGTTCAGGCACGTCTGAGAGGTGGTTCCAGCATGCCCGGCAGGTTTTCCCGGAGAGTCCTCCAAGTGGTTCTGGCGTAGCCCGCAGGTGATTTTGGTGTGTCCGGCAGGTTGTTCCGTTCTGTCCGATAGGTTGTTCCGGCATGTCCAGCACGTGCTTCTGGCACTTCTGAGAGGTGGTTCTGGCATGCCGGGCAGGTTATTCCGGAGTGTCCGGTAAGTGGTTCTGGTGTAGCTGGCAGTTCATTTTGGCGTGTCTGGCACATGGGTCCTGCGAGTCGAGCAGGTGGTTCCGGCGTGCTCGGCAGGTGGTCCAGGCATGTCCGGCAGGTGGTTCCAGTCTGTCCAGGACGTGGTTCCAGCGTGTCCGGCACGTGGTTCTCTTACGTCTGAGAGGTGGTTCCTGCATGCCTGGCAGGTTATTGCGGATTGTCTGCCAGGTGGTTCTCTCATAGCCAGCTGTTGATTTTGGCCTGTCAGGCAGGTGGTTCTGGTGAGTCCAGCAGGTGGCTCCGGCGTGCTCGGCAGGTGGTTCTGGCATGTCTGGCAGGTGGTTCCGGCGAGTTGAGCAGCTGGTTCCAGCCTGTCCGTCAGGTTAGGGTTAGGGATAGGGTTAGGGGTACGGTTAGGGTTAGGGTTTAGGGTTTGGGGTTAGGGGTTAGGGTTAGGGGTAGGGTTAGGGTTAGGGTTACGGTTGGGTTAGGGTTTAGGGTTAGGCTTAGGGTTAGGGGTTAGGGTTAGGGTTAGGGTTTGGGGATAGGGTTAGGGTTAGGGTTAGGGTTAGGGCCCGGCAGGTGGTTCCGGCGAGCCGAGCAGGTGGCTCCGGCGTGCCCGGCAGGTGCTTCCGCTGGGCCCGGCAGGTGGTTCCGGCGAGGCGAGCAGGTGGCTCCGGCGCGCCGGGCAGGTGGTTCCGGCGAGGCGAGCAGGTTGTTCCTGCGTGCTCGGCACGTGGTTCAGTTGGGTCTGGCAGGTGGTTTCGGTCTGTTCGGGGTGTGGTTCCAGCATCTCAGGCACATGGTTCTGGCACGTCTGAGAGGTGGTTCCGGCTGGCCCAACAGGTGTTTCTGGAGTCTCCGCCAAGTGGTTCTGGCGTAGCTGGCAGGTGATGTTGGCGTGACTGGCAGGTGGTTCCAGCCAGCCCGGCAGGTGTTTCCGGAGTGTTCACCAACTGGCTGTGGCGTAGCCGGCAGGTGATTTTGGCGTGTCCGACAGGTGGTTCTGGCGAGTCGAGCAGGTGCTTCCGGCATGCTCGGCAGGTGCTTCCGGTGTCATTGGCATGTGGTTCCGGCTGGTCTGAGAGGTGGTTCCGGCATGCCTGACAGGTGATTCCGGAGTGTTCGCCAAGCGGTTCTGGCATAGGCGGCAGGTGATTTTGCCATGTCCAGAATGTGGTTCCAGCGAGTCGAACATGTGGTTCCGGCGTGTCCGGCAGGTGTTTCCGGTCTGTCCAGCAGGTGGTTCTGGGGTGTCCGGCATGAGGTTCTGGCACGTCTGAGAGGTGGTTCCGGCCGGCCCGACATGCGTTTCCGGAGTGTCCGCCACGTGGTTCAGGCACGTCTGAGAGGTGGTTCCAGCATGCCCGGCAGGTTTTCCCGGAGAGTCCTCCAAGTGGTTCTGGCGTAGCCCGCAGGTGATTTTGGTGTGTCCGGCAGGTTGTTCCGTTCTGTCCGATAGGTTGTTCCGGCATGTCCAGCACGTGCTTCTGGCACTTCTGAGAGGTGGTTCTGGCATGCCGGGCAGGTTATTCCGGAGTGTCCGGTAAGTGGTTCTGGTGTAGCTGGCAGTTCATTTTGGCGTGTCTGGCACATGGGTCCTGCGAGTCGAGCAGGTGGTTCCGGCGTGCTCGGCAGGTGGTCCAGGCATGTCCGGCAGGTGGTTCCAGTCTGTCCAGGACGTGGTTCCAGCGTGTCCGGCACGTGGTTCTCTTACGTCTGAGAGGTGGTTCCTGCATGCCTGGCAGGTTATTGCGGATTGTCTGCCAGGTGGTTCTCTCATAGCCAGCTGTTGATTTTGGCCTGTCAGGCAGGTGGTTCTGGTGAGTCCAGCAGGTGGCTCCGGCGTGCTCGGCAGGTGGTTCTGGCATGTCTGGCAGGTGGTTCCGGCGAGTTGAGCAGCTGGTTCCAGCCTGTCCGTCAGGTTAGGGTTAGGGATAGGGTTAGGGGTAAGGTTAGGGTTAGGGTTTAGGGTTTGGGGTTAGGGGTTAGGGTTAGGGGTAGGGTTAGGGTTAGGGTTACGGTTGGGTTAGGGTTTAGGGTTAGGCTTAGGGTTAGGGGTTAGGGTTAGGGTTAGGGTTTGGGGATAGGGTTAGGGTTAGGGTTAGGGTTAGGGCCCGGCAGGTGGTTCCGGCGAGCCGAGCAGGTGGCTCCGGCGTGCCCGGCAGGTGCTTCCGCTGGGCCCGGCAGGTGGTTCCGGCGAGGCGAGCAGGTGGCTCCGGCGCGCCGGGCAGGTGGTTCCGGCGAGGCGAGCAGGTGGCTCCGGCGCGCTCGGCACGTGCTTCCGCTGGGCCCGGCTGGTGTTTCCGGCGAGGCGAGCAGGTGGCTCCGGCGCGCTCGGCAGGTGCTTCCGCTGCGCCCGGCAGGTGGTTCCGGCGAGGCGAGCAGGTTGTTCCTGCGTGCTCGGCAGGTGGTTTAGTTGGGTCTGGCAGGTGGTTTCGGTCTGTTCGGGGTGTGGTTCCAGCATCTCAGGCACATGGTTCTGGCACGTCTGAGAGGTGGTTCCGGCTGGCCCAACAGGTGTTTCTGGAGTCTCCGCCAAGTGGTTCTGGCGTAGCTGGCAGGTGATGTTGGCGTGACTGGCAGGTGGCTCCAGCCAGCCCGGCAGGTGTTTCCGGAGTGTTCACCAACTGGCTGTGGCGTAGCCGGCAGGTGATTTTGGCGTGTCCGACAGGTGGTTCTGGCGAGTCGAGCAGGTGCTTCCGGCATGCTCGGCAGGTGCTTCCGGTGTCATTGGCATGTGGTTCCGGCAGGTCTGAGAGGTGGTTCCGGCATGCCTGACAGGTGATTCCGGAGTGTTCGCCAAGCGGTTCTGGCATAGGCGGCAGGTGATTTTGCCATGTCCAGAATGTGGTTCCAGCGAGTCGAACATGTGGTTCCGGCGTGTCCGGCAGGTGTTTCCGGTCTGTCCAGCAGGTGGTTCTGGGGTGTCCGGCATGAGGTTCTGGCACGTCCGAGAGGTGGTTCCGGCCGGCCCGACATGCGTTTCCGGAGTGTCCGCCACGTGGTTCAGGCACGTCTGAGAGGTGGTTCCAGCATGCCCGGCAGGTTTTCCCGGAGAGTCCTCCAAGTGGTTCTGGCGTAGCCCGCAGGTGATTTTGGTGTGTCCGGCAGGTTGTTCCGTTCTGTCCGATAGGTTGTTCCGGCATGTCCAGCACGTGCTTCTGGCACTTCTGAGAGGTGGTTCTGGCATGCCGGGCAGGTTATTCCGGAGTGTCCGGTAAGTGGTTCTGGTGTAGCCGGCAGTTCATTTTGGCGTGTCTGGCACATGGGTCCTGCGAGTCGAGCAGGTGGTTCCGGCGTGCTCGGCAGGTGGTCCAGGCATGTCCGGCAGGTGGTTCCAGTCTGTCCAGGACGTGGTTCCAGCGTGTCCGGCACGTGGTTCTCTTACGTCTGAGAGGTGGTTCCTGCATGCCTGGCAGGTTATTGCGGATTGTCTGCCAGGTGGTTCTCTCATAGCCAGCTGTTGATTTTGGCCTGTCAGGCAGGTGGTTCTGGTGAGTCCAGCAGGTGGCTCCGGCGTGCTCGGCAGGTGGTTCTGGCATGTCTGGCAGGTGGTTCCGGCGAGTTGAGCAGCTGGTTCCAGCCTGTCCGTCAGGTTAGGGTTAGGGATAGGGTTAGGGTTACGGTTAGGGTTGGGGTTTAGGGTTTGGGGTTAGGGGTTAGGGTTAGGGGTAGGGTTAGGGTTAGGGTTACGGTTGGGTTAGGGTTTAGGGTTAGGCTTAGGGTTAGGGGTTAGGGTGAGGGTTAGGGTTTGGGGATAGGGTTAGGGTTAGGGTTAGGGTTAGGGCCCGGCACGTGGTTCCGGCGAGCCGAGCAGGTGGCTCCGGCGCGCCCGGCAGGTGCTTCCGCTGCGCCCGGCAGGTGGTTCCGGCGAGGCGAGCAGGTGGCTCCGGCGCGCTCGGCAAGTGCTTCCGCTGGGCCCGGCAGGTGGTTCCGGCGAGGCGAGCAGGTGGCTCCGGCGCGCCGGGCAGGTGGTTCCGGCGAGGCGAGCAGGTGGCTCCGGCGCGCTCGGCAGGTGCTTCCGCTGCGCGCGGCAGGTGGTTCCGGCGAGGCGAGCAGGTTGTTCCTGCGTGCTCGGCACGTGGTTCAGTTGGGTCTGGCAGGTGGTTTCGGTCTGTTCGGGGTGTGGTTCCAGCATCTCAGGCACATGGTTCTGGCACGTCTGAGAGGTGGTTCCGGCTGGCCCAACAGGTGTTTCTGGAGTCTCCGCCAAGTGGTTCTGGCGTAGCTGGCAGGTGATGTTGGCGTGACTGGCAGGTGGTTCCAGCCAGCCCGGCAGGTGTTTCCGGAGTGTTCACCAACTGGCTGTGGCGTAGCCGGCAGGTGATTTTGGCGTGTCCGACAGGTGGTTCTGGCGAGTCGAGCAGGTGCTTCCGGCATGCTCGGCAGGTGCTTCCGGTGTCATTGGCATGTGGTTCTGGCAGGTCTGAGAGGTGGTTCCGGCATGCCTGACAGGTGATTCCGGAGTGTTCGCCAAGCGGTTCTGGCATAGGCGGCAGGTGATTTTGCCATGTCCAGAATGTGGTTCCAGCGAGTCGAACATGTGGTTCCGGCGTGTCCGGCAGGTGTTTCCGGTCTGTCCAGCAGCTGGTTCTGGGGTGTCCGGCATGAGGTTCTGGCACGTCTGAGAGGTGGTTCCGGCCGGCCCGACATGCGTTTCCGGAGTGTCCGCCACGTGGTTCAGGCACGTCTGAGAGGTGGTTCCAGCATGCCCGGCAGGTTTTCCCGGAGAGTCCTCCAAGTGGTTCTGGCGTAGCCCGCAGGTGATTTTGGTGTGTCCGGCAGGTTGTTCCGTTCTGTCCGATAGGTTGTTCCGGCATGTCCAGCACGTGCTTCTGGCACTTCTGAGAGGTGGTTCTGGCATGCCGGGCAGGTTATTCCGGAGTGTCCGGTAAGTGGTTCTGGTGTAGCCGGCAGTTCATTTTGGCGTGTCTGGCACATGGGTCCTGCGAGTCGAGCAGGTGGTTCCGGCGTGCTCGGCAGGTGGTCCAGGCATGTCCGGCAGGTGGTTCCAGTCTGTCCAGGACGTGGTTCCAGCGTGCCCGGCACGTGGTTCTCTTACGTCTGAGAGGTGGTTCCTGCATGCCTGGCAGGTTATTGCGGATTGTCTGCCAGGTGGTTCTCTCATAGCCAGCTGTTGATTTTGGCCTGTCAGGCAGGTGGTTCTGGTGAGTCCAGCAGGTGGCTCCGGCGTGCTCGGCAGGTGGTTCTGGCATGTCTGGCAGGTGGTTCCGGCGAGTTGAGCAGCTGGTTCCAGCCTGTCCGTCAGGTTAGGGTTAGGGATAGGGTTAGGGGTACGGTTAGGGTTAGGGTTTAGGGTTTGGGGTTAGGGGTTAGGGTTAGGGGTAGGGTTAGGGTTAGGGTTACGGTTGGGTTAGGGTTTAGGGTTAGGCTTAGGGTTAGGGGTTAGGGTTAGGGTTAGGGTTTGGGGATAGGGTTAGGGTTAGGGTTAGGGTTAGGGCCCGGCAGGTGGTTCCGGCGAGCCGAGCAGGTGGCTCCGGCGTGCCCGGCAGGTGCTTCCGCTGGGCCCGGCAGGTGGTTCCGGCGAGGCGAGCAGGTGGCTCCGGCGCGCCGGGCAGGTGGTTCCGGCGAGGCGAGCAGGTGGCTCCGGCGCGCTCGGCACGTGCTTCCGCTGGGCCCGGCTGTTGTTTCCGGCGAGGCGAGCAGGTGGCTCCGGCGCGCTCGGCAGGTGCTTCCGCTGCGCCCGGCAGGTGGTTCCGGCGAGGCGAGCAGGTTGTTCCTGCGTGCTCGGCAGGTGGTTTAGTTGGGTCTGGCAGGTGGTTTCGGTCTGTTCGGGGTGTGGTTCCAGCATCTCAGGCACATGGTTCTGGCACGTCTGAGAGGTGGTTCCGGCTGGCCCAACAGGTGTTTCTGGAGTCTCCGCCAAGTGGTTCTGGCGTAGCTGGCAGGTGATGTTGGCGTGACTGGCAGGTGGCTCCAGCCAGCCCGGCAGGTGTTTCCGGAGTGTTCACCAACTGGCTGTGGCGTAGCCGGCAGGTGATTTTGGCGTGTCCGACAGGTGGTTCTGGCGAGTCGAGCAGGTGCTTCCGGCATGCTCGGCAGGTGCTTCCGGTGTCATTGGCATGTGGTTCCGGCAGGTCTGAGAGGTGGTTCCGGCATGCCTGACAGGTGATTCCGGAGTGTTCGCCAAGCGGTTCTGGCATAGGCGGCAGGTGATTTTGCCATGTCCAGAATGTGGTTCCAGCGAGTCGAACATGTGGTTCCGGCGTGTCCGGCAGGTGTTTCCGGTCTGTCCAGCAGGTGGTTCTGGGGTGTCCGGCATGAGGTTCTGGCACGTCCGAGAGGTGGTTCCGGCCGGCCCGACATGCGTTTCCGGAGTGTCCGCCACGTGGTTCAGGCACGTCTGAGAGGTGGTTCCAGCATGCCCGGCAGGTTTTCCCGGAGAGTCCTCCAAGTGGTTCTGGCGTAGCCCGCAGGTGATTTTGGTGTGTCCGGCAGGTTGTTCCGTTCTGTCCGATAGGTTGTTCCGGCATGTCCAGCACGTGCTTCTGGCACTTCTGAGAGGTGGTTCTGGCATGCCGGGCAGGTTATTCCGGAGTGTCCGGTAAGTGGTTCTGGTGTAGCCGGCAGTTCATTTTGGCGTGTCTGGCACATGGGTCCTGCGAGTCGAGCAGGTGGTTCCGGCGTGCTCGGCAGGTGGTCCAGGCATGTCCGGCAGGTGGTTCCAGTCTGTCCAGGACGTGGTTCCAGCGTGTCCGGCACGTGGTTCTCTTACGTCTGAGAGGTGGTTCCTGCATGCCTGGCAGGTTATTGCGGATTGTCTGCCAGGTGGTTCTCTCATAGCCAGCTGTTGATTTTGGCCTGTCAGGCAGGTGGTTCTGGTGAGTCCAGCAGGTGGCTCCGGCGTGCTCGGCAGGTGGTTCTGGCATGTCTGGCAGGTGGTTCCGGCGAGTTGAGCAGCTGGTTCCAGCCTGTCCGTCAGGTTAGGGTTAGGGATAGGGTTAGGGTTACGGTTAGGGTTGGGGTTTAGGGTTTGGGGTTAGGGGTTAGGGTTAGGGGTAGGGTTAGGGTTAGGGTTACGGTTGGGTTAGGGTTTAGGGTTAGGCTTAGGGTTAGGGGTTAGGGTGAGGGTTAGGGTTTGGGGATAGGGTTAGGGTTAGGGTTAGGGTTAGGGCCCGGCACGTGGTTCCGGCGAGCCGAGCAGGTGGCTCCGGCGCGCCCGGCAGGTGCTTCCGCTGCGCCCGGCAGGTGGTTCCGGCGAGGCGAGCAGGTGGCTCCGGCGCGCTCGGCAAGTGCTTCCGCTGGGCCCGGCAGGTGGTTCCGGCGAGGCGAGCAGGTGGCTCCGGCGCGCCGGGCAGGTGGTTCCGGCGAGGCGAGCAGGTGGCTCCGGCGCGCTCGGCAGGTGCTTCCGCTGCGCGCGGCAGGTGGTTCCGGCGAGGCGAGCAGGTTGTTCCTGCGTGCTCGGCACGTGGTTCAGTTGGGTCTGGCAGGTGGTTTCGGTCTGTTCGGGGTGTGGTTCCAGCATCTCAGGCACATGGTTCTGGCACGTCTGAGAGGTGGTTCCGGCTGGCCCAACAGGTGTTTCTGGAGTCTCCGCCAAGTGGTTCTGGCGTAGCTGGCAGGTGATGTTGGCGTGACTGGCAGGTGGTTCCAGCCAGCCCGGCAGGTGTTTCCGGAGTGTTCACCAACTGGCTGTGGCGTAGCCGGCAGGTGATTTTGGCGTGTCCGACAGGTGGTTCTGGCGAGTCGAGCAGGTGCTTCCGGCATGCTCGGCAGGTGCTTCCGGTGTCATTGGCATGTGGTTCCGGCAGGTCTGAGAGGTGGTTCCGGCATGCCTGACAGGTGATTCCGGAGTGTTCGCCAAGCGGTTCTGGCATAGGCGGCAGGTGATTTTGCCATGTCCAGAATGTGGTTCCAGCGAGTCGAACATGTGGTTCCGGCGTGTCCGGCAGGTGTTTCCGGTCTGTCCAGCAGGTGGTTCTGGGGTGTCCGGCATGAGGTTCTGGCACGTCCGAGAGGTGGTTCCGGCCGGCCCGACATGCGTTTCCGGAGTGTCCGCCACGTGGTTCAGGCACGTCTGAGAGGTGGTTCCAGCATGCCCGGCAGGTTTTCCCGGAGAGTCCTCCAAGTGGTTCTGGCGTAGCCCGCAGGTGATTTTGGTGTGTCCGGCAGGTTGTTCCGTTCTGTCCGATAGGTTGTTCCGGCATGTCCAGCACGTGCTTCTGGCACTTCTGAGAGGTGGTTCTGGCATGCCGGGCAGGTTATTCCGGAGTGTCCGGTAAGTGGTTCTGGTGTAGCCGGCAGTTCATTTTGGCGTGTCTGGCACATGGGTCCTGCGAGTCGAGCAGGTGGTTCCGGCGTGCTCGGCAGGTGGTCCAGGCATGTCCGGCAGGTGGTTCCAGTCTGTCCAGGACGTGGTTCCAGCGTGTCCGGCACGTGGTTCTCTTACGTCTGAGAGGTGGTTCCTGCATGCCTGGCAGGTTATTGCGGATTGTCTGCCAGGTGGTTCTCTCATAGCCAGCTGTTGATTTTGGCCTGTCAGGCAGGTGGTTCTGGTGAGTCCAGCAGGTGGCTCCGGCGTGCTCGGCAGGTGGTTCTGGCATGTCTGGCAGGTGGTTCCGGCGAGTTGAGCAGCTGGTTCCAGCCTGTCCGTCAGGTTAGGGTTAGGGATAGGGTTAGGGTTACGGTTAGGGTTGGGGTTTAGGGTTTGGGGTTAGGGGTTAGGGTTAGGGGTAGGGTTAGGGTTAGGGTTACGGTTGGGTTAGGGTTTAGGGTTAGGCTTAGGGTTAGGGGTTAGGGTGAGGGTTAGGGTTTGGGGATAGGGTTAGGGTTAGGGTTAGGGTTAGGGCCCGGCACGTGGTTCCGGCGAGCCGAGCAGGTGGCTCCGGCGCGCCCGGCAGGTGCTTCCGCTGCGCCCGGCAGGTGGTTCCGGCGAGGCGAGCAGGTGGCTCCGGCGCGCTCGGCAAGTGCTTCCGCTGGGCCCGGCAGGTGGTTCCGGCGAGGCGAGCAGGTGGCTCCGGCGCGCCGGGCAGGTGGTTCCGGCGAGGCGAGCAGGTGGCTCCGGCGCGCTCGGCAGGTGCTTCCGCTGCGCGCGGCAGGTGGTTCCGGCGAGGCGAGCAGGTTGTTCCTGCGTGCTCGGCACGTGGTTCAGTTGGGTCTGGCAGGTGGTTTCGGTCTGTTCGGGGTGTGGTTCCAGCATCTCAGGCACATGGTTCTGGCACGTCTGAGAGGTGGTTCCGGCTGGCCCAACAGGTGTTTCTGGAGTCTCCGCCAAGTGGTTCTGGCGTAGCTGGCAGGTGATGTTGGCGTGACTGGCAGGTGGTTCCAGCCAGCCCGGCAGGTGTTTCCGGAGTGTTCACCAACTGGCTGTGGCGTAGCCGGCAGGTGATTTTGGCGTGTCCGACAGGTGGTTCTGGCGAGTCGAGCAGGTGCTTCCGGCATGCTCGGCAGGTGCTTCCGGTGTCATTGGCATGTGGTTCTGGCAGGTCTGAGAGGTGGTTCCGGCATGCCTGACAGGTGATTCCGGAGTGTTCGCCAAGCGGTTCTGGCATAGGCGGCAGGTGATTTTGCCATGTCCAGAATGTGGTTCCAGCGAGTCGAACATGTGGTTCCGGCGTGTCCGGCAGGTGTTTCCGGTCTGTCCAGCAGCTGGTTCTGGGGTGTCCGGCATGAGGTTCTGGCACGTCTGAGAGGTGGTTCCGGCCGGCCCGACATGCGTTTCCGGAGTGTCCGCCACGTGGTTCAGGCACGTCTGAGAGGTGGTTCCAGCATGCCCGGCAGGTTTTCCCGGAGAGTCCTCCAAGTGGTTCTGGCGTAGCCCGCAGGTGATTTTGGTGTGTCCGGCAGGTTGTTCCGTTCTGTCCGATAGGTTGTTCCGGCATGTCCAGCACGTGCTTCTGGCACTTCTGAGAGGTGGTTCTGGCATGCCGGGCAGGTTATTCCGGAGTGTCCGGTAAGTGGTTCTGGTGTAGCCGGCAGTTCATTTTGGCGTGTCTGGCACATGGGTCCTGCGAGTCGAGCAGGTGGTTCCGGCGTGCTCGGCAGGTGGTCCAGGCATGTCCGGCAGGTGGTTCCAGTCTGTCCAGGACGTGGTTCCAGCGTGCCCGGCACGTGGTTCTCTTACGTCTGAGAGGTGGTTCCTGCATGCCTGGCAGGTTATTGCGGATTGTCTGCCAGGTGGTTCTCTCATAGCCAGCTGTTGATTTTGGCCTGTCAGGCAGGTGGTTCTGGTGAGTCCAGCAGGTGGCTCCGGCGTGCTCGGCAGGTGGTTCTGGCATGTCTGGCAGGTGGTTCCGGCGAGTTGAGCAGCTGGTTCCAGCCTGTCCATCAGGTTAGGGTTAGGGATAGGGTTAGGGGTACGGTTAGGGTTAGGGTTTAGGGTTTGGGGTTAGGGGTTAGGGTTAGGGGTAGGGTTAGGGTTAGGGTTACGGTTGGGTTAGGGTTTAGGGTTAGGCTTAGGGTTAGGGGTTAGGGTTAGGGTTAGGGTTTGGGGATAGGGTTAGGGTTAGGGTTAGGGTTAGGGCCCGGCAGGTGGTTCCGGCGAGCCGAGCAGGTGGCTCCGGCGTGCCCGGCAGGTGCTTCCGCTGGGCCCGGCAGGTGGTTCCGGCGAGGCGAGCAGGTGGCTCCGGCGCGCCGGGCAGGTGGTTCCGGCGAGGCGAGCAGGTGGCTCCGGCGCGCTCGGCACGTGCTTCCGCTGGGCCCGGCTGGTGTTTCCGGCGAGGCGAGCAGGTGGCTCCGGCGCGCTCGGCAGGTGCTTCCGCTGCGCCCGGCAGGTGGTTCCGGCGAGGCGAGCAGGTTGTTCCTGCGTGCTCGGCAGGTGGTTTAGTTGGGTCTGGCAGGTGGTTTCGGTCTGTTCGGGGTGTGGTTCCAGCATCTCAGGCACATGGTTCTGGCACGTCTGAGAGGTGGTTCCGGCTGGCCCAACAGGTGTTTCTGGAGTCTCCGCCAAGTGGTTCTGGCGTAGCTGGCAGGTGATGTTGGCGTGACTGGCAGGTGGCTCCAGCCAGCCCGGCAGGTGTTTCCGGAGTGTTCACCAACTGGCTGTGGCGTAGCCGGCAGGTGATTTTGGCGTGTCCGACAGGTGGTTCTGGCGAGTCGAGCAGGTGCTTCCGGCATGCTCGGCAGGTGCTTCCGGTGTCATTGGCATGTGGTTCCGGCAGGTCTGAGAGGTGGTTCCGGCATGCCTGACAGGTGATTCCGGAGTGTTCGCCAAGCGGTTCTGGCATAGGCGGCAGGTGATTTTGCCATGTCCAGAATGTGGTTCCAGCGAGTCGAACATGTGGTTCCGGCGTGTCCGGCAGGTGTTTCCGGTCTGTCCAGCAGGTGGTTCTGGGGTGTCCGGCATGAGGTTCTGGCACGTCCGAGAGGTGGTTCCGGCCGGCCCGACATGCGTTTCCGGAGTGTCCGCCACGTGGTTCAGGCACGTCTGAGAGGTGGTTCCAGCATGCCCGGCAGGTTTTCCCGGAGAGTCCTCCAAGTGGTTCTGGCGTAGCCCGCAGGTGATTTTGGTGTGTCCGGCAGGTTGTTCCGTTCTGTCCGATAGGTTGTTCCGGCATGTCCAGCACGTGCTTCTGGCACTTCTGAGAGGTGGTTCTGGCATGCCGGGCAGGTTATTCCGGAGTGTCCGGTAAGTGGTTCTGGTGTAGCCGGCAGTTCATTTTGGCGTGTCTGGCACATGGGTCCTGCGAGTCGAGCAGGTGGTTCCGGCGTGCTCGGCAGGTGGTCCAGGCATGTCCGGCAGGTGGTTCCAGTCTGTCCAGGACGTGGTTCCAGCGTGTCCGGCACGTGGTTCTCTTACGTCTGAGAGGTGGTTCCTGCATGCCTGGCAGGTTATTGCGGATTGTCTGCCAGGTGGTTCTCTCATAGCCAGCTGTTGATTTTGGCCTGTCAGGCAGGTGGTTCTGGTGAGTCCAGCAGGTGGCTCCGGCGTGCTCGGCAGGTGGTTCTGGCATGTCTGGCAGGTGGTTCCGGCGAGTTGAGCAGCTGGTTCCAGCCTGTCCGTCAGGTTAGGGTTAGGGATAGGGTTAGGGTTACGGTTAGGGTTGGGGTTTAGGGTTTGGGGTTAGGGGTTAGGGTTAGGGGTAGGGTTAGGGTTAGGGTTACGGTTGGGTTAGGGTTTAGGGTTAGGCTTAGGGTTAGGGGTTAGGGTGAGGGTTAGGGTTTGGGGATAGGGTTAGGGTTAGGGTTAGGGTTAGGGCCCGGCACGTGGTTCCGGCGAGCCGAGCAGGTGGCTCCGGCGCGCCCGGCAGGTGCTTCCGCTGCGCGCGGCAGGTGGTTCCGGCGAGGCGAGCAGGTTGTTCCTGCGTGCTCGGCACGTGGTTCAGTTGGGTCTGGCAGGTGGTTTCGGTCTGTTCGGGGTGTGGTTCCAGCATCTCAGGCACATGGTTCTGGCACGTCTGAGAGGTGGTTCCGGCTGGCCCAACAGGTGTTTCTGGAGTCTCCGCCAAGTGGTTCTGGCGTAGCTGGCAGGTGATGTTGGCGTGACTGGCAGGTGGTTCCAGCCAGCCCGGCAGGTGTTTCCGGAGTGTTCACCAACTGGCTGTGGCGTAGCCGGCAGGTGATTTTGGCGTGTCCGACAGGTGGTTCTGGCGAGTCGAGCAGGTGCTTCCGGCATGCTCGGCAGGTGCTTCCGGTGTCATTGGCATGTGGTTCTGGCAGGTCTGAGAGGTGGTTCCGGCATGCCTGACAGGTGATTCCGGAGTGTTCGCCAAGCGGTTCTGGCATAGGCGGCAGGTGATTTTGCCATGTCCAGAATGTGGTTCCAGCGAGTCGAACATGTGGTTCCGGCGTGTCCGGCAGGTGTTTCCGGTCTGTCCAGCAGCTGGTTCTGGGGTGTCCGGCATGAGGTTCTGGCACGTCTGAGAGGTGGTTCCGGCCGGCCCGACATGCGTTTCCGGAGTGTCCGCCACGTGGTTCAGGCACGTCTGAGAGGTGGTTCCAGCATGCCCGGCAGGTTTTCCCGGAGAGTCCTCCAAGTGGTTCTGGCGTAGCCCGCAGGTGATTTTGGTGTGTCCGGCAGGTTGTTCCGTTCTGTCCGATAGGTTGTTCCGGCATGTCCAGCACGTGCTTCTGGCACTTCTGAGAGGTGGTTCTGGCATGCCGGGCAGGTTATTCCGGAGTGTCCGGTAAGTGGTTCTGGTGTAGCCGGCAGTTCATTTTGGCGTGTCTGGCACATGGGTCCTGCGAGTCGAGCAGGTGGTTCCGGCGTGCTCGGCAGGTGGTCCAGGCATGTCCGGCAGGTGGTTCCAGTCTGTCCAGGACGTGGTTCCAGCGTGCCCGGCACGTGGTTCTCTTACGTCTGAGAGGTGGTTCCTGCATGCCTGGCAGGTTATTGCGGATTGTCTGCCAGGTGGTTCTCTCATAGCCAGCTGTTGATTTTGGCCTGTCAGGCAGGTGGTTCTGGTGAGTCCAGCAGGTGGCTCCGGCGTGCTCGGCAGGTGGTTCTGGCATGTCTGGCAGGTGGTTCCGGCGAGTTGAGCAGCTGGTTCCAGCCTGTCCGTCAGGTTAGGGTTAGGGATAGGGTTAGGGTTACGGTTAGGGTTAGGGTTTAGGGTTTGGGGTTAGGGGTTAGGGTTAGGGGTAGGGTTAGGGTTAGGGTTACGGTTGGGTTAGGGTTTAGGGTTAGGCTTAGGGTTAGGGGTTAGGGTCAGGGTTAGGGTTTGGGGATAGGGTTAGGGTTAGGGTTATGGTTAGGGCCGGGCACGTGGTTCCGGCGAGGCGAGCAGGTTGTTCCTGCGTGCTCGGCAGGTGGTTCAGTTGGGTCTGGCAGGTGGTTTCGGTCTGTTCGGGGTGTGGTTCCAGCATCTCAGGCACATGGTTCTGGCACGTCTGAGAGGTGGTTCCGGCTGGCCCAACAGGTGTTTCTGGAGTCTCCGCCAAGTGGTTCTGGCGTAGCTGCTAGGTGGTTCCAGCCAGCCCGGCAGGTGTTTCCGGAGTGTTCACCAACTGGCTGTGGCGTAGCCGGCAGGTGATTTTGGCGTGTCCGACAGGTGGTTCTGGCGAGTCGAGCAGGTGCTTCCGGCATGCTCGGCAGGTGCTTCCGGTGTCATTGGCATGTGGTTCTGGCAGGTCTGAGAGGTGGTTCCGGCATGCCTGACAGGTGATTCCGGAGTGTTCGCCAAGCGGTTCTGGCATAGGCGGCAGGTGATTTTGCCATGTCCAGAATGTGGTTCCAGCGAGTCGAACATGTGGTTCCGGCGTGTCCGGCAGGTGTTTCCGGTCTGTCCAGCAGGTGGTTCTGGGGTGTCCGGCATGAGGTTCTGGCACGTCTGAGAGGTGGTTCCGGCCGGCCCGACATGCGTTTCCGGAGTGTCCGCAACGTGGTTCAGGCGCGTCTGAGAGGTGGTTCCAGCATGACCGGCAGGTTTTCCCGGAGAGTCCTCCAAGTGGTTCTGGCGTAGCCCGCAGGTGATTTTGGTGTGTCCGACAGGTTGTTCCGTTCTGTCCGATAGGTTGTTCCGGCATGTCCAGCACGTGCTTCTGGCACTTCTGAGAGGTGGTTCTGGCATGCCGGGCAGGTTATTCCGGAGTGTCCGGTAAGTGGTTCTGGTGTAGCCGGCAGTTCATTTTGGCGTGTCTGGCACATGGGTCCTGCGAGTCGAGCAGGTGGTTCCGGCGTGCTCGGCAGGTGGTCCATGCATGTCCGGCAGGTGGTTCCAGTCTGTCCAGGATGTGGTTCCAGCGTGTCCGGCACGTGGTTCTCTTACGTCTGAGAGGTGGTTCCTGCATGCCTGGCAGGTTATTGCGGATTGTCTGCCAGGTGGTTCTCTCATAGCCAGCTGTTGATTTTGGCCTGTCAGGCAGGTGGTTCTGGTGAGTCCAGCAGGTGGCTCCGGCGTGCTCGGCAGGTGGTTCTGGCATGTCTGGCAGGTGGTTCCGGCGAGTTGAGCAGCTGGTTCCAGCCTGTCCGTCAGGTTAGGGTTAGGGATAGGGTTAGGGTTACGGTTAGGGTTAGGGTTTAGGGTTTGGGGTTAGGGGTTAGGGTTAGGGGTAGGGTTAGGGTTAGGGTTACGGTTGGGTTAGGGTTTAGGGTTAGGCTTAGGGTTAGGTGTTAGGGTTAGGGTTAGGGTTTGTGGATAGGGTTAGGTTTAGGGTTAGGGTTAGGGCCCGGCACGTGGTTCTGGTGAGGCGAGCAGGTGGCTCCGGCGCGCTCGGCAGGTGCTTCCGCTGGGCCCGGCAGGTGGTTCCGGCGAGGCGAGCAGGTGGCTCCGGCGTGCTTGGCACGTGCTTCCGCTGGGCCCGGCAGGTGGTTCCGGCGAGGCGAGCAGGTGGCTCCGGCGCACTCGGCAGGTGCTTCCGCTGCACCCGGCAGGTGGTTCCGGCGAGGCGAGCAGGTGGCTCCGGCGCACCCGGCAGGTGCATCCGCTGGGCCTGGCAGGTGGTTCCGGCGAGGCGAGCAGGGGGCTCCGGCGCGCCGGGCAGGTGGTTCTGGCGAGGCGAGCAGGTGGCTCCGGCGCGCTCGGCAGGTGCTTCCGCTGCGCCCGGCAGGTGGTTCCGGCGAGGCGAGCAGGTTGTTCCTGCGTGCTTGTCAGGTGGTTCAGTTGGGTCTGGCAGGTGGTTTCGGTCTGTTCGGGGTGTGGTTCCAGCATCTCAGGCACATGGTTCTGGCACGTCTGAGAGGTGGTTCCGGCTGGCCCAACAGGTGTTTCTGGAGTCTCCGCCAAGTGGTTCTGGCGTAGCTGCTAGGTGGTTCCAGCCAGCCCGGCAGGTGTTTCCGGAGTGTTCACCAACTGGCTGTGGCGTAGCCGGCAGGTGATTTTGGCGTGTCCGACAGGTGGTTCTGGCGAGTCGAGCAGGTGCTTCCGGCATGCTCGGCAGGTGCTTCCGGTGTCATTGGCATGTGGTTCTGGCATGACTGAGAGGTGGTTCCGGCATGCCTGACAGGTGATTCCGGAGTGTTCGCCAAGCGGTTCTGGCATAGGCGGCAGGTGATTTTGCCATGTCCAGAATGTGGTTCCAGCGAGTCGAACATGTGGTTCCGGCGTGTCCGGCAGGTGTTTCTGGTCTGTCCAGCAGGTGGTTCTGGGGTGTCCGGCATGAGGTTCTGGCACGTCTGAGAGGTGGTTCCGGCCGGCCCGACATGCGTTTCCGGAGTGTCCGCAACGTGGTTCAGGCGCGTCTGAGAGGTGGTTCCAGCATGACCGGCAGGTTTTCCCGGAGAGTCCTCCAAGTGGTTCTGGCGTAGCCCGCAGGTGATTTTGGTGTGTCCGGCAGGTTGTTCCGTTCTGTCCGATAGGTTGTTCCGGCATGTCCAGCACGTGCTTCTGGCACTTCTGAGAGGTGGTTCTGGCATGCCGGGCAGGTTATTCCGGAGTGTCCGGTAAGTGGTTCTGGTGTAGCCGGCAGTTCATTTTGGCGTGTCTGGCACATGGGTCCTGCGAGTCGAGCAGGTGGTTCCGGCGTGCTCGGCAGGTGGTCCAGGCATGTCCGGCAGGTGGTTCCAGTCTGTCCAGGACGTGGTTCCAGCGTGCCCGGCACGTGGTTCTCTTACGTCTGAGAGGTGGTTCCTGCATGCCTGGCAGGTTATTGCGGATTGTCTGCCAGGTGGTTCTCTCATAGCCAGCTGTTGATTTTGGCCTGTCAGGCAGGTGGTTCTGGTGAGTCCAGCAGGTGGCTCCGGCGTGCTCGGCAGGTGGTTCTGGCATGTCTGGCAGGTGGTTCCGGCGAGTTGAGCAGCTGGTTCCAGCCTGTCCGTCAGGTTAGGGTTAGGGATAGGGTTAGGGTTACGGTTAGGGTTAGGGTTTAGGGTTTGGGGTTAGGGGTTAGGGTTAGGGGTAGGGTTAGGGTTAGGGTTACGGTTGGGTTAGGGTTTAGGGTTAGGCTTAGGGTTAGGGGTTAGGGTCAGGGTTAGGGTTTGGGGATAGGGTTAGGGTTAGGGTTATGGTTAGGGCCGGGCACGTGGTTCCGGCGAGGCGAGCAGGTTGTTCCTGCGTGCTCGGCAGGTGGTTCAGTTGGGTCTGGCAGGTGGTTTCGGTCTGTTCGGGGTGTGGTTCCAGCATCTCAGGCACATGGTTCTGGCACGTCTGAGAGGTGGTTCCGGCTGGCCCAACAGGTGTTTCTGGAGTCTCCGCCAAGTGGTTCTGGCGTAGCTGCTAGGTGGTTCCAGCCAGCCCGGCAGGTGTTTCCGGAGTGTTCACCAACTGGCTGTGGCGTAGCCGGCAGGTGATTTTGGCGTGTCCGACAGGTGGTTCTGGCGAGTCGAGCAGGTGCTTCCGGCATGCTCGGCAGGTGCTTCCGGTGTCATTGGCATGTGGTTCTGGCAGGTCTGAGAGGTGGTTCCGGCATGCCTGACAGGTGATTCCGGAGTGTTCGCCAAGCGGTTCTGGCATAGGCGGCAGGTGATTTTGCCATGTCCAGAATGTGGTTCCAGCGAGTCGAACATGTGGTTCCGGCGTGTCCGGCAGGTGTTTCTGGTCTGTCCAGCAGGTGGTTCTGGGGTGTCCGGCATGAGGTTCTGGCACGTCTGAGAGGTGGTTCCGGCCGGCCCGACATGCGTTTCCGGAGTGTCCGCAACGTGGTTCAGGCGCGTCTGAGAGGTGGTTCCAGCATGACCGGCAGGTTTTCCTGGAGAGTCCTCCAAGTGGTTCTGGCGTAGCCCGCAGGTGATTTTGGTGTGTCCGACAGGTTGTTCCGTTCTGTCCGATAGGTTGTTCCGGCATGTCCAGCACGTGCTTCTGGCACTTCTGAGAGGTGGTTCTGGCATGCCGGGCAGGTTATTCCGGAGTGTCCGGTAAGTGGTTCTGGTGTAGCCGGCAGTTCATTTTGGCGTGTCTGGCACATGGGTCCTGCGAGTCGAGCAGGTGGTTCCGGCGTGCTCGGCAGGTGGTCCATGCATGTCCGGCAGGTGGTTCCAGTCTGTCCAGGATGTGGTTCCAGCGTGTCCGGCACGTGGTTCTCTTACGTCTGAGAGGTGGTTCCTGCATGCCTGGCAGGTTATTGCGGATTGTCTGCCAGGTGGTTCTCTCATAGCCAGCTGTTGATTTTGGCCTGTCAGGCAGGTGGTTCTGGTGAGTCCAGCAGGTGGCTCCGGCGTGCTCGGCAGGTGGTTCTGGCATGTCTGGCAGGTGGTTCCGGCGAGTTGAGCAGCTGGTTCCAGCCTGTCCGTCAGGTTAGGGTTAGGGATAGGGTTAGGGTTACGGTTAGGGTTAGGGTTTAGGGTTTGGGGTTAGGGGTTAGGGTTAGGGGTAGGGTTAGGGTTAGGGTTACGGTTGGGTTAGGGTTTAGGGTTAGGCTTAGGGTTAGGTGTTAGGGTTAGGGTTAGGGTTTGTGGATAGGGTTAGGTTTAGGGTTAGGGTTAGGGCCCGGCACGTGGTTCTGGTGAGGCGAGCAGGTGGCTCCGGCGCGCTCGGCAGGTGCTTCCGCTGGGCCCGGCAGGTGGTTCCGGCGAGGCGAGCAGGTGGCTCCGGCGTGCTTGGCACGTGCTTCCGCTGGGCCCGGCAGGTGGTTCCGGCGAGGCGAGCAGGTGGCTCCGGCGCACTCGGCAGGTGCTTCCGCTGCACCCGGCAGGTGGTTCCGGCGAGGCGAGCAGGTGGCTCCGGCGCACCCGGCAGGTGCATCCGCTGGGCCTGGCAGGTGGTTCCGGCGAGGCGAGCAGGGGGCTCCGGCGCGCCGGGCAGGTGGTTCTGGCGAGGCGAGCAGGTGGCTCCGGCGCGCTCGGCAGGTGCTTCCGCTGCGCCCGGCAGGTGGTTCCGGCGAGGCGAGCAGGTTGTTCCTGCGTGCTTGTCAGGTGGTTCAGTTGGGTCTGGCAGGTGGTTTCGGTCTGTTCGGGGTGTGGTTCCAGCATCTCAGGCACATGGTTCTGGCACGTCTGAGAGGTGGTTCCGGCTGGCCCAACAGGTGTTTCTGGAGCCTCCGCCAAGTGGTTCTGGCGTAGCTGGCAGGTGATGTTGGCGTGACTGGCAGGTGGTTCCAGCCAGCCCGGCAGGTGTTTCCGGAGTGTTCACCAACTGGCTGTGGCGTAGCCGGCAGGTGATTTTGGCGTGTCCGACAGGTGGTTCTGGCGAGTCGAGCAGGTGCTTCCGGCATGCTCGGCAGGTGCTTCCGGTGTCATTGGCATGTGGTTCCGGCAGGTCTGAGAGGTGGTTCCGGCATGCCTGACAGGTGATTCCGGAGTGTTCGCCAAGCGGTTCTGGCATAGGCAGCAGGTGATTTTGCCATGTCCAGAATGTGGTTCCAGCGAGTCGAACATGTGGTTCCGGCGTGTCCGGCAGGTGTTTCCGGTCTGTCCAGCAGGTGGTTCTGGGGTGTCCGGCATGAGGTTCTGGCATGTCTGAGAGGTGGTTCCAGCCGGCCCGACATGCGTTTCCGGAGTGTCCGCCACGTGGTTCAGGCGCGTCTGAGAGGTGGTTCCAGCATGCCCGGCAGGTTTTCCCGGAGAGTCCTCCAAGTGGTTCTGGCGTAGCCCGCAGGTGATTTTGGTGTGTCCGGCAGGTTGTTCCGTTCTGTCCGATAGGTTGTTCCGGCATGTCCAGCACGTGCTTCTGGCACTTCTGTGAGGTGGTTCTGGCATGCCGGGCATGTTATTCCGGAGTGTCCGGTAAGTGGTTCTGGTGTAGCCGGCAGTTCATTTTGGCGTGTCTGGCACATGGGTCCTGCGAGTCGAGCAGGTGGTTCCGGCGTGCTCGGCAGGTGGTCCAGGCATGTCCGGCAGGTGGTTCCAGTCTGTCCAGGACGTGGTTCCAGCCTGCCCGGCACGTGGTTCTCTTACGTCTGAGAGGTGGTTCCTGCATGCCTGGCAGGTTATTGCGGATTGTCTGCCAGGTGGTTCTCTCATAGCCAGCTGTTGATTTTGGCCTGTCAGGCAGGTGGTTCTGGTGAGTCCAGCAGGTGGCTCCGGCGTGCTCGGCAGGTGGTTCTGGCATGTCTGGCAGGTGGTTCCGGCGAGTTGAGCAGCTGGTTCCAGCCTGTCCGTCAGGTTAGGGTTAGGAATAGGGTTAGGGTTACGGTTAGGGTTAGGGTTTAGGGTATGGGGTTAGGGGTTAAGGTTAGGAGTAGGGTTAGGGTTAGGGTTACGGTTGGGTTAGGGTTTAGGGTTAGGCTTAGGGTTAGGGGTTAGGGTCAGGGTTAGGGTTTGGGGATAGGGTTAGGGTTAGGGTTAGGGTTAGGGCCCGGCACGTGGTTCCGGCGACGCGAGCAGGTGGCTCCGGCGCGCTCGGCAGGTGCTTCCGCTGGGCCCGGCAGGTGGTTCCGGCGACGCGAGCAGGTGGCTCCGGCGCGCTCGGCAGGTGCTTCCGCTGGGCCCGGCAGGTGGTTCCGGCGAGGCGAGCAGGTGGCTCCGGCGCGCTCGGCAGGTGCTTCCGCTGCGCCCGGCAGGTGGTTCCGGCGAGGCGAGCAGGTTGTTCCTGCGTGCTCGGCACGTGGTTCAGTTGGGTCTGGCAGGTGGTTTCGGTCTGTTCGGGGTGTGGTTCCAGCATCTCAGGCACATGGTTCTGGCACGTCTGAGAGGTGGTTCCGGCTGGCCCAACAGGTGTTTCTGGAGTCTCCGCCAAGTGGTTCTGGCGTAGCTGGCAGGTGGTTCCAGCCAGCCCGGCAGGTGTTTCCGGAGTGTTCACCAACTGGCTGTGGCGTAGCCGGCAGGTGATTTTGGCGTGTCCGACAGGTGGTTCTGGCGAGTCGAGCAGGTGCTTCCGGCATGCTCGGCAGGTGCTTCCGGTGTCATTGGCATGTGGTTCTGGCAGGTCTGAGAGGTGGTTCCGGCATGCCTGACAGGTGATTCCGGAGTGTTCGCCAAGCGGTTCTGGCATAGGCGGCAGGTGATTTTGCCATGTCCAGAATGTGGTTCCAGCGAGTCGAAAATGTGGTTCCGGCGTGTCCGGCAGGTGTTTCCGGTCTGTCCAGCAGGTGGTTCTGGGGTGTCCGGCATGAGGTTCTGGCACGTCTGAGAGGTGGTTCCGGCCGGCCCGACATGCGTTTCCGGAGTGTCCGCAACGTGGTTCAGGCGCGTCTGAGAGGTGGTTCCAGCATGCCCGGCAGGTTTTCCCGGAGAGTCCTCCAAGTGGTTCTGGCGTAGCCCGCAGGTGATTTTGGTGTGTCCGGCAGGTTGTTCCGTTCTGTCCGATAGGTTGTTCCGGCATGTCCAGCACGTGCTTCTGGCACTTCTGAGAGGTGGTTCTGGCATGCCGGGCAGGTTATTCCGGAGTGTCCGGTAAGTGGTTCTGGTGTAGCCGGCAGTTCATTTTGGCGTGTCTGGCACATGGGTCCTGCGAGTCGAGCAGGTGGTTCCGGCGTGCTCGGCAGGTGGTCCAGGCATGTCCGGCAGGTGGTTCCAGTCTGTCCAGGACGTGGTTCCAGCGTGCCCGGCACGTGGTTCTCTTACGTCTGAGAGGTGGTTCCTGCATGCCTGGCAGGTTATTGCGGATTGTCTGCCAGGTGGTTCTCTCATAGCCAGCTGTTGATTTTGGCCTGTCAGGCAGGTGGTTCTGGTGAGTCCAGCAGGTGGCTCCGGCGTGCTCGGCAGGTGGTTCTGGCATGTCTGGCAGGTGGTTCCGGCGAGTTGAGCAGCTGGTTCCAGCCTGTCCGTCAGGTTAGGGTTAGGGATAGGGTTAGGGTTACGGTTAGGGTTAGGGTTTAGGGTTTGGGGTTAGGGGTTAGGGTTAGGGGTAGGGTTAGGGTTAGGGTTACGGTTGGGTTAGGGTTTAGGGTTAGGCTTAGGGTTAGGGGTTAGGGTCAGGGTTAGGGTTTGGGGATAGGGTTAGGGTTAGGGTTATGGTTAGGGCCGGGCACGTGGTTCCGGCGAGGCGAGCAGGTTGTTCCTGCGTGCTCGGCAGGTGGTTCAGTTGGGTCTGGCAGGTGGTTTCGGTCTGTTCGGGGTGTGGTTCCAGCATCTCAGGCACATGGTTCTGGCACGTCTGAGAGGTGGTTCCGGCTGGCCCAACAGGTGTTTCTGGAGTCTCCGCCAAGTGGTTCTGGCGTAGCTGCTAGGTGGTTCCAGCCAGCCCGGCAGGTGTTTCCGGAGTGTTCACCAACTGGCTGTGGCGTAGCCGGCAGGTGATTTTGGCGTGTCCGACAGGTGGTTCTGGCGAGTCGAGCAGGTGCTTCCGGCATGCTCGGCAGGTGCTTCCGGTGTCATTGGCATGTGGTTCTGGCAGGTCTGAGAGGTGGTTCCGGCATGCCTGACAGGTGATTCCGGAGTGTTCGCCAAGCGGTTCTGGCATAGGCGGCAGGTGATTTTGCCATGTCCAGAATGTGGTTCCAGCGAGTCGAACATGTGGTTCCGGCGTGTCCGGCAGGTGTTTCCGGTCTGTCCAGCAGGTGGTTCTGGGGTGTCCGGCATGAGGTTCTGGCACGTCTGAGAGGTGGTTCCGGCCGGCCCGACATGCGTTTCCGGAGTGTCCGCAACGTGGTTCAGGCGCGTCTGAGAGGTGGTTCCAGCATGCCCGGCAGGTTTTCCCGGAGAGTCCTCCAAGTGGTTCTGGCGTAGCCCGCAGGTGATTTTGGTGTGTCCGGCAGGTTGTTCCGTTCTGTCCGATAGGTTGTTCCGGCATGTCCAGCACGTGCTTCTGGCACTTCTGAGAGGTGGTTCTGGCATGCCGGGCAGGTTATTCCGGAGTGTCCGGTAAGTGGTTCTGGTGTAGCCGGCAGTTCATTTTGGCGTGTCTGGCACATGGGTCCTGCGAGTCGAGCAGGTGGTTCCGGCGTGCTCGGCAGGTGGTCCATGCATGTCCGGCAGGTGGTTCCAGTCTGTCCAGGATGTGGTTCCAGCGTGTCTGGCACGTGGTTCTCTTACGTCTGAGAGGTGGTTCCTGCATGCCTGGCAGGTTATTGCGGATTGTCTGCCAGGTGGTTCTCTCATAGCCAGCTGTTGATTTTGGCCTGTCAGGCAGGTGGTTCTGGTGAGTCCAGCAGGTGGCTCCGGCGTGCTCGGCAGGTGGTTCTGGCATGTCTGGCAGGTGGTTCCGGCGAGTTGAGCAGCTGGTTCCAGCCTGTCCGTCAGGTTAGGGTTAGGGATAGGGTTAGGGTTACGGTTAGGGTTAGGGTTTAGGGTTTGGGGTTAGGGGTTAGGGTTAGGGGTAGGGTTAGGGTTAGGGTTACGGTTGGGTTAGGGTTTAGGGTTAGGCTTAGGGTTAGGGGTTAGGGTTAGGGTTAGGGTTTGTGGATAGGGTTAGGTTTAGGGTTAGGGTTAGGGCCCGGCACGTGGTTCTGGTGAGGCGAGCAGGTGGCTCCGGCGCGCTCGGCAGGTGCTTCCGCTGGGCCCGGCAGGTGGTTCCGGCGAGGCGAGCAGGTGGCTCCGGCGTGCTTGGCACGTGCTTCCGCTGGGCCCGGCAGGTGGTTCCGGCGAGGCGAGCAGGTGGCTCCGGCGTGCTTGGCACGTGCTTCCGCTGGGCCCGGCAGGTGGTTCCGGCGAGGCGAGCAGGTGGCTCCGGCGCGCTCGGCAGGTGCTTCCGCTGCACCCGGCAGGTGGTTCCGGCGAGGCGAGCAGGTGGCTCCGGCGCACCCGGCAGGTGCATCCGCTGGGCCTGGCAGGTGGTTCCGGCGAGGCGAGCAGGTGGCTCCGGCGCGCCGGGCAGGTGGTTCTGGCGAGGCGAGCAGGTGGCTCCGGCGCGCTCGGCAGGTGCTTCCGCTGCGCCCGGCAGGTGGTTCCGGCGAGGCGAGCAGGTTGTTCCTGCGTGCTTGGCAGGTGGTTCAGTTGGGTCTGGCAGGTGGTTTCGGTCTGTTCGGGGTGTGGTTCCAGCATCTCAGGCACATGGTTCTGGCACGTCTGAGAGGTGGTTCCGGCTGGCCCAACAGGTGTTTCTGGAGCCTCCGCCAAGTGGTTCTGGCGTAGCTGGCAGGTGATGTTGGCGTGACTGGCAGGTGGTTCCAGCCAGCCCAGCAGGTGTTTCCGGAGTGTTCACCAACTGGCTGTGGCGTAGCCGGCAGGTGATTTTGGCGTGTCCGACAGGTGGTTCTGGCGAGTCGAGCAGGTGCTTCCGGCATGCTCGGCAGGTGCTTCCGGTGTCATTGGCATGTGGTTCTGGCAGGTCTGAGAGGTGGTTCCGGCATGCCTGACAGGTGATTCCGGAGTGTTCGCCAAGCGGTTCTGGCATAGGCAGCAGGTGATTTTGCCATGTCCAGAATGTGGTTCCAGCGAGTCGAACATGTGGTTCCGGCGTGTCCGGCAGGTGTTTCCGGTCTGTCCAGCAGGTGGTTCTGGGGTGTCCGGCATGAGGTTCTGGCATGTCTGAGAGGTGGTTCCAGCCGGCCCGACATGCGTTTCCGGAGTGTCCGCCACGTGGTTCAGGCGCGTCTGAGAGGTGGTTCCAGCATGCCCGGCAGGTTTTCCCGGAGAGTCCTCCAAGTGGTTCTGGCGTAGCCCGCAGGTGATTTTGGTGTGTCCGGCAGGTTGTTCCGTTCTGTCCGATAGGTTGTTCCGGCATGTCCAGCACGTGCTTCTGGCACTTCTGTGAGGTGGTTCTGGCATGCCGGGCATGTTATTCCGGAGTGTCCGGTAAGTGGTTCTGGTGTAGCCGGCAGTTCATTTTGGCGTGTCTGGCACATGGGTCCTGCGAGTCGAGCAGGTGGATCCGGCGTGCTCGGCAGGTGGTCCAGGCATGTCCGGCAGGTGGTTCCAGTCTGTCCAGGACGTGGTTCCAGCGTGCCCGGCACGTGGTTCTCTTACGTCTGAGAGGTGGTTCCTGCATGCCTGGCAGGTTATTGCGGATTGTCTGTCAGGTGGTTCTCTCATAGCCAGCTGTTGATTTTGGCCTGTCAGGCAGGTGGTTCTGGTGAGTCCAGCAGGTGGCTCCGGCGTGCTCGGCAGGTGGTTCTGGCATGTCTGGCAGGTGGTTCCGGCGAGTTGAGCAGCTGGTTCCAGCCTGTCCGTCAGGTTAGGGTTAGGAATAGGGTTAGGGTTACGGTTAGGGTTAGGGTTTAGGGTATGGGGTTAGGGGTTAAGGTTAGGGGTAGGTTTAGGGTTAGGGTTACGGTTGGGTTAGGGTTTAGGGTTAGGCTTAGGGTTAGGAGTTAGGGTTAGTGTTACGGTTTGGGGATAGGGTAAGGGTTAGGGTTAGGGTTAGGGCCCGGCACGTGGTTCCGGCGAGGCGAGCAGGTGGCTCCGGCGCGCTCGGCAGGTGCTTCCGCTGCGCCCGGCAGGTGGTTCCGGCGAGGCGAGCAGGTTGTTCCTGCGTGCTCGGCAGGTGGTTCAGTTGGGTCTGGCAGGTGGCTTCGGTCTGTTCGGGGTGCGGTTCCAGCATCTCAGGCACATGGTTCTGGCACGTCTGAGAGGTGGTTCCGGCTGGCCCAACAGGTGTTTCTGGAGTCTCCGCCAAGTGGTTCTGGCGTAGCTGGCAGGTGATGTTGGCGTGACTGGCAGGTGGTTCCAGCCAGCCCAGCAGGTGTTTCCGGAGTGTTCACCAACTGGCTGTGGCGTAGCCGGCAGGTGATTTTGGCGTGTCCGACAGGTGGTTCTGGCGAGTCGAGCAGGTGCTTCCGGCATGCTCGGCAGGTGCTTCCGGTGTCATTGGCATGTGGTTCTGGCAGGTCTGAGAGGTGGTTCCGGCATGCCTGACAGGTGATTCCGGAGTGTTCGCCAAGCGGTTCTGGCATAGGCGGCAGGTGATTTTGCCATGTCCAGAATGTGGTTCCAGCGAGTCGAACATGTGGTTCCGGCGTGTCCGGCAGGTGTTTCCGGTCTGTCCAGGAGGTGGTTCCGGGGTGTCCGGCATGAGGTTCTGGCACGTCTGAGAGGTGGTTCCGGCCGGCCCGACATGCGTTTCCGGAGTGTCCGCCACGTGGTTCAGGCACGTCTGAGAGGTGGTTCCAGCATGCCCGGCAGGTTTTCCCGGAGAGTCCTCCAAGTGGTTCTGGCGTAGCCCGCAGGTGATTTTGGTGTGTCCGGCAGGTTGTTCCGTTCTGTCCGATAGGTTGTTCCGGCATGTCCAGCACGTGCTTCTGGCACTTCTGAGAGGTGGTTCTGGCATGCCGGGCAGGTTATTCCGGAGTGTCCGGTAAGTGGTTCTGGTGTAGCCGGCAGTTCATTTTGGCGTGTCTGGCACATGGGTCCTGCGAGTCGAGCAGGTGGTTCCGGCGTGCTCGGCAGGTGGTCCAGGCATGTCCGGCAGGTGGTTCCAGTCTGTCCAGGACGTGGTTCCAGCGTGTCCGGCACGTGGTTCTCTTACGTCTGAGAGGTGGTTCCTGCATGCCTGGCAGGTTATTGCGGATTGTCTGCCAGGTGGTTCTCTCATAGCCAGCTGTTGATTTTGGCCTGTCAGGCAGGTGGTTCTGGTGAGTCCAGCAGGTGGCTCCGGCGTGCTCGGCAGGTGGTTCTGGCATGTCTGGCAGGTGGTTCCGGCGAGTTGAGCAGCTGGTTCCAGCCTGTCCGTCAGGTTAGGGTTAGGGATAGGGTTAGGGTTACGGTTAGGGTTAGGGTTTAGGGTTTGGGGTTAGGGGTTAGGGTTAGGGGTAGGGTTAGGGTTAGGGTTACGGTTGGGTTAGGGTTTAGGGTTAGGCTTAGGGTTAGGAGTTAGGGTTAGTGTTACGGTTTGGGGATAGGGTAAGGGTTAGGGTTAGGGTTAGGGCCCGGCACGTGGTTCCGGCGAGGCGAGCAGGTGGCTCCGGCGCGCTCGGCAGGTGCTTCCGCTGCGCCCGGCAGGTGGTTCCGGCGAGGCGAGCAGGTTGTTCCTGCGTGCTCGGCAGGTGGTTCAGTTTGGTCTGGCAGGTGGTTTCGGTCTGTTCGGGGTGCGGTTCCAGCATCTCAGGCACATGGTTCTGGCACGTCTGAGAGGTGGTTCCGGCTGGCCCAACAGGTGTTTCTGGAGTCTCCGCCAAGTGGTTCTGGCGTAGCTGGCAGGTGATGTTGGCGTGACTGGCAGGTGGTTCCAGCCAGCCCGGCAGGTGTTTCCGGAGTGTTCACCAACTGGCTGTGGCGTAGCCGACAGGTGATTTTGGCGTGTCCGACAGGTGGTTCTGGCGAGTCGAGCAGGTGCTTCCGGCATGCTCGGCAGGTGCTTCCGGTGTCATTGGCATGTGGTTCTGGCAGGTCTGAGAGGTGGTTCCGGCATGCCTGACAGGTGATTCCGGAGTGTTCGCAAAGCGGTTCTGGCATAGGCGGCAGGTGATTTTGCCATGTCCAGAATGTGGTTCCAGCGAGTCGAACATGTGGTTCCGGCGTGTCCGGCAGGTGTTTCCGGTCTGTCCAGGAGGTGGTTCCGGGGTGTCCGGCATGAGGTTCTGGCACGTCTGAGAGGTGGTTCCGGCCGGCCCGACATGCGTTTCCGGAGTGTCCGCCACGTGGTTCAGGCACGTCTGAGAGGTGGTTCCAGCATGCCCGGCAGGTTTTCCCGGAGAGTCCTCCAAGTGGTTCTGGCGTAGCCCGCAGGTGATTTTGGTGTGTCCGGCAGGTTGTTCCGTTCTGTCCGATAGGTTGTTCCGGCATGTCCAGCACGTGCTTCTGGCACTTCTGAGAGGTGGTTCTGGCATGCCGGGCAGGTTATTCCGGAGTGTCCGGTAAGTGGTTCTGGTGTAGCCGGCAGTTCATTTTGGCGTGTCTGGCACATGGGTCCTGCGAGTCGAGCAGGTGGTTCCGGCGTGCTCGGCAGGTGGTCCAGGCATGTCCGGCAGGTGGTTCCAGTCTGTCCAGGACGTGGTTCCAGCGTGTCCGGCACGTGGTTCTCTTACGTCTGAGAGGTGGTTCCTGCATGCCTGGCAGGTTATTGCGGATTGTCTGCCAGGTGGTTCTCTCATAGCCAGCTGTTGATTTTGGCCTGTCAGGCAGGTGGTTCTGGTGAGTCCAGCAGGTGGCTCCGGCGTGCTCGGCAGGTGGTTCTGGCATGTCTGGCAGGTGGTTCCGGCGAGTTGAGCAGCTGGTTCCAGCCTGTCCGTCAGGTTAGGGTTAGGGATAGGGTTAGGGTTACGGTTAGGGTTAGGGTTTAGGGTTTGGGGTTAGGGGTTAGGGTTAGGGGTAGGTTTAGGGTTAGGGTTACGGTTGGGTTAGGGTTTAGGGTTAGGCTTAGGGTTAGGGGTTAGGGTTAGGGTTAGGGTTTGGGGATAGGGTTAGGGTTAGGGTTAGGGTTAGGGCCCGGCAGGTGGTTCCGGCGAGCCGAGCATGTGGCTCCGGCGCGCCCGGCAGGTGCTTCCGCTGGGCCCGGCAGGTGGTTCCGGCGAGGCGAGCAGGTGGCTCCGGCGCGCTCCGCAGGTGCTTCCGCTGCGCCCGGCAGGTGGTTCCGGCGAGGCGAGCAGGTTGTTCCTGCGTGCTCGGCAGGTCGTTCAGTTGGGTCTGGCAGGTGGTTTCGGTCTGTTCGGGGTGTGGTTCCAGCATCTCAGGCACATGGTTCTGGCACGTCTGAGAGGTGGTTCCGGCTGGCCCAACAGGTGTTTCTGGAGTCTCCGCCAAGTGGTTCTGGCGTAGCTGGCAGGTGATGTTGGCGTGACTGGCAGGTGGTTCCAGCCAGCCCGGCAGGTGTTTCCGGAGTGTTCACCAACTGGCTGTGGCGTAGCCGGCAGGTGATTTTGGCGTGTCCGACAGGTGGTTCTGGCGAGTCGAGCAGGTGCTTCCGGCATGCTCGGCAGGTGCTTCCGGTGTCATTGGCATGTGGTTCTGGCAGGTCTGAGAGGTGGTTCCGGCATGCCTGACAGGTGATTCCGGAGTGTTCGCCAAGCGGTTCTGGCATAGGCGGCAGGTGATTTTGCCATGTCCAGAATGTGGTTCCAGCGAGTCGAACATGTGGTTCCGGCGTGTCCGGCAGGTGTTTCCGGTCTGTCCAGCAGGTGGTTCTGGGGTGTCCGGCATGAGGTTCTGGCACGTCTGAGAGGTGGTTCCGGCCGGCCCGACATGCGTTTCCGGAGTGTCCGCCACGTGGTTCAGGCACGTCTGAGAGGTGGTTCCAGCATGCCCGGCAGGTTTTCCCGGAGAGTCCTCCAAGTGGTTCTGGCGTAGCCCGCAGGTGATTTTGGTGTGTCCGGCAGGTTGTTCCGTTCTGTCCGATAGGTTGTTCCGGCATGTCCAGCACGTGCTTCTGGCACTTCTGAGAGGTGGTTCTGGCATGCCGGGCAGGTTATTCCGGAGTGTCCGGTAAGTGGTTCTGGTGTAGCCGGCAGTTCATTTTGGCGTGTCTGGCACATGGGTCCTGCGAGTCGAGCAGGTGGTTCCGGCGTGCTCGGCAGGTGGTCCAGGCATGTCCGGCAGGTGGTTCCAGTCTGTCCAGGACGTGGTTCCAGCGTGTCCGGCACGTGGTTCTCTTACGTCTGAGAGGTGGTTCCTGCATGCCTGGCAGGTTATTGCGGATTGTCTGCCAGGTGGTTCTCTCATAGCCAGCTGTTGATTTTGGCCTGTCAGGCAGGTGGTTCTGGTGAGTCCAGCAGGTGGCTCCGGCGTGCTCGGCAGGTGGTTCTGGCATGTCTGGCAGGTGGTTCCGGCGAGTTGAGCAGCTGGTTCCAGCCTGTCCGTCAGGTTAGGGTTAGGGATAGGGTTAGGGTTACGGTTAGGGTTAGGGTTTAGGGTTTGGGGTTAGGGGTTAGGGTTAGGGGTAGGGTTAGGGTTAGGGTTACGGTTGGGTTAGGGTTTGGGTTAGGCTTAGGGTTAGGGGTTAGGGTTAGGGTTAGGGTTTGGGGATAGGGTTAGGGTTAGGGTTAGGGTTAGGGCCCGGCACGTGGTTCCGGCGAGGCGAGCAGGTGGCTCCGGCGCGCTCGGCAGGTGCTTCCGCTGGGCCCGGCAGGTGGTTCCGGCGAGGCGAGCAGGTGGCTCCGGCGTGCTTGGCACATGCTTCCGCTGGGCCCGGCAGGTGGTTCCGGCGAGGCGAGCAGGTGGCTCCGGCGCGCTAGGCAGGTGCTTCCACTGCACCCGGCAGGTGGTTCCGGCGAGGCGAGCAGGTGGCTCCGGCGCGCTCGGCAGGTGCTTCCCCTGCGCCCGGCAGGTGGTTCCGGCGAGGCGAGCAGGTTGTTCCTGCGTGCTCGGCAGGTGGTTCAGTTGGGTCTGGCAGGTGGTTTCGGTCTGTTCGGGGTGTGGTTCCAGCATCTCAGGCACATGGTTCTGGCACGTCTGAGAGGTGGTTCCGGCTGGCCCAACAGGTGTTTCTGGAGTCTCCGCCAAGTGGTTCTGGCGTAGCTGGCAGGTGGTTCCAGCCAGCCCGGCAGGTGTTTCCGGAGTGTTCACCAACTGGCTGTGGCGTAGCCGGCAGGTGATTTTGGCGTGTCCGACAGGTGGTTCTGGCGAGTCGAGCAGGTGCTTCCGGCATGCTCGGCAGGTGCTTCCGGTGTCATTGGCATGTGGTTCTGGCAGGTCTGAGAGGTGGTTCCGGCATGCCTGACAGGTGATTCCGGAGTGTTCGCCAAGCGGTTCTGGCATAGGCGGCAGGTGATTTTGCCATGTCTAGAATGTGGTTCCAGTGAGTCGAACATGTGGTTCCGGCGTGTCCGGCAGGTGTTTCCGGTCTGTCCAGCAGGTGGTTCCGGGGTGTCCGGCATGAGGTTCTGGCACGTCTGAGAGGTGGTTCCGGCCGGCCCGACATGCGTTTCCGGAGTGTCCGCCACGTGGTTCAGGCACGTCTGAGAGGTGGTTCCAGCATGCCCGGCAGGTTTTCCCGGAGAGTCCTCCAAGTGGTTCTGGCGTAGCCCGCAGGTGATTTTGGTGTGTCCGGCAGGTTGTTCCGTTCTGTCCGATAGGTTGTTCCGGCATGTCCAGCACGTGCTTCTGGCACTTCTGAGAGGTGGTTCTGGCATGCCGGGCAGGTTATTCCGGAGTGTCCGGTAAGTGGTTCTGGTGTAGCCGGCAGTTCATTTTGGCGTGTCTGGCACATGGGTCCTGCGAGTCGAGCAGGTGGTTCCGGCGTGCTCGGCAGGTGGTCCAGGCATGTCCGGCAGGTGGTTCCAGTCTGTCCAGGACGTGGTTCCAGCGTGTCCGGCACGTGGTTCTCTTATGTCTGAGAGGTGGTTCCTGCATGCCTGGCAGGTTATTGCGGATTGTCTGCCAGGTGGTTCTCTCATAGCCAGCTGTTGATTTTGGCCTGTCAGGCAGGTGGTTCTGGTGAGTCCAGCAGGTGGCTCCGGCGTGCTCGGCAGGTGGTTCTGGCATGTCTGGCAGGTGGTTCCGGCGAGTTGAGCAGCTGGTTCCAGCCTGTCCGTCAGGTTAGGGTTAGGGATAGGGTTAGGGTTACGGTTAGGGTTAGGGTTTAGGGTTTGGGGTTAGGGGTTAGGGTTAGGGGTAGGGTTAGGGTTAGGGTTACGGTTGGGTTAGGGTTTAGGGTTAGGCTTAGGGTTAGGGGTTAGGGTTAGGGTTAGGGTTTGGGGATAGGGTTAGGGTTAGGGTTAGGGCCCGGCACGTGGTTCCGGCGAGGCGAGCAGGTGGCTCCGGAGTGCTTGGCACGTGCTTCCGCTGGGCCCGGCAGGTGGTTCCGGCGAGGCGAGCAGGTGGCTCCGGCGTGCTTGGCACGTGCTTCCGCTGGGCCCGGCAGGTGGTTCCGGCGAGGCGAGCAGGTGGCTCCGGCGCCCTCGGCAGGTGCTTCCGCTGCACCCGGCAGGTGGTTACGGCGAGGCGAGCAGGTCGCTCCGGCGCGCTCGGCAGGTGCTTCCGCTGCGCCCGGCAGGTGGTTCCGGCGAGGCGAGCAGGTGGCTCCGGCGCGCCGGGCAGGTGGTTCCGGCGAGGCGAGCAGGTGGCTCCGGCGTGCTTGGCACGTGCTTCCGCTGGGCCCGGCAGGTGGTTCTGGCGAGGCAAGCAGGTGGCTCTGGCGCGCTCGGCAGGTGCTTCCGCTGCACCCGGCAGGTGGTTCCGGCGAGGCGAGCAGGTGGCTCCGGCGCGCCCGGCAGGTGCTTCTGCTGGGCCTGGCAGGTGGTTCCGGCGAGGCGAGCAGGTGGCTCCGGCGCGCCGGGCAGGTGGTTCCGGCGAGGCGAGCAGGTTGTTCCTGCGTGCTTGGCAGGTGGTTCAGTTGGGTCTGGCAGGTGGTTTCGGTCTGTTTGGGGTGTGGTTCCAGCATCTCAGGCACATGGTTCTGGCACGTCTGAGAGGTGGTTCCGGCTGGCCCAACAGGTGTTTCTGGAGTCTCCGCCAAGTGGTTCTGGCGTAGCTGGCAGGTGATGTTGGCGTGACTGGCAGGTGGTTCCAGCCAGCCCGGCATGTGTTTCCGGAGTGTTCACCAACTGGCTGTGGCGTAGCCGGCAGGTGATTTTGGCGTGTCCGACAGGTGGTTCTGGCGAGTCGAGCAGGTGCTTCCGGCATGCTCGGCAGGTGCTTCCGGTGTCATTGGCATGTGGTTCTGGCAGGTCTGAGAGGTGGTTCCGGCATGCCTGACAGGTGATTCCGGAGTGTTCGCCAAGCGGTTCTGGCATTGGCGGCAGGTGATTTTGCCATGTCCAGAATGTGGTTCCAGCGAGTCGAACATGTGGTTCCGGCGTGTCCGGCAGGTGTTTCCGGTCTGTCCAGCAGGTGGTTCTGGGGTGTCCGGCATGAGGTTCTGGCACGTCTGAGAGGTGGTTCCGGCCGGCCCGACATGCGTTTCCGGAGTGTCCGCCACGTGGTTCAGGCACGTCTGAGAGGTGGTTCCAGCATGCCCGGCAGGTTTTCCCAGAGAGTCCTCCAAGTGGTTCTGGCGTAGCCCGCAGGTGATTTTGGTGTGTCCGGCAGGTTGTTCCGTTCTGTCCGATAGGTTGTTCCGGCATGTCCAGCACGTGCTTCTGGCACTTCTGAGAGGTGGTTCTGGCATGCCGGGCAGGTTATTCCGGAGTGTCCGGTAAGTGGTTCTGGTGTAGCCGGCAGTTCATTTTGGCGTGTCTGGCACATGGGTCCTGCGAGTCGAGCAGGTGGTTCCGGCGTGCTCGGCAGGTGGTCCAGGCATGTCCGGCAGGTGGTTCCAGTCTGTCCAGGACGTGGTTCCAGCGTGTCCGGCACGTGGTTCTCTTACGTCTGAGAGGTGGTTCCTGCATGCCTGGCAGGTTATTGCGGATTGTCTGCCAGGTGGTTCTCTCATAGCCAGCTGTTGATTTTGGCCTGTCAGGCAGGTGGTTCTGGTGAGTCCAGCAGGTGGCTCCGGCGTGCTCGGCAGGTGGTTCTGGCATGTCTGGCAGGTGGTTCCGGCGAGTTGAGCAGCTGGTTCCAGCCTGTCCGTCAGGTTAGGGTTAGGGATAGGGTTAGGGTTACGGTTAGGGTTAGGGTTTAGGGTTTGGGGTTAGGGGTTAGGGTTAGGGGTAGGGTTAGAGTTAGGGTTACGGTTGGGTTAGGGTTTAGGGTTAGGCTTAGGGTTAGGGGTTAGGGTTAGGGTTAGGGTTTGGGGATAGGGTTAGGGTTAGGGTTAGGGTTAGGGCCCGGCAGGTGGTTCCGGCGAGCCGAGCAGATGGCTCCGGCGCGCCCGGCAGGTGCTTCCGCTGCGCCCGGCAGGTGGTTCGGGCGAGGCGAGCAGGTGGCTCCGGCGCGCCGGGCAGGTGGTTCCGGCGAGGCGAGCAGGTGGCTCCGGCGTGCTTGGCACGTGCTTCCGCTGGGCCCGGCAGGTGGTTCCAGCGAGGCGAGCAGGTGGCTCTGGCGCGCTCGGCAGGTGCTTCCGCTGCACCCGGCAGGTGGTTCCGGCGAGGCGAGCAGGTGGCTCCGGCGCGCCCGGCAGGTGCTTCTGCTGGGCCTGGCAGGTGGTTCCGGCGAGGCGAGCAGGTGGCTCCGGCGCGCCGGGCAGGTGGTTCCGGCGAGGCGAGCAGGTTGTTCCTGCGTGCTTGGCAGGTGGTTCAGTTGGGTCTGGCAGGTGGTTTCGGTCTGTTTGGGGTGTGGTTCCAGCATCTCAGGCACATGGTTCTGGCACGTCTGAGAGGTGGTTCCGGCTGGCCCAACAGGTGTTTCTGGAGTCTCCGCCAAGTGGTTCTGGCGTAGCTGGCAGGTGATGTTGGCGTGACTGGCAGGTGGTTCCAGCCAGCCCGGCAGGTGTTTCCAGAGTGTTCACCAACTGGCTGTGGCGTAGCCGGCAGGTGATTTTGGCGTGTCCGACAGGTGGTTCTGGCGAGTCGAGCAGGTGCTTCCGGCATGCTCGGCAGGTGCTTCCGGTGTCATTGGCATGTGGTTCTGGCAGGTCTGAGAGGTGGTTCCGGCATGCCTGACAGGTGATTCCGGAGTGTTCGCCAAGCGGTTCTGGCATTGGCGGCAGGTGATTTTGCCATGTCCAGAATGTGGTTCCAGCGAGTCGAACATGTGGTTCCGGCGTGTCCGGCAGGTGTTTCCGGTCTGTCCAGCAGGTGGTTCTGGGGTGTCCGGCATGAGGTTCTGGCACGTCTGAGAGGTGGTTCCGGCCGGCCCGACATGCGTTTCCGGAGTGTCCGCCACGTGGTTCAGGCACGTCTGAGAGGTGGTTCCAGCATGCCCGGCAGGTTTTCCCAGAGAGTCCTCCAAGTGGTTCTGGCGTAGCCCGCAGGTGATTTTGGTGTGTCCGGCAGGTTGTTCCGTTCTGTCCGATAGGTTGTTCCGGCATGTCCAGCACGTGCTTCTGGCACTTCTGAGAGGTGGTTCTGGCATGCCGGGCAGGTTATTCCGGAGTGTCCGGTAAGTGGTTCTGGTGTAGCCGGCAGTTCATTTTGGCGTGTCTGGCACATGGGTCCTGCGAGTCGAGCAGGTGGTTCCGGCGTGCTCGGCAGGTGGTCCAGGCATGTCCGGCAGGTGGTTCCAGTCTGTCCAGGACGTGGTTCCAGCGTGTCCGGCACGTGGTTCTCTTACGTCTGAGAGGTGGTTCCTGCATGCCTGGCAGGTTATTGCGGATTGTCTGCCAGGTGGTTCTCTCATAGCCAGCTGTTGATTTTGGCCTGTCAGGCAGGTGGTTCTGGTGAGTCCAGCAGGTGGCTCCGGCGTGCTCGGCAGGTGGTTCTGGCATGTCTGGCAGGTGGTTCCGGCGAGTTGAGCAGCTGGTTCCAGCCTGTCCGTCAGGTTAGGGTTAGGGATAGGGTTAGGGTTACGGTTAGGGTTAGGGTTTAGGGTTTGGGGTTAGGGGTTAGGGTTAGGGGTAGGGTTAGAGTTAGGGTTACGGTTGGGTTAGGGTTTAGGGTTAGGCTTAGGGTTAGGGGTTAGGGTTAGGGTTAGGGTTTGGGGATAGGGTTAGGGTTAGGGTTAGGGTTAGGGCCCGGCACGTGGTTCCGGCGAGGCGAGCAGATGTCTCCGGCGCGCCGGGCAGGTGGTTCCGGCGAGGCGAGCTGGTGGCTCCGGCGCGCTCGGCAGGTGCTTCCGCTGCGCCCGGCAGGTGGTTCCGGCGAGGCGAGCAGGTTGTTCCTGCGTGCTCGGCAGGTGGTTCAGTTGGGTCTGGCAGGTGGTTTCGGTCTGTTCGGGGTGTGGTTCCAGCATCTCAGGCACATGTTTCTGGCACGTCTGAGAGGTGGTTCCGGCTGGCCCAACAGGTGTTTCTGGAGTCTCCGCCAAGTGGTTCTGGCGTAGCTGGCAGGTGATGTTGGCGTGACTGGCAGGTGGTTCCAGCCAGCCCGGCAGGTGTTTCCGGAGTGTTCACCAACTGGCTGTGGCGTAGCCGGCAGGTGATTTTGGCGTGTCCGACTGGTGGTTCTGGTGAGTCGAGCAGGTGCTTCCGGCATGCTCGGCAGGTGCTTCCGGTGTCATTGGCATGTGGTTCTGGCAGGTCTGAGAGGTGGTTCCGGCATGCCTGACAGGTGATTCCGGAGTGTTCGCCAAGCGGTTCTGGCATAGGCGGCAGGTGATTTTGCCATGTCCAGAATGTGGTTCCAGCGAGTCGAACATGTGGTTCCGGCGTGTCCGGCAGGTGTTTCCGGTCTGTCCAGCAGGTGGTTCTGGGGTGTCCGGAATGAGGTTCTGGCACGTCTGAGAGGTGGTTCCGGCCGGCCCGACATGCGTTTCCGGAGTGTCCGCCACGTGGTTCAGGCACGTCTGAGAGGTGGTTCCAGCATGCCCGGCAGGTTTTCCCGGAGAGTCCTCCAAGTGGTTCTGGCGTAGCCCGCAGGTGATTTTGGTGTGTCCGGCAGGTTGTTCCGTTCTGTCCGATAGGTTGTTCCGGCATGTCCAGCACGTGCTTCTGGCACTTCTGAGAGGTGGTTCTGGCATGCCGGGCAGGTTATTCCGGAGTGTCCGGTAAGTGGTTCTGGTGTAGCCGGCAGTTCATTTTGGCGTGTCTGGCACATGGGTCCTGCGAGTCGAGCAGGTGGTTCCGGCGTGCTCGGCAGGTGGTCCAGGCATGTCCGGCAGGTGGTTCCAGTCTGTCCAGGACGTGGTTCCAGCGTGCCCGGCACGTGGTTCTCTTACGTCTGAGAGGTGGTTCCTGCATGCCTGGCAGGTTATTGCGGATTGTCTGCCAGGTGGTTCTCTCATAGCCAGCTGTTGATTTTGGCCTGTCAGGCAGGTGGTTCTGGTGAGTCCAGCAGGTGGCTCCGGCGTGCTCGGCAGGTGGTTCTGGCATGTCTGGCAGGTGGTTCCGGCGAGTTGAGCAGCTGGTTCCAGCCTGTCCGTCAGGTTAGGGTTAGGGATAGGGTTAGGGTTACGGTTAGGGTTAGGGTTTAGGGTTTGGGGTTAGGGGTTAGGGTTAGGGGTAGGGTTAGGGTTAGGGTTACGGTTGGGTTAGGGTTTAGGGTTAGGCTTAGGGTTAGGGGTTAGGGTTAGGGTTAGGGTTTGGGGATAGGGTTAGGGTTAGGGTTAGGGCCCGGCACGTGGTTCCGGCGAGGCGAGCAGGTGGCTCCGGCGTGCTTGGCACGTGCTTCCGCTGGGCCCGGCAGGTTGTTCCGGCGAGGCGAGCAGGTGGCTCCGGCGTGCTTGGCACGTGCTTCCGCTGGGCCCGGCAGGTGGTTCCGGCGAGGCGAGCAGGTGGCTCCGGCGCGCTCGGCAGGTGCTTCCGCTGCACCCGGCAGGTGGTTACGGCGAGGCGAGCAGGTCGCTCCGGCGCGCTCGGCAGGTGCTTCCGCTGCACCCGGCAGGTGCTTCCGGCGAGGCGAGCAGGTGGCTCCGGCGCGCCCGGCAGGTGCTTCTGCTGGGCCTGGCAGGTGGTTCCGGCGAGGCGAGCAGGTGGCTCCGGCGCGCCGGGCAGGTGGTTCCGGCGAGGCGAGCAGGTGGCTCCGGCGCGCTCGGGAGCTGCTTCCGCTGGGCCCGGCAGGTGGTTCCGGCAAGGCGAGCAGGTTGTTCCTGCGTGCTTGGCAGGTGGTTCAGTTGGGTCTGGCAGGTGGTTTCGGTCTGTTTGGGGTGTGGTTCCAGCATCTCAGGCACATGGTTCTGGCACGTCTGAGAGGTGGTTCCGGCTGACACAACAGGTGTTTCTGGAGTCTCCGCCAAGTGGTTCTGGCGTAGCTGGCAGGTGATGTTGGCGTGACTGGCAGGTGGTTCCAGCCAGCCCGGCATGTGTTTCCGGAGTGTTCACCAACTGGCTGTGGCGTAGCCGGCAGGTGATTTTGGCGTGTCCGACAGGTGGTTCTGGCGAGTCGAGCAGGTGCTTCCGGCATGCTCGGCAGGTGCTTCCGGTGTCATTGGCATGTGGTTCTGGCAGGTCTGAGAGGTGGTTCCGGCATGCCTGACAGGTGATTCCGGAGTGTTCGCCAAGCGGTTCTGGCATTGGCGGCAGGTGATTTTGCCATGTCCAGAATGTGGTTCCAGCGAGTCGAACATGTGGTTCCGGCGTGTCCGGCAGGTGTTTCCGGTCTGTCCAGCAGGTGGTTCTGGGGTGTCCGGCATGAGGTTCTGGCACGTCTGAGAGGTGGTTCCGGCCGGCCCGACATGCGTTTCCGGAGTGTCCGCCACGTGGTTCAGGCACGTCTGAGAGGTGGTTCCAGCATGCCCGGCAGGTTTTCCCGGAGAGTCCTCCAAGTGGTTCTGGCGTAGCCCGCAGGTGATTTTGGTGTGTCCGGCAGGTTGTTCCGTTCTGTCCGATAGGTTGTTCCGGCATGTCCAGCACGTGCTTCTGGCACTTCTGAGAGGTGGTTCTGGCATGCCGGGCAGGTTATTCCGGAGTGTCCGGTAAGTGGTTCTGGTGTAGCCGGCAGTTCATTTTGGCGTGTCTGGCACATGGGTCCTGCGAGTCGAGCAGGTGGTTCCGGCGTGCTCGGCAGGTGGTCCAGGCATGTCCGGCAGGTGGTTCCAGTCTGTCCAGGACGTGGTTCCAGCGTGTCCGGCACGTGGTTCTCTTACGTCTGAGAGGTGGTTCCTGCATGCCTGGCAGGTTATTGCGGATTGTCTGCCAGGTGGTTCTCTCATAGCCAGCTGTTGATTTTGGCCTGTCAGGCAGGTGGTTCTGGTGAGTCCAGCAGGTGGCTCCGGCGTGCTCGGCAGGTGGTTCTGGCATGTCTGGCAGGTGGTTCCGGCGAGTTGAGCAGCTGGTTCCAGCCTGTCCGTCAGGTTAGGGTTAGGGATAGGGTTAGGGTTACGGTTAGGGTTAGGGTTTAGGGTTTGGGGTTAGGGGTTAGGGTTAGGGGTAGGGTTAGAGTTAGGGTTACGGTTGGGTTAGGGTTTAGGGTTAGGCTTAGGGTTAGGGGTTAGGGTTAGGGTTAGGGTTTGGGGATAGGGTTAGGGTTAGGGTTAGGGTTAGGGCCCGGCACGTGGTTCCGGCGAGGCGAGCAGATGGCTCCGGCGCGCCGGGCAGGTGGTTCCGGCGAGGCGAGCTGGTGGCTCCGGCGTGCTCGGCAGGTGCTTCCGCTGCGCCCGGCAGGTGGTTCCGGCGAGGCGAGCAGGTTGTTCCTGCGTGCTCGGCAGGTGGTTCAGTTGGGTCTGGCAGGTGGTTTCGGTCTGTTCGGGGTGTGGTTCCAGCATCTCAGGCACATGTTTCTGGCACGTCTGAGAGGTGGTTCCGGCTGGCCCAACAGGTGTTTCTGGAGTCTCCGCCAAGTGGTTCTGGCGTAGCTGGCAGGTGATGTTGGCGTGACTGGCAGGTGGTTCCAGCCAGCCCGGCAGGTGTTTCCGGAGTGTTCACCAACTGGCTGTGGCGTAGCCGGCAGGTGATTTTGGCGTGTCCGACTGGTGGTTCTGGTGAGTCGAGCAGGTGCTTCCGGCATGCTCGGCAGGTGCTTCCGGTGTCATTGGCATGTGGTTCTGGCAGGTCTGAGAGGTGGTTCCGGCATGCCTGACAGGTGATTCCGGAGTGTTCGCCAAGCGGTTCTGGCATAGGCGGCAGGTGATTTTGCCATGTCCAGAATGTGGTTCCAGCGAGTCGAACATGTGGTTCCGGCGTGTCCGGCAGGTGTTTCCGGTCTGTCCAGCAGGTGGTTCTGGGGTGTCCGGCATGAGGTTCTGGCACGTCTGAGAGGTGGTTCCGGCCGGCCCGACATGCGTTTCCGGAGTGTCCGCCACGTGGTTCAGGCACGTCTGAGAGGTGGTTCCAGCATGCCCGGCAGGTTTTCCCGGAGAGTCCTCCAAGTGGTTCTGGCGTAGCCCGCAGGTGATTTTGGTGTGTCCGGCAGGTTGTTCCGTTCTGTCCGATAGGTTGTTCCGGCATGTCCAGCACGTGCTTCTGGCACTTCTGAGAGGTGGTTCTGGCATGCCGGGCAGGTTATTCCGGAGTGTCCGGTAAGTGGTTCTGGTGTAGCCGGCAGTTCATTTTGGCGTGTCTGGCACATGGGTCCTGCGAGTCGAGCAGGTGGTTCCGGCGTGCTCGGCAGGTGGTCCAGGCATGTCCGGCAGGTGGTTCCAGTCTGTCCAGGACATGGTTCCAGCGTGTCCGGCACGTGGTTCTCTTACGTCTGAGAGGTGGTTCCTGCATGCCTGGCAGGTTATTGCGGATTGTCTGCCAGGTGGTTCTCTCATAGCCAGCTGTTGATTTTGGCCTGTCAGGCAGGTGGTTCTGGTGAGTCCAGCAGGTGGCTCCGGCGTGCTCGGCAGGTGGTTCTGGCATGTCTGGCAGGTGGTTCCGGCGAGTTGAGCAGCTGGTTCCAGCCTGTCCGTCAGGTTAGGGTTAGGGATAGGGTTAGGGTTACGGTTAGGGTTAGGGTTTAGGGTTTGGGGTTAGGGGTTAGGGTTAGGGGTAGGGTTAGAGTTAGGGTTACGGTTGGGTTAGGGTTTAGGGTTAGGCTTAGGGTTAGGGGTTAGGGTTAGGGTTAGGGTTTGGGGATAGGGTTAGGGTTAGGGTTAGGGCCCGGCACGTGGTTCCGGCGAGGCGAGCAGGTGGCTCCGGCGTGCTTGGCACGTGCTTCCGCTGGGCCCGGCAGGTGGTTCCGGCGAGGCGAGCAGGTGGCTCCGGCGTGCTTGGCACGTGCTTCCGCTGGGCCCGGCAGGTGGTTCCGGCGAGGCGAGCAGGTGGCTCCGGCGCGCTCGGCAGGTGCTTCCGCTGCACCCGGCAGGTGGTTACGGCGAGGCGAGCAGGTCGCTCCGGCGCGCTCGGCAGGTGCTTCCGCTGCACCCGGCAGGTGCTTCCGGCGAGGCGAGCAGGTGGCTCCGGCGCGCCCGGCAGGTGCTTCTGCTGGGCCTGGCAGGTGGTTCCGGCGAGGCGAGCAGGTGGCTCCGGCGCGCTCGGGAGCTGCTTCCGCTGGGCCCGGCAGGTGGTTCCGGCAAGGCGAGCAGGTTGTTCCTGCGTGCTTGGCAGGTGGTTCAGTTGGGTCTGGCAGGTGGTTTCGGTCTGTTCGGGGTGTGGTTCCAGCATCTCAGGCACATGGTTCTGGCACGTCTGAGAGGTGGTTCCGGCTGACACAACAGGTGTTTCTGGAGTCTCCGCCAAGTGGTTCTGGCGTAGCTGGCAGGTGATGTTGGCGTGACTGGCAGGTGGTTCCAGCCAGCCCGGCATGTGTTTCCGGAGTGTTCACCAACTGGCTGTGGCGTAGCCGGCAGGTGATTTTGGCGTGTCCGACAGGTGGTTCTGGCGAGTCGAGCAGGTGCTTCCGGCATGCTCGGCAGGTGCTTCCGGTGTCATTGGCATGTGGTTCTGGCAGGTCTGAGAGGTGGTTCCGGCATGCCTGACAGGTGATTCCGGAGTGTTCGCCAAGCGGTTCTGGCATAGGCGGCAGGTGATTTTGCCATGTCCAGAATGTGGTTCCAGCGAGTCGAACATGTGGTTCCGGCGTGTCCGGCAGGTGTTTCCGGTCTGTCCAGCAGGTGGTTCTGGGGTGTCCGGCATGAGGTTCTGGCACGTCTGAGAGGTGGTTCCGGCCGGCCCGACATGCGTTTCCGGAGTGTCCGCCACGTGGTTCAGGCACGTCTGAGAGGTGGTTCCAGCATGCCCAGCAGGTTTTCCCAGAGAGTCCTCCAAGTGGTTCTGGCGTAGCCTGCAGGTGATTTTGGTGTGTCCGGCAGGTTGTTCCGTTCTGTCCGATAGGTTGTTCCGGCATGTCCAGCACGTGCTTCTGGCACTTCTGAGAGGTGGTTCTGGCATGCCGGGCAGGTTATTCCGGAGTGTCCGGTAAGTGGTTCTGGTGTAGCCGGCAGTTCATTTTGGCGTGTCTGGCACATGGGTCCTGCGAGTCGAGCAGGTGGTTCCGGCGTGCTCGGCAGGTGGTCCAGGCATGTCCGGCAGGTGGTTCCAGTCTGTCCAGGACATGGTTCCAGCGTGTCCGGCACGTGGTTCTCTTACGTCTGAGAGGTGGTTCCTGCATGCCTGGCAGGTTATTGCGGATTGTCTGCCAGGTGGTTCTCTCATAGCCAGCTGTTGATTTTGGCCTGTCAGGCAGGTGGTTCTGGTGAGTCCAGCAGGTGGCTCCGGCGTGCTCGGCAGGTGGTTCTGGCATGTCTGGCAGGTGGTTCCGGCGAGTTGAGCAGCTGGTTCCAGCCTGTCCGTCAGGTTAGGGTTAGGGATAGGGTTAGGGTTACGGTTAGGGTTAGGGTTTAGGGTTTGGGGTTAGGGGTTAGGGTTAGGGGTAGGGTTAGGGTTAGGGTTACGGTTGGGTTAGGGTTTAGGGTTAGGCTTAGGGTTAGGGGTTAGGGTTGGGGTTAGGGTTTGGGGATAGGGTTAGGGTTAGGGTTAGGGTTAGGGCCCGGCAGGTGGTTCCGGCGAGCCGAGCAGGTGGCTCCGGCGCGCCCGGCAGGTGCTTCCGCTGCGCCCGGCAGGTGGTTCCGGCGAGGCGAGCAGGTGGCTCCGGCGCGCCGGGCAGGTGGTTCCGGCGAGGCGAGCAGGTGGCTCCGGCGTGCTTGGCACGTGCTTCCGCTGGGCCCGGCAGGTGGTTCCGGCGAGGCGAGCAGGTGGCTCTGGCGCGCTCGGCAGGTGCTTCCGCTGCACCCGGCAGGTGGTTCCGGCGAGGCGAGCAGGTGGCTCCGGCGCGCCCGGCAGGTGCTTCTGCTGGGCCTGGCAGGTGGTTCCGGCGAGGCGAGCAGGTGGCTCCGGCGCGCCGGGCAGGTGGTTCCGGCGAGGCGAGCAGGTTGTTCCTGCGTGCTTGGCAGGTGGTTCAGTTGGGTCTGGCAGGTGGTTTCGGTCTGTTTGGGGTGTGGTTCCAGCATCTCAGGCACATGGTTCTGGCACGTCTGAGAGGTGGTTCCGGCTGGCCCAACAGGTGTTTCTGGAGTCTCCGCCAAGTGGTTCTGGCGTAGCTGGCAGGTGATGTTGGCGTGACTGGCAGGTGGTTCCAGCCAGCCCGACAGGTGTTTCCGGAGTGTTCACCAACTGGCTGTGGCGTAGCCGGCAGGTGATTTTGGCGTGTCCGACAGGTGGTTCTGGCGAGTCGAGCAGGTGCTTCCGGCATGCTCGGCAGGTGCTTCCGGTGTCATTGGCATGTGGTTCTGGCAGGTCTGAGAGGTGGTTCCGGCATGCCTGACAGGTGATTCCGGAGTGTTCGCCAAGCGGTTCTGGCATTGGCGGCAGGTGATTTTGCCATGTCCAGAATGTGGTTCCAGCGAGTCGAACATGTGGTTCCGGCGTGTCCGGCAGGTGTTTCCGGTCTGTCCAGCAGGTGGTTCTGGGGTGTCCGGCATGAGGTTCTGGCACGTCTGAGAGGTGGTTCCGGCCGGCCCGACATGCGTTTCCGGAGTGTCCGCCACGTGGTTCAGGCACGTCTGAGAGGTGGTTCCAGCATGCCCAGCAGGTTTTCCCAGAGAGTCCTCCAAGTGGTTCTGGCGTAGCCTGCAGGTGATTTTGGTGTGTCCGGCAGGTTGTTCCGTTCTGTCCGATAGGTTGTTCCGGCATGTCCAGCACGTGCTTCTGGCACTTCTGAGAGGTGGTTCTGGCATGCCGGGCAGGTTATTCCGGAGTGTCCGGTAAGTGGTTCTGGTGTAGCCGGCAGTTCATTTTGGCGTGTCTGGCACATGGGTCCTGCGAGTCGAGCAGGTGGTTCCGGCGTGCTCGGCAGGTGGTCCAGGCATGTCCGGCAGGTGGTTCCAGTCTGTCCAGGACGTGGTTCCAGCGTGTCCGGCACGTGGTTCTCTTACGTCTGAGAGGTGGTTCCTGCATGCCTGGCAGGTTATTGCGGATTGTCTGCCAGGTGGTTCTCTCATAGCCAGCTGTTGATTTTGGCCTGTCAGGCAGGTGGTTCTGGTGAGTCCAGCAGGTGGCTCCGGCGTGCTCGGCAGGTGGTTCTGGCATGTCTGGCAGGTGGTTTCGGCGAGTTGAGCAGCTGGTTCCAGCCTGTCCGTCAGGTTAGGGTTAGGGATAGGGTTAGGGTTACGGTTAGGGTTAGGGTTTAGGGTTTGGGGTTAGGGGTTAGGGTTAGGGGTAGGGTTAGAGTTAGGGTTACGGTTGGGTTAGGGTTTAGGGTTAGGCTTAGGGTTAGGGGTTAGGGTTAGGGTTAGGGTTTGGGGATAGGGTTAGGGTTAGGGTTAGGGTTAGGGCCCGGCACGTGGTTCCGGCGAGGCGAGCAGATGGCTCCGGCGCGCCGGGCAGGTGGTTCCGGCGAGGCGAGCTGGTGGCTCCGGCGCGCTCGGCAGGTGCTTCCGCTGCGCCCGGCAGGTGGTTCCGGCGAGGCGAGCAGGTTGTTCCTGCGTGCTCGGCAGGTGGTTCAGTTGGGTCTGGCAGGTGGTTTCGGTCTGTTCGGGGTGTGGTTCCAGCATCTCAGGCACATGTTTCTGGCACGTCTGAGAGGTGGTTCCGGCTGGCCCAACAGGTGTTTCTGGAGTCTCCGCCAAGTGGTTCTGGCGTAGCTGGCAGGTGATGTTGGCGTGACTGGCAGGTGGTTCCAGCCAGCCCGGCAGGTGTTTCCGGAGTGTTCACCAACTGGCTGTGGCGTAGCCGGCAGGTGATTTTGGCGTGTCCGACTGGTGGTTCTGGTGAGTCGAGCAGGTGCTTCCGGCATGCTCGGCAGGTGCTTCCGGTGTCATTGGCATGTGGTTCTGGCAGGTCTGAGAGGTGGTTCCGGCATGCCTGACAGGTGATTCCGGAGTGTTCGCCAAGAGGTTCTGGCATAGGCGGCAGGTGATTTTGCCATGTCCAGAATGTGGTTCCAGCGAGTCGAACATGTGGTTCCGGCGTGTCCGGCAGGTGTTTCCGGTCTGTCCAGCAGGTGGTTCTGGGGTGTCCGGCATGAGGTTCTGGCACGTCTGAGAGGTGGTTCCGGCCGGCCCGACATGCGTTTCCGGAGTGTCCGCCACGTGGTTCAGGCACGTCTGAGAGGTGGTTCCAGCGTGCCCGGCAGGTTTTCCCGGAGAGTCCTCCAAGTGGTTCTGGCGTAGCCCGCAGGTGATTTTGGTGTGTCCGGCAGGTTGTTCCGTTCTGTCCGATAGGTTGTTCCGGCATGTCCAGCACGTGCTTCTGGCACTTCTGAGAGGTGGTTCTGGCATGCCGGGCAGGTTATTCCGGAGTGTCCGGTAAGTGGTTCTGGTGTAGCCGGCAGTTCATTTTGGCGTGTCTGGCACATGGGTCCTGCGAGTCGAGCAGGTGGTTCCGGCGTGCTCGGCAGGTGGTCCAGGCATGTCCGGCAGGTGGTTCCAGTCTGTCCAGGACTTGGTTCCAGCGTGTCCGGCACGTGGTTCTCTTACGTCTGAGAGGTGGTTCCTGCATGCCTGGCAGGTTATTGCGGATTGTCTGCCAGGTGGTTCTCTCATAGCCAGCTGTTGATTTTGGCCTGTCAGGCAGGTGGTTCTGGTGAGTCCAGCAGGTGGCTCCGGCGTGCTCGGCAGGTGGTTCTGGCATGTCTGGCAGGTGGTTCCGGCGAGTTGAGCAGCTGGTTCCAGCCTGTCCGTCAGGTTAGGGTTAGGGATAGGGTTAGGGTTACGGTTAGGGTTAGGGTTTAGGGTTTGGGGTTAGGGGTTAGGGTTAGGGGTAGGGTTAGGGTTAGGGTTACGGTTGGGTTAGGGTTTAGGGTTAGGCTTAGGGTTAGGGGTTAGGGTTAGGGTTAGGGTTTGGGGATAGGGATAGGGTTAGGGTTAGGGTTAGGGCCCGGCACGTGGTTCCGGCGAGCCGAGCATGTGGCTCCGGCGCGCCCGGCAGGTGCTTCCGCTGCGCCCGGCAGGTGGTTCCGGCGAGGCGAGCAGGTGGCTCCGGCGCGCCGGGCAGGTGGTTCCGGCGAGGCGAGCAGGTGGCTCCGGCGTGCTTGGCACGTGCTTCCGCTGGGCCCGGCAGGTGGTTCCGGCGAGGCGAGCAGGTGGCTCTGGCGCGCTCGGCAGGTGCTTCCGCTGCACCCGGCAGGTGGTTCCGGCGAGGCGAGCAGGTGGCTCCGGCGCGCCCAGCAGGTGCTTCTGCTGGGCCTGGCAGGTGGTTCCGGCGAGGCGAGCAGGTGGCTCCGGCGCGCCGGGCAGGTGGTTCCGGCGAGGCGAGCAGGTGGCTCCGGCGTGCTCGGCAGGTGCTTCCGCTGCGCCCGGCATGTCGTTCCGGCGAGGCGAGCAGGTTGTTCCTGCGTGCTTGGCAGGTGGTTCAGTTGGGTCTGGCAGGTGGTTTCGGTCTGTTTGGGGTGTGGTTCCAGCATCTCAGGCACATGGTTCTGGCACGTCTGAGAGGTGGTTCCGGCTGGCCCAACAGGTGTTTCTGGAGTCTCCGCCAAGTGGTTCTGGCGTAGCTGGCAGGTGATGTTGGCGTGACTGGCAGGTGGTTCCAGCCAGCCCGGCAGGTGTTTCCGGAGTGTTCACCAACTGGCTGTGGCGTAGCCGGCAGGTGATTTTGGCGTGTCCGACAGGTGGTTCTGGCGAGTCGAGCAGGTGCTTCCGGCATGCTCGGCAGGTGCTTCCGGTGTCATTGGCATGTGGTTCTGGCATGTCTGAGAGGTGGTTCCGGCATGCCTGACAGGTGATTCCGGAGTGTTCGCCAAGCGGTTCTGGCATTGGCGGCAGGTGATTTTGCCATGTCCAGAATGTGGTTCCAGCGAGTCGAACATGTGGTTCCGGCGTGTCCGGCAGGTGTTTCCGGTCTGTCCAGCAGGTGGTTCTGGGGTGTCCGGCATGAGGTTCTGGCACGTCTGAGAGGTGGTTCCGGCCGGCCCGACATGCGTTTCCGGAGTGTCCGCCACGTGGTTCAGGCACGTCTGAGAGGTGGTTCCAGCATGCCCGGCAGGTTTTCCCAGAGAGTCCTCCAAGTGGTTCTGGCGTAGCCCGCAGGTGATTTTGGTGTGTCCGGCAGGTTGTTCCGTTCTGTCCGATAGGTTGTTCCGGCATGTCCAGCACGTGCTTCTGGCACTTCTGAGAGGTGGTTCTGGCATGCCGGGCAGGTTATTCCGGAGTGTCCGGTAAGTGGTTCTGGTGTAGCCGGCAGTTCATTTTGGCGTGTCTGGCACATGGGTCCTGCGAGTCGAGCAGGTGGTTCCGGCGTGCTCGGCAGGTGGTCCAGGCATGTCCGGCAGGTGGTTCCAGTCTGTCCAGGACGTGGTTCCAGCGTGTCCGGCACGTGGTTCTCTTACGTCTGAGAGGTGGTTCCTGCATGCCTGGCAGGTTATTGCGGATTGTCTGCCAGGTGGTTCTCTCATAGCCAGCTGTTGATTTTGGCCTGTCAGGCAGGTGGTTCTGGTGAGTCCAGCAGGTGGCTCCGGCGTGCTCGGCAGGTGGTTCTGGCATGTCTGGCAGGTGGTTCCGGCGAGTTGAGCAGCTGGTTCCAGCCTGTCCGTCAGGTTAGGGTTAGGGATAGGGTTAGGGTTACGGTTAGGGTTAGGGTTTAGGGTTTGGGGTTAGGGGTTAGGGTTAGGGGTAGGGTTAGGGTTAGGGTTACGGTTGGGTTAGGGTTTGGGTTAGGCTTAGGGTTAGGGGTTAGGGTTAGGGTTAGGGTTTGGGGATAGGGTTAGGGTTAGGGTTAGGGTTAGGGTTAGGGCCCGTCACGTGGTTCCGGCGAGGCGAGCAGGTGGCTCCGGCGCGCTCGGCAGGTGCTTCCGCTGGGCCCGGCAGGTGGTTCCGGCGAGGCGAGCAGGTGGCTCCGGCGCGCCGGGCAGGTGGTTCCGGCGAGGCGAGCAGGTGGCTCCGGCGCGCTCGGCAGGTGCTTCCGCTGGGCCCGGCTGGTGTTTCCGGAGGGGCGAGCAGGTGGCTCCGGCGCGCTCGGCAGGTGCTTCCGCTGCACCCGGCAGGTGGTTCCGGCGAGGCGAGCAGGTGGCTCCGGCGCGCCGGGCAGGTGGTTCCGGCGAGGCGAGCAGGTGGCTCCGGCGCGCCGGGCAGGTGGTTCCGGCGAGGCGAGCAGGTGGCTCCGGCGTGCTCGGCAGGTGCTTCCGCTGCGCCCGGCATGTCGTTCCGGCGAGGCGAGCAGGTTGTTCCTGCGTGCTTGGCAGGTGGTTCAGTTGGGTCTGGCAGGTGGTTTCGGTCTGTTTGGGGTGCGGTTCCAGCATCTCAGGCACATGGTTCTGGCACGTCTGAGAGGTGGTTCCGGCTGGCCCAACAGGTGTTTCTGGAGTCTCCGCCAAGTGGTTCTGGCGTAGCTGGCAGGTGATGTTGGCGTGACTGGCAGGTGGTTCCAGCCAGCCCGGCAGGTGTTTCCGGAGTGTTCACCAACTGGCTGTGGCGTAGCCGGCAGGTGATTTTGGCGTGTCCGACAGGTGGTTCTGGCGAGTCGAGCAGGTGCTTCCGGCATGCTCGGCAGGTGCTTCCGGTGTCATTGGCATGTGGTTCTGGCAGGTCTGAGAGGTGGTTCCGGCATGCCTGACAGGTGATTCCGGAGTGTTCGCCAAGCGGTTCTGGCATTGGCGGCAGGTGATTTTGCCATGTCCAGAATGTGGTTCCAGCGAGTCGAACATGTGGTTCCGGCGTGTCCGGCAGGTGTTTCCGGTCTGTCCAGCAGGTGGTTCTGGGGTGTCCGGCATGAGGTTCTGGCACGTCTGAGAGGTGGTTCCGGCCGGCCCGACATGCGTTTCCGGAGTGTCCGCCACGTGGTTCAGGCACGTCTGAGAGGTGGTTCCAGCATGCCCGGCAGGTTTTCCCGGAGAGTCCTCCAAGTGGTTCTGGCGTAGCCCGCAGGTGATTTTGGTGTGTCCGGCAGGTTGTTCCGTTCTGTCCGATAGGTTGTTCCGGCATGTCCAGCACGTGCTTCTGGCACTTCTGAGAGGTGGTTCTGGCATGCCGGGCAGGTTATTCCGGAGTGTCCGGTAAGTGGTTCTGGTGTAGCCGGCAGTTCATTTTGGCGTGTCTGGCACATGGGTCCTGCGAGTCGAGCAGGTGGTTCCGGCGTGCTCGGCAGGTGGTCCAGGCATGTCCGGCAGGTGGTTCCAGTCTGTCCAGGACGTGGTTCCAGCGTGTCCGGCACGTGGTTCTCTTACGTCTGAGAGGTGGTTCCTGCATGCCTGGCAGGTTGTTGCGGATTGTCTGCCAGGTGGTTCTCTCATAGCCAGCTGTTGATTTTGGCCTTTCAGGCAGGTGGTTCTGGTGAGTCCAGCAGGTGGCTCCGGCGTGCTCGGCAGGTGGTTCTGGCATGTCTGGCAGGTGGTTCCGGCGAGTTGAGCAGCTGGTTCCAGCCTGTCCGTCAGGTTAGGGTTAGGGATAGGGTTAGGGTTACGGTTAGGGTTAGGTTTTAGGGTTTGGGGTTAGGGGTTAGGGTTAGGGGTAGGGTTAGGGTTAGGGCTACGGTTGGGTTAGGGTTTGGGTTAGGCTTAAGGTTAGGGGTTAGGGTTAGGGTTAGGGTTTGGGGATAGGGTTAGGGTTAGGGTTAGGGTTAGGGCCCGGCAGGTGGTTCCGGCGAGGCGAGCAGGTGGCTCCGGCGCGCTCGGCAGGTGCTTCCGCTGGGCCCGGCTGGTGTTTCCGGAGGGGCGAGCAGGTGGCTCCGGCGCGCTCGGCAGGTGCTTCCGCTGCACCCGGCAGGTGGTTCCGGCGAGGCGAGCAGGTGGCTCCGGCGCGCCGGGCAGGTGGTTCCGGCGAGGCGAGCAGGTGGCTCCGGCGCGCCGGGCAGGTGGTTCCGGCGAGGCGAGCAGGTGGCTCCGGCGTGCTCGGCAGGTGCTTCCGCTGCGCCCGGCATGTCGTTCCGGCGAGGCGAGCAGGTTGTTCCTGCGTGCTTGGCAGGTGGTTCAGTTGGGTCTGGCAGGTGGTTTCGGTCTGTTTGGGGTGCGGTTCCAGCATCTCAGGCACATGGTTCTGGCACGTCTGAGAGGTGGTTCCGGCTGGCCCAACAGGTGTTTCTGGAGTCTCCGCCAAGTGGTTCTGGCGTAGCTGGCAGGTGATGTTGGCGTGACTGGCAGGTGGTTCCAGCCAGCCCGGCAGGTGTTTCCGGAGTGTTCACCAACTGGCTGTGGCGTAGCCGGCAGGTGATTTTGGCGTGTCCGACAGGTGGTTCTGGCGAGTCGAGCAGGTGCTTCCGGCATGCTCGGCAGGTGCTTCCGGTGTCATTGGCATGTGGTTCTGGCAGGTCTGAGAGGTGGTTCCGGCATGCCTGACAGGTGATTCCGGAGTGTTCGCCAAGCGGTTCTGGCATTGGCGGCAGGTGATTTTGCCATGTCCAGAATGTGGTTCCAGCGAGTCGAACATGTGGTTCCGGCGTGTCCGGCAGGTGTTTCCGGTCTGTCCAGCAGGTGGTTCTGGGGTGTCCGGCATGAGGTTCTGGCACGTCTGAGAGGTGGTTCCGGCCGGCCCGACATGCGTTTCCGGAGTGTCCGCCACGTGGTTCAGGCACGTCTGAGAGGTGGTTCCAGCATGCCCGGCAGGTTTTCCCGGAGAGTCCTCCAAGTGGTTCTGGCGTAGCCCGCAGGTGATTTTGGTGTGTCCGGCAGGTTGTTCCGTTCTGTCCGATAGGTTGTTCCGGCATGTCCAGCACGTGCTTCTGGCACTTCTGAGAGGTGGTTCTGGCATGCCGGGCAGGTTATTCCGGAGTGTCCGGTAAGTGGTTCTGGTGTAGCCGGCAGTTCATTTTGGCGTGTCTGGCACATGGGTCCTGCGAGTCGAGCAGGTGGTTCCGGCGTGCTCGGCAGGTGGTCCAGGCATGTCCGGCAGGTGGTTCCAGTCTGTCCAGGACGTGGTTCCAGCGTGTCCGGCACGTGGTTCTCTTACGTCTGAGAGGTGGTTCCTGCATGCCTGGCAGGTTGTTGCGGATTGTCTGCCAGGTGGTTCTCTCATAGCCAGCTGTTGATTTTGGCCTTTCAGGCAGGTGGTTCTGGTGAGTCCAGCAGGTGGCTCCGGCGTGCTCGGCAGGTGGTTCTGGCATGTCTGGCAGGTGGTTCCGGCGAGTTGAGCAGCTGGTTCCAGCCTGTCCGTCAGGTTAGGGTTAGGGATAGGGTTAGGGTTACGGTTAGGGTTAGGTTTTAGGGTTTGGGGTTAGGGGTTAGGGTTAGGGGTAGGGTTAGGGTTAGGGCTACGGTTGGGTTAGGGTTTGGGTTAGGCTTAAGGTTAGGGGTTAGGGTTAGGGTTAGGGTTTGGGGATAGGGTTAGGGTTAGGGTTAGGGTTAGGGCCCGGCAGGTGGTTCCGGCGAGGCGAGCAGGTGGCTCCGGCGCGCTCGGCAGGTGCTTCCGCTGGGCCCGGCAGGTGGTTCCGGCGAGGCGAGCAGGTGGCTCCGGCGCGCTCGGCAGGTGCTTCCGCTGGGCCCGGCAGGTGGTTCCGGCGAGGCGAGCAGGTGGCTCCGGCGCGCTCGGCAGGTTCTTCCACTGGGCCTGGCAGGTGGTTCCGGCGAGGCGAGCAGGTGGCTCCAGCGCGCTCGGCAGGTGCTTCCACTGCGCCCGGCAGGTGGTTCCGGCGAGGCGAGCAGGTTGTTCCTGCGTGCTCGGCAGGTGGTTCAGTTGGGTCTGGCAGGTGGTTTCGGTCTGTTCGGGGTGTGGTTCCAGCATCTCAGGCACATGGTTCTGGCACGTCTGAGAGGTGGTTCCGGCTGGCCCAACAGGTGTTTCTGGAGTCTCCGCCAAGTGGTTCTGGCGTAGCTGGCAGGTGATGTTGGCGTGACTGGCAGGTGGTTCCAGCCAGCCCGGCAGGTGTTTCCGGAGTGTTCACCAACTGGCTGTGGCGTAGCCGGCAGGTGATTTTGGCGTGTCCGACAGGTGGTTCTGGCGAGTCGAGCAGGTGCTTCCGGCATGCTCGGCAGGTGCTTCCGGTGTCATTGGCATGTGGTTCTGGCAGGTCTGAGAGGTGGTTCCGGCATGCCTGACAGGTGATTCCGGAGTGTTCGCCAAGCGGTTCTGGCATAGGCGGCAGGTGATTTTGCCATGTCCAGAATGTGGTTCCAGCGAGTCGAACATGTGGTTCCGGCGTGTCCGGCAGGTGTTTCCGGTCTGTCCAGCAGGTGGTTCTGGGGTGTCCGGCATGAGGTTCTGGCACGTCTGAGAGGTGGTTCCGGCCGGCCCGACATGCGTTTCCGGAGTGTCCGCCACGTGGTTCAGGCACGTCTGAGAGGTGGTTCCAGCATGCCCGGCAGGTTTTCCCGGAGAGTCCTCCAAGTGGTTCTGGCGTAGCCCGCAGGTGATTTTGGTGTGTCCGGCAGGTTGTTCCGTTCTGTCCGATAGGTTGTTCCGGCATGTCCAGCACGTGCTTCTGGCACTTCTGAGAGGTGGTTCTGGCATGCCGGGCAGGTTATTCCGGAGTGTCCGGTAAGTGGTTCTGGTGTAGCCGGCAGTTCATTTTGGCGTGTCTGGCACATGGGTCCTGCGAGTCGAGCAGGTGGTTCCGGCGTGCTCGGCAGGTGGTCCAGGCATGTCCGGCAGGTGGTTCCAGTCTGTCCAGGACGTGGTTCCAGCGTGTCCGGCACGTGGTTCTCTTACGTCTGAGAGGTGGTTCCTGCATGCCTGGCAGGTTATTGCGGATTGTCTGCCAGGTGGTTCTCTCATAGCCAGCTGTTGATTTTGGCCTGTCAGGCAGGTGGTTCTGGTGAGTCCAGCAGGTGGCTCCGGCGTGCTCGGCAGGTGGTTCTGGCATGTCTGGCAGGTGGTTCCGGCGAGTTGAGCAGCTGGTTCCAGCCTGTCCGTCAGGTTAGGGTTAGGGATAGGGTTAGGGTTACGGTTAGGGTTAGGGTTTAGGGTTTGGGGTTAGGGGTTAGGGTTAGGGGTAGGTTTAGGGTTAGGGTTACGGTTGGGTTAGGGTTTAGGGTTAGGCTTAGGGTTAGGGGTTAGGGTTAGGGTTAGGGTTTGGGGATAGGGTTAGGGTTAGGGTTAGGGTTAGGGCCCGGCAGGTGGTTCCGGCGAGCCGAGCAGGTGGCTCCGGCGTGCTTGGCACGTGCTTCCGCTGGGCCCGGCAGGTGGTTCCGGCGAGGCGAGCAGGTGGCTCCGGCGCGCTCCGCAGGTGCTTCCGCTGCGCCCGGCAGGTGGTTCCGGCGAGGCGAGCAGGTTGTTCCTGCGTGCTCGGCAGGTGGTTCAGTTGGGTCTGGCAGGTGGTTTCGGTCTGTTCGGGGTGTGGTTCCAGCATCTCAGGCACATGGTTCTGGCACGTCTGAGAGGTGATTCCGGCTGGCCCAACAGGTGTTTCTGGAGTCTCCGCCAAGTGGTTCTGGCGTAGCTGGCAGGTGATGTTGGCGTGACTGGCAGGTGGTTCCAGCCAGCCCGGCAGGTGTTTCCGGAGTGTTCACCAACTGGCTGTGGCGTAGCCGGCAGGTGATTTTGGCGTGTCCGACAGGTGGTTCTGGCGAGTCGAGCAGGTGCTTCCGGCATGCTCGGCAGGTGCTTCCGGTGTCATTGGCATGTGGTTCTGGCAGGTCTGAGAGGTGGTTCCGGCATGCCTGACAGGTGATTCCGGAGTGTTCGCCAAGCGGTTCTGGCATAGGCGGCAGGTGATTTTGCCATGTCCAGAATGTGGTTCCAGCGAGTCGAACATGTGGTTCCGGCGTGTCCGGCAGGTGTTTCCGGTCTGTCCAGCAGGTGGTTCTGGGGTGTCCGGCATGAGGTTCTGGCACGTCTGAGAGGTGGTTCCAGCATGCCCGGCAGGTTTTCCCGGAGAGTCCTCCAAGTGGTTCTGGCGTAGCCCGCAGGTGATTTTGGTGTGTCCGGCAGGTTGTTCCGTTCTGTCCGATAGGTTGTTCCGGCATGTCCAGCACGTGCTTCTGGCACTTCTGAGAGGTGGTTCTGGCATGCCGGGCAGGTTATTCCGGAGTGTCCGGTAAGTGGTTCTGGTGTAGCCGGCAGTTCATTTTGGCGTGTCTGGCACATGGGTCCTGCGAGTCGAGCAGGTGGTTCCGGCGTGCTCGGCAGGTGGTCCAGGCATGTCCGGCAGGTGGTTCCAGTCTGTCCAGGACGTGGTTCCAGCGTGTCCGGCACGTGGTTCTCTTACGTCTGAGAGGTGGTTCCTGCATGCCTGGCAGGTTATTGCGGATTGTCTGCCAGGTGGTTCTCTCATAGCCAGCTGTTGATTTTGGCCTGTCAGGCAGGTGGTTCTGGTGAGTCCAGCAGGTGGCTCCGGCGTGCTCGGCAGGTGGTTCTGGCATGTCTGGCAGGTGGTTCCGGCGAGTTGAGCAGCTGGTTCCAGCCTGTCCGTCAGGTTAGGGTTAGGGATAGGGTTAGGGTTACGGTTAGGGTTAGGGTTTAGGGTTTGGGGTTAGGGGTTAGGGTTAGGGGTAGGTTTAGGGTTAGGGTTACGGTTGGGTTAGGGTTTAGGGTTAGGCTTAGGGTTAGGGGTTAGGGTTAGGGTTAGGGTTTGGGGATAGGGTTAGGGTTTGGGTTAGGGTTAGGGCCCGGCAGGTGGTTCCGGCGAGCCGAGCAGGTGGCTCCGGCGCGCCCGGCAGGTGCTTCCGCTGGGCCCGGCAGGTGGTTCCGGCGAGGCGAGCAGGTGGCTCCGGCGCGCTCCGCAGGTGCTTCCGCTGCGCCCGGCAGGTGGTTCCGGCGAGGCGAGCAGGTTGTTCCTGCGTGCTCGGCAGGTGGTTCAGTTGGGTCTGGCAGGTGGTTTCGGTCTGTTCGGGGTGTGGTTCCAGCATCTCAGGCACATGGTTCTGGCACGTCTGAGAGGTGGTTCCGGCTGGCCCAACAGGTGTTTCTGGAGTCTCCGCCAAGTGGTTCTGGCGTAGCTGGCAGGTGATGTTGGCGTGACTGGCAGGTGGTTCCAGCCAGCCCGGCAGGTGTTTCCGGAGTGTTCACCAACTGGCTGTGGCGTAGCCGGCAGGTGATTTTGGCGTGTCCGACAGGTGGTTCTGGCGAGTCGAGCAGGTGCTTCCGGCATGCTCGGCAGGTGCTTCCGGTGTCATTGGCATGTGGTTCTGGCAGGTCTGAGAGGTGGTTCCGGCATGCCTGACAGGTGATTCCGGAGTGTTCGCCAAGCGGTTCTGGCATAGGCGGCAGGTGATTTTGCCATGTCCAGAATGTGGTTCCAGCGAGTCGAACATGTGGTTCCGGCGTGTCCGGCAGGTGTTTCCGGTCTGTCCAGCAGGTGGTTCCGGGGTGTCCGGCATGAGGTTCTGGCACGTCTGAGAGGTGGTTCCGGCCGGCCCGACATGCGTTTCCGGAGTGTCCGCCACGTGGTTCAGGCACGTCTGAGAGGTGGTTCCAGCATGCCCGGCAGGTTTTCCCGGAGAGTCCTCCAAGTGGTTCTGGCGTAGCCCGCAGGTGATTTTGGTGTGTCCGGCAGGTTGTTCCGTTCTGTCCGATAGGTTGTTCCGGCATGTCCAGCACGTGCTTCTGGCACTTCTGAGAGGTGGTTCTGGCATGCCGGGCAGGTTATTCCGGAGTGTCCGGTAAGTGGTTCTGGTGTAGCCGGCAGTTCATTTTGGCGTGTCTGGCACATGGGTCCTGCGAGTCGAGCAGGTGGTTCCGGCGTGCTCGGCAGGTGGTCCAGGCATGTCCGGCAGGTGGTTCCAGTCTGTCCAGGACGTGGTTCCAGCGTGTCCGGCACGTGGTTCTCTTACGTCTGAGAGGTGGTTCCTGCATGCCTGGCAGGTTATTGCGGATTGTCTGCCAGGTGGTTCTCTCATAGCCAGCTGTTGATTTTGGCCTGTCAGGCAGGTGGTTCTGGTGAGTCCAGCAGGTGGCTCCGGCGTGCTCGGCAGGTGGTTCTGGCATGTCTGGCAGGTGGTTCCGGCGAGTTGAGCAGCTGGTTCCAGCCTGTCCGTCAGGTTAGGGTTAGGGATAGGGTTAGGGTTACGGTTAGGGTTAGGGTTTAGGGTTTGGGGTTAGGGGTTAGGGTTAGGGGTAGGGTTAGGGTTAGGGTTACGGTTGGGTTAGGGTTTGGGTTAGGCTTAGGGTTAGGGGTTAGGGTTAGGGTTAGGGTTTGGGGATAGGGTTAGGGTTAGGGTTAGGGTTAGGGCCCGGCACGTGGTTCCGGCGAGGCGAGCAGGTGGCTCCGGCGCGCTCGGCAGGTGCTTCCGCTGGGCCCGGCAGGTGGTTCCGGCGAGGCGAGCAGGTGGCTCCGGCGTGCTTGGCACATGCTTCCGCTGGGCCCGGCAGGTGGTTCCGGCGAGGCGAGCAGGTGGCTCCGGCGCGCTAGGCAGGTGCTTCCGCTGCACCCGGCAGGTGGTTCCGGCGAGGCGAGCAGGTGGCTCCGGCGCGCTCGGCAGGTGCTTCCCCTGCGCCCGGCAGGTGGTTCCGGCGAGGCGAGCAGGTTGTTCCTGCGTGCTCGGCAGGTGGTTCAGTTGGGTCTGGCAGGTGGTTTCGGTCTGTTCGGGGTGTGGTTCCAGCATCTCAGGCACATGGTTCTGGCACGTCTGAGAGGTGGTTCCGGCTGGCCCAACAGGTGTTTCTGGAGTCTCCGCCAAGTGGTTCTGGCGTAGCTGGCAGGTGATGTTGGCGTGACTGGCAGGTGGTTCCAGCCAGCCCGGCCGGTGTTTCCGGAGTGTTCACCAACTGGCTGTGGCGTAGCCGGCAGGTGATTTTGGCGTGTCCGACAGGTGGTTCTGGCGAGTCGAGCAGGTGCTTCCGGCATGCTCGGCAGGTGCTTCCGGTGTCATTGGCATGTGGTTCTGGCAGGTCTGAGAGGTGGTTCCGGCATGCCTGACAGGTGATTCCGGAGTGTTCGCCAAGCGGTTCTGGCATAGGCGGCAGGTGATTTTGCCATGTCCAGAATGTGGTTCCAGCGAGTCGAACATGTGGTTCCGGCGTGTCCGGCAGGTGTTTCCGGTCTGTCCAGCAGGTGGTTCCGGGGTGTCCGGCATGAGGTTCTGGCACGTCTGAGAGGTGGTTCCGGCCGGCCCGACATGCGTTTCCGGAGTGTCCGCCACGTGGTTCAGGCACGTCTGAGAGGTGGTTCCAGCATGCCCGGCAGGTTTTCCCGGAGAGTCCTCCAAGTGGTTCTGGCGTAGCCCGCAGGTGATTTTGGTGTGTCCGGCAGGTTGTTCCGTTCTGTCCGATAGGTTGTTCCGGCATGTCCAGCACGTGCTTCTGGCACTTCTGAGAGGTGGTTCTGGCATGCCGGGCAGGTTATTCCGGAGTGTCCGGTAAGTGGTTCTGGTGTAGCCGGCAGTTCATTTTGGCGTGTCTGGCACATGGGTCCTGCGAGTCGAGCAGGTGGTTCCGGCGTGCTCGGCAGGTGGTCCAGGCATGTCCGGCAGGTGGTTCCAGTCTGTCCAGGACGTGGTTCCAGCGTGTCCGGCACGTGGTTCTCTTACGTCTGAGAGGTGGTTCCTGCATGCCTGGCAGGTTATTGCGGATTGTCTGCCAGGTGGTTCTCTCATAGCCAGCTGTTGATTTTGGCCTGTCAGGCAGGTGGTTCTGGTGAGTCCAGCAGGTGGCTCCGGCGTGCTCGGCAGGTGGTTCTGGCATGTCTGGCAGGTGGTTCCGGCGAGTTGAGCAGCTGGTTCCAGCCTGTCCGTCAGGTTAGGGTTAGGGATAGGGTTAGGGTTACGGTTAGGGTTAGGGTTTAGGGTTTGGGGTTAGGGGTTAGGGTTAGGGGTAGGGTTAGGGTTAGGGTTACGGTTGGGTTAGGGTTTAGGGTTAGGCTTAGGGTTAGGGGTTAGGGTTAGGGTTAGGGTTTGGGGATAGGGTTAGGGTTAGGGTTAGGGTTAGGGCCCGGCAGGTGGTTCCGGCGAGCCGAGCAGGTGGCTCCGGCGCGCCCGGCAGGTGCTTCTGCTGGGCCCGGCAGGTGGTTAAGGCGAGGCGAGCAGGTGGCTCCGGCGTGCTTGGCACGTGCTTCCGCTGGGCCCGGCAGGTGGTTCCGGCGAGGCGAGCAGGTGGCTCCGGCGCGCTAGGCAGGTGCTTCCGCTGCACCCGGCAGGTGGTTCCGGCGAGGCGAGCAGGTGGCTCCGGCGTGCTCGGCAGGTGCTTCCGCTGCGCCCGGCAGGTGGTTCCGGCGAGGCGAGCAGGTTGTTCCTGCGTGCTCGGCAGGTGGTTCAGTTGGGTCTGGCAGGTGGTTTCGGTCTGTTCGGGGTGCGGTTCCAGCATCTCAGGCACATGGTTCTGGCACGTCTGAGAGGTGGTTCCGGCTGGCCCAACAGGTGTTTCTGGAGTCTCCGCCAAGTGGTTCTGGCGTAGCTGGCAGGTGATGTTGGCGTGACTGGCAGGTGGTTCCAGCCAGCCCGGCAGGTGTTTCCGGAGTGTTCACCAACTGGCTGTGGCGTAGCCGGCAGGTGATTTTGGCATGTCCGACAGGTGGTTCTGGCGAGTCGAGCAGGTGCTTCCGGCATGCTCGGCAGGTGCTTCCGGTGTCATTGGCATGTGGTTCTGGCAGGTCTGAGAGGTGGTTCCGGCATGCCTGACAGGTGATTCCGGAGTGTTCGCCAAGCGGTTCTGGCATAGGCGGCAGGTGATTTTGCCATGTCCAGAATGTGGTTCCAGCGAGTCGAACATGTGGTTCCGGCGTGTCCGGCAGGTGTTTCCGGTCTGTCCAGCAGGTGGTTCCGGGGTGTCCGGCATGAGGTTCTGGCACGTCTGAGAGGTGGTTCCGGCCGGCCCGACATGCGTTTCCGGAGTGTCCGCCACGTGGTTCAGGCACGTCTGAGAGGTGGTTCCAGCATGCCCGGCAGGTTTTCCCGGAGAGTCCTCCAAGTGGTTCTGGCGTAGCCCGCAGGTGATTTTGGTGTGTCCGGCAGGTTGTTCCGTTCTGTCCGATAGGTTGTTCCGGCATGTCCAGCACGTGCTTCTGGCACTTCTGAGAGGTGGTTCTGGCATGCCGGGCAGGTTATTCCGGAGTGTCCGGTAAGTGGTTCTGGTGTAGCCGGCAGTTCATTTTGGCGTGTCTGGCACATGGGTCCTGCGAGTCGAGCAGGTGGTTCCGGCGTGCTCGGCAGGTGGTCCAGGCATGTCCGGCAGGTGGTTCCAGTCTGTCCAGGACGTGGTTCCAGCGTGTCCGGCACGTGGTTCTCTTACGTCTGAGAGGTGGTTCCTGCATGCCTGGCAGGTTATTGCGGATTGTCTGCCAGGTGGTTCTCTCATAGCCAGCTGTTGATTTTGGCCTGTCAGGCAGGTGGTTCTGGTGAGTCCAGCAGGTGGCTCCGGCGTGCTCGGCAGGTGGTTCTGGCATGTCTGGCAGGTGGTTCCGGCGAGTTGAGCAGCTGGTTCCAGCCTGTCCGTCAGGTTAGGGTTAGGGATAGGGTTAGGGTTACGGTTAGGGTTAGGGTTTAGGGTTTGGGGTTAGGGGTTAGGGTTAGGGGTAGGGTTAGGGTTAGGGTTACGGTTGGGTTAGGGTTTAGGGTTAGGCTTAGGGTTAGGGGTTAGGGTTAGGGTTAGGGTTTGGGGATAGGGTTAGGGTTAGGGTTAGGGTTAGGGCCCGGCACGTGGTTCCGGCGAGGCGAGCAGATGGCTCCGGCGCGCCGGGCAGGTGGTTCCGGCGAGGCGAGCTGGTGGCTCCGGCGCGCTCGGCAGGTGCTTCCGCTGCGCCCGGCAGGTGGTTCCGGCGAGGCGAGCAGGTTGTTCCTGCGTGCTCGGCAGGTGGTTCATTTGGGTCTGGCAGGTGGTTTCGGTCTGTTCGGGGTGTGGTTCCAGCATCTCAGGCACATCGTTCTGGCACGTCTGAGAGGTGGTTCCGGCTGGCCCAACAGGTGTTTCTGGAGTCTCCGCCAAGTGGTTCTGGCGTAGCTGGCAGGTGATGTTGGCGTGACTGGCAGGTGGTTCCAGCCAGCCCGGCAGGTGTTTCCGGAGTGTTCACCAACTGGCTGTGGCGTAGCCGGCAGGTGATTTTGGCGTGTCCGACAGGTGGTTCTGGCGAGTCGAGCAGGTGCTTCCGGCATGCTCGGCAGGTGCTTCCGGTGTCATTGGCATGTGGTTCTGGCAGGTCTGAGAGGTGGTTCCGGCATGCCTGACAGGTGATTCCGGAGTGTTCGCCAAGCGGTTCTGGCATAGGCGGCAGGTGATTTTGCCATGTCCAGAATGTGGTTCCAGCGAGTCGAACATGTGGTTCCGGCGTGTCCGGCAGGTGTTTCCGGTCTGTCCAGCAGGTGGTTCTGGGGTGTCCGGCATGAGGTTCTGGCACGTCTGAGAGGTGGTTCCGGCCGGCCCGACATGCGTTTCCGGAGTGTCCGCCACGTGGTTCAGGCACGTCTGAGAGGTGGTTCCAGCATGCCCGGCAGGTTTTCCCGGAGAGTCCTCCAAGTGGTTCTGGCGTAGCCCGCAGGTGATTTTGGTGTGTCCGGCAGGTTGTTCCGTTCTGTCCGATAGGTTGTTCCGGCATGTCCAGCACGTGCTTCTGGCACTTCTGAGAGGTGGTTCTGGCATGCCGGGCAGGTTATTCCGGAGTGTCCGGTAAGTGGTTCTGGTGTAGCCGGCAGTTCATTTTGGCGTGTCTGGCACATGGGTCCTGCGAGTCGAGCAGGTGGTTCCGGCGTGCTCGGCAGGTGGTCCAGGCATGTCCGGCAGGTGGTTCCAGTCTGTCCAGGACGTGGTTCCAGCGTGTCCGGCACGTGGTTCTCTTATGTCTGAGAGGTGGTTCCTGCATGCCTGGCAGGTTATTGCGGATTGTCTGCCAGGTGGTTCTCTCATAGCCAGCTGTTGATTTTGGCCTGTCAGGCAGGTGGTTCTGGTGAGTCCAGCAGGTGGCTCCGGCGTGCTCGGCAGGTGGTTCTGGCATGTCTGGCAGGTGGTTCCGGCGAGTTGAGCAGCTGGTTCCAGCCTGTCCGTCAGGTTAGGGTTAGGGATAGGGTTAGGGTTACGGTTAGGGTTAGGGTTTAGGGTTTGGGGTTAGGGGTTAGGGTTAGGGGTAGGGTTAGGGTTAGGGTTACGGTTGGGTTAGGGTTTAGGGTTAGGCTTAGGGTTAGGGGTTAGGGTTAGGGTTAGGGTTTGGGGATAGGGTTAGGGTTAGGGTTAGGGCCCGGCACGTGGTTCCGGCGAGGCGAGCAGGTGGCTCCGGCGTGCTTGGCACGTGCTTCCGCTGGGCCCGGCAGGTGGTTCCGGCGAGACGAGCAGGTGGCTCCGGCGTGCTTGGCACGTGCTTCCGCTGGGCCCGGCAGGTGGTTCCGGCGAGGCGAGCAGGTGGCTCCGGCGCGCTCGGCAGGTGCTTCCGCTGCACCCGGCAGGTGGTTACGGCGAGGCGAGCAGGTCGCTCCGGCGCGCTCGGCAGGTGCTTCCGCTGCACCCGGCAGGTGCTTCCGGCGAGGCGAGCAGGTGGCTCCGGCGCGCCCGGCAGGTGCTTCTGCTGGGCCTGGCAGGTGGTTCCGGCGAGGCGAGCAGGTGGCTCCGGCGCGCCGGGCAGGTGGTTCCGGCGAGGCGAGCAGGTGGCTCCGGCGCGCTCGGGAGCTGCTTCCGCTGGGCCCGGCAGGTGGTTCCGGCAAGGCGAGCAGGTTGTTCCTGCGTGCTTGGCAGGTGGTTCAGTTGGGTCTGGCAGGTGGTTTCGGTCTGTTCGGGGTGTGGTTCCAGCATCTCAGGCACATGGTTCTGGCACGTCTGAGAGGTGGTTCCGGATGACACAACAGGTGTTTCTGGAGTCTCCGCCAAGTGGTTCTGGCGTAGCTGGCAGGTGATGTTGGCGTGACTGGCAGGTGGTTCCAGCCAGCCCGGCAGGTGTTTCCGGAGTGTTCACCAACTGGCTGTGGCGTAGCCGGCAGGTGATTTTGGCGTGTCCGACAGGTGGTTCTGGCGAGTCGAGCAGGTGCTTCCGGCATGCTCGGCAGGTGCTTCCGGTGTCATTGGCATGTGGTTCTGGCAGGTCTGAGAGGTGGTTCCGGCATGCCTGACAGGTGATTCCGGAGTGTTCGCCAAGCGGTTCTGGCATTGGCGGCAGGTGATTTTGCCATGTCCAGAATGTGGTTCCAGCGAGTCGAACATGTGGTTCCGGCGTGTCCGGCAGGTGTTTCCGGTCTGTCCAGCAGGTGGTTCTGGGGTGTCCGGCATGAGGTTCTGGCACGTCTGAGAGGTGGTTCCGGCCGGCCCGACATGCGTTTCCGGAGTGTCCGCCACGTGGTTCAGGCACGTCTGAGAGGTGGTTCCAGCATGCCCGGCAGGTTTTCCCGGAGAGTCCTCCAAGTGGTTCTGGCGTAGCCCGCAGGTGATTTTGGTGTGTCCGGCAGGTTGTTCCGTTCTGTCCGATAGGTTGTTCCGGCATGTCCAGCACGTGCTTCTGGCACTTCTGAGAGGTGGTTCTGGCATGCCGGGCAGGTTATTCCGGAGTGTCCGGTAAGTGGTTCTGGTGTAGCCGGCAGTTCATTTTGGCGTGTCTGGCACATGGGTCCTGCGAGTCGAGCAGGTGGTTCCGGCGTGCTCGGCAGGTGGTCCAGGCATGTCCGGCAGGTGGTTCCAGTCTGTCCAGGACGTGGTTCCAGCGTGTCCGGCACGTGGTTCTCTTACGTCTGAGAGGTGGTTCCTGCATGCCTGGCAGGTTATTGCGGATTGTCTGCCAGGTGGTTCTCTCATAGCCAGCTGTTGATTTTGGCCTGTCAGGCAGGTGGTTCTGGTGAGTCCAGCAGGTGGCTCCGGCGTGCTCGGCAGGTGGTTCTGGCATGTCTGGCAGGTGGTTCCGGCGAGTTGAGCAGCTGGTTCCAGCCTGTCCGTCAGGTTAGGGTTAGGGATAGGGTTAGGGTTACGGTTAGGGTTAGGGTTTAGGGTTTGGGGTTAGGGGTTAGGGTTAGGGGTAGGGTTAGAGTTAGGGTTACGGTTGGGTTAGGGTTTAGGGTTAGGCTTAGGGTTAGGGGTTAGGGTTAGGGTTAGGGTTTGGGGATAGGGTTAGGGTTAGGGTTAGGGTTAGGGCCCGGCACGTGGTTCCGGCGAGGCGAGCAGATGGCTCCGGCGCGCCGGGCAGGTGGTTCCGGCGAGGCGAGCTGGTGGCTCCGGCGTGCTTGGCACGTGCTTCCGCTGGGCCCGGCAGGTGGTTCCGGCGAGACGAGCAGGTGGCTCCGGCGTGCTTGGCACGTGCTTCCGCTGGGCCCGGCAGGTGGCTCCGGCGTGCTCGGCAGGTGGTTCTGGCATGTCTGGCAGGTGGTTCCGGCGAGTTGAGCAGCTGGTTCCAGCCTGTCCGTCAGGTTAGGGTTAGGGATAGGGTTAGGGTTACGGTTAGGGTTAGGGTTTAGGGTTTGGGGTTAGGGGTTAGGGTTAGGGGTAGGGTTAGGGTTAGGGTTACGGTTGGGTTAGGGTTTAGGGTTAGGCTTAGGGTTAGGGGTTAGGGTTAGGGTTAGGGTTTGGGGATAGGGTTAGGGTTAGGGTTAGGGCCCGGCACGTGGTTCCGGCGAGGCGAGCAGGTGGCTCCGGCGTGCTTGGCACGTGCTTCCGCTGGGCCCGGCAGGTGGTTCCGGCGAGACGAGCAGGTGGCTCCGGCGTGCTTGGCACGTGCTTCCGCTGGGCCCGGCAGGTGGTTCCGGCGAGGCGAGCAGGTGGCTCCGGCGCGCTCGGCAGGTGCTTCCGCTGCACCCGGCAGGTGGTTACGGCGAGGCGAGCAGGTCGCTCCGGCGCGCTCGGCAGGTGCTTCCGCTGCACCCGGCAGGTGCTTCCGGCGAGGCGAGCAGGTGGCTCCGGCGCGCCCGGCAGGTGCTTCTGCTGGGCCTGGCAGGTGGTTCCGGCGAGGCGAGCAGGTGGCTCCGGCGCGCCGGGCAGGTGGTTCCGGCGAGGCGAGCAGGTGGCTCCGGCGCGCTCGGGAGCTGCTTCCGCTGGGCCCGGCAGGTGGTTCCGGCAAGGCGAGCAGGTTGTTCCTGCGTGCTTGGCAGGTGGTTCAGTTGGGTCTGGCAGGTGGTTTCGGTCTGTTCGGGGTGTGGTTCCAGCATCTCAGGCACATGGTTCTGGCACGTCTGAGAGGTGGTTCCGGATGACACAACAGGTGTTTCTGGAGTCTCCGCCAAGTGGTTCTGGCGTAGCTGGCAGGTGATGTTGGCGTGACTGGCAGGTGGTTCCAGCCAGCCCGGCAGGTGTTTCCGGAGTGTTCACCAACTGGCTGTGGCGTAGCCGGCAGGTGATTTTGGCGTGTCCGACAGGTGGTTCTGGCGATTCGAGCAGGTGCTTCCAGCATGCTCGGCAGGTGCTTCCGGTGTCATTGGCATGTGGTTCTGGCAGGTCTGAGAGGTGGTTCCGGCATGCCTGACAGGTGATTCCGGAGTGTTCGCCAAGCGGTTCTGGCATTGGCGGCAGGTGATTTTGCCATGTCCAGAATGTGGTTCCAGCGAGTCGAACATGTGGTTCCGGCGTGTCCGGCAGGTGTTTCCGGTCTGTCCAGCAGGTGGTTCTGGGGTGTCCGGCATGAGGTTCTGGCACGTCTGAGAGGTGGTTCCGGCCGGCCCGACATGCGTTTCCGGAGTGTCCGCCACGTGGTTCAGGCACGTCTGAGAGGTGGTTCCAGCATGCCCGGCAGGTTTTCCCAGAGAGTCCTCCAAGTGGTTCTGGCGTAGCCCGCAGGTGATTTTGGTGTGTCCGGCAGGTTGTTCCGTTCTGTCCGATAGGTTGTTCCGGCATGTCCAGCACGTGCTTCTGGCACTTCTGAGAGGTGGTTCTGGCATGCCGGGCAGGTTATTCCGGAGTGTCCGGTAAGTGGTTCTGGTGTAGCCGGCAGTTCATTTTGGCGTGTCTGGCACATGGGTCCTGCGAGTCGAGCAGGTGGTTCCGGCGTGCTCGGCAGGTGGTCCAGGCATGTCCGGCAGGTGGTTCCAGTCTGTCCAGGACGTGGTTCCAGCGTGTCCGGCACGTGGTTCTCTTACGTCTGAGAGGTGGTTCCTGCATGCCTGGCAGGTTATTGCGGATTGTCTGCCAGGTGGTTCTCTCATAGCCAGCTGTTGATTTTGGCCTGTCAGGCAGGTGGTTCTGGTGAGTCCAGCAGGTGGCTCCGGCGTGCTCGGCAGGTGGTTCTGGCATGTCTGGCAGGTGGTTCCGGCGAGTTGAGCAGCTGGTTCCAGCCTGTCCGTCAGGTTAGGGTTAGGGATAGGGTTAGGGTTACGGTTAGGGTTAGGGTTTAGGGTTTGGGGTTAGGGGTTAGGGTTAGGGGTAGGGTTAGGGTTAGGGTTACGGTTGGGTTAGGGTTTAGGGTTAGGCTTAGGGTTAGGGGTTAGGGTTGGGGTTAGGGTTTGGGGATAGGGTTAGGGTTAGGGTTAGGGTTAGGGCCCGGCAGGTGGTTCCGGCGAGCCGAGCAGGTGGCTCCGGCGCGCCCGGCAGGTGCTTCCGCTGCGCCCGGCAGGTGGTTCCGGCGAGGCGAGCAGGTGGCTCCGGCGCGCCGGGCAGGTGGTTCCGGCGAGGCGAGCAGGTGGCTCCGGCGTGCTTCGCACGTGCTTCCGCTGGGCCCGGCAGGTGGTTCCGGCGAGGCGAGCAGGTGGCTCTGGCGCGCTCGGCAGGTGCTTCCGCTGCACCCGGCAGGTGGTTCCGGCGAGGCGAGCAGGTGGCTCCGGCGCGCCCGGCAGGTGCTTCTGCTGGGCCTGGCAGGTGGTTCCGGCGAGGCGAGCAGGTGGCTCCGGCGCGCCGGGCAGGTGGTTCCGGCGAGGCGAGCAGGTTGTTCCTGCGTGCTTGGCAGGTGGTTCAGTTGGGTCTGGCAGGTGGTTTCGGTCTGTTTGGGGTGTGGTTCCAGCATCTCAGGCACATGGTTCTGGCACGTCTGAGAGGTGGTTCCGGCTGGCCCAACAGGTGTTTCTGGAGTCTCCGCCAAGTGGTTCTGGCGTAGCTGGCAGGTGATGTTGGCGTGACTGGCAGGTGGTTCCAGCCAGCCCGGCAGGTGTTTCCGGAGTGTTCACCAACTGGCTGTGGCGTAGCCGGCAGGTGATTTTGGCGTGTCCGACAGGTGGTTCTGGCGAGTCGAGCAGGTGCTTCCGGCATGCTCGGCAGGTGCTTCCGGTGTCATTGGCATGTGGTTCTGGCAGGTCTGAGAGGTGGTTCCGGCATGCCTGACAGGTGATTCCGGAGTGTTCGCCAAGCGGTTCTGGCATTGGCGGCAGGTGATTTTGCCATGTCCAGAATGTGGTTCCAGCGAGTCGAACATGTGGTTCCGGCGTGTCCGGCAGGTGTTTCCGGTCTGTCCAGCAGGTGGTTCTGGGGTGTCCGGCATGAGGTTCTGGCACGTCTGAGAGGTGGTTCCGGCCGGCCCGACATGCGTTTCCGGAGTGTCCGCCACGTGGTTCAGGCACGTCTGAGAGGTGGTTCCAGCATGCCCGGCAGGTTTTCCCGGAGAGTCCTCCAAGTGGTTCTGGCGTAGCCCGCAGGTGATTTTGGTGTGTCCGGCAGGTTGTTCCGTTCTGTCCGATAGGTTGTTCCGGCATGTCCAGCACGTGCTTCTGGCACTTCTGAGAGGTGGTTCTGGCATGCCGGGCAGGTTATTCCGGAGTGTCCAGTAAGTGGTTCTGGTGTAGCCGGCAGTTCATTTTGGCGTGTCTGGCACATGGGTCCTGCGAGTCGACCAGGTGGTTCCGGCGTGCTCGGCAGGTGGTCCAGGCATGTCCGGCAGGTGGTTCCAGTCTGTCCAGGACGTGGTTCCAGCGTGTCCGGCACGTGGTTCTCTTACGTCTGAGAGGTGGTTCCTGCATGCCTGGCAGGTTATTGCGGATTGTCTGCCAGGTGGTTCTCTCATAGCCAGCTGTTGATTTTGGCCTGTCAGGCAGGTGGTTCTGGTGAGTCCAGCAGGTGGCTCCGGCGTGCTCGGCAGGTGGTTCTGGCATGTCTGGCAGGTGGTTCCGGCGAGTTGAGCAGCTGGTTCCAGCCTGTCCGTCAGGTTAGGGTTAGGGATAGGGTTAGGGTTACGGTTAGGGTTAGGGTTTAGGGTTTGGGGTTAGGGGTTAGGGTTAGGGGTAGGGTTAGAGTTAGGGTTACGGTTGGGTTAGGGTTTAGGGTTAGGCTTAGGGTTAGGGGTTAGGGTTAGGGTTAGGGTTTGGGGATAGGGTTAGGGTTAGGGTTAGGGTTAGGGCCCGGCACGTGGTTCCGGCGAGGCGAGCAGATGGCTCCGGCGCGCCGGGCAGGTGGTTCCGGCGAGGCGAGCTGGTGGCTCCGGCGCGCTCGGCAGGTGCTTCCGCTGCGCCCGGCAGGTGGTTCCGGCGAGGCGAGCAGGTTGTTCCTGCGTGCTCGGCAGGTGGTTCATTTGGGTCTGGCAGGTGGTTTCGGTCTGTTCGGGGTGTGGTTCCAGCATCTCAGGCACATCGTTCTGGCACGTCTGAGAGGTGGTTCCGGCTGGCCCAACAGGTGTTTCTGGAGTCTCCGCCAAGTGGTTCTGGCGTAGCTGGCAGGTGATGTTGGCGTGACTGGCAGGTGGTTCCAGCCAGCCCGGCAGGTGTTTCCGGAGTGTTCACCAACTGGCTGTGGTGTAGCCGGCATGTGATTTTGGCGTGTCCGACAGGTGGTTCTGGCGAGTCGAGCAGGTGCTTCCGGCATGCTCGGCAGGTGCTTCCGGTGTCATTGGCATGTGGTTCTGGCAGGTCTGAGAGGTGGTTCCGGCATGCCTGACAGGTGATTCCGGAGTGTTCGCCAAGCGGTTCTGGCATAGGCGGCAGGTGATTTTGCCATGTCCAGAATGTGGTTCCAGCGAGTCGAACATGTGGTTCCGGCGTGTCCGGCAGGTGTTTCCGGTCTGTCCAGCAGGTGGTTCTGGGGTGTCCGGCATGAGGTTCTGGCACGTCTGAGAGGTGGTTCCGGCCGGCCCGACATGCGTTTCCGGAGTGTCCGCCACGTGGTTCAGGCACGTCTGAGAGGTGGTTCCAGCATGCCCGGCAGGTTTTCCCGGAGAGTCCTCCAAGTGGTTCTGGCGTAGCCCGCAGGTGATTTTGGTGTGTCCGGCAGGTTGTTCCGTTCTGTCCGATAGGTTGTTCCGGCATGTCCAGCACGTGCTTCTGGCACTTCTGAGAGGTGGTTCTGGCATGCCGGGCAGGTTATTCCGGAGTGTCCAGTAAGTGGTTCTGGTGTAGCCGGCAGTTCATTTTGGCGTGTCTGGCACATGGGTCCTGCGAGTCGACCAGGTGGTTCCGGCGTGCTCGGCAGGTGGTCCAGGCATGTCCGGCAGGTGGTTCCAGTCTGTCCAGGACGTGGTTCCAGCGTGTCCGGCACGTGGTTCTCTTATGTCTGAGAGGTGGTTCCTGCATGCCTGGCAGGTTATTGCGGATTGTCTGCCAGGTGGTTCTCTCATAGCCAGCTGTTGATTTTGGCCTGTCAGGCAGGTGGTTCTGGTGAGTCCAGCAGGTGGCTCCGGCGTGCTCGGCAGGTGGTTCTGGCATGTCTGGCAGGTGGTTCCGGCGAGTTGAGCAGCTGGTTCCAGCCTGTCCGTCAGGTTAGGGTTAGGGATAGGGTTAGGGTTACGGTTAGGGTTAGGGTTTAGGGTTTGGGGTTAGGGGTTAGGGTTAGGGGTAGGGTTAGGGTTAGGGTTACGGTTGGGTTAGGGTTTAGGGTTAGGCTTAGGGTTAGGGGTTAGGGTTAGGGTTAGGGTTTGGGGATAGGGTTAGGGTAAGGGTTAGGGCCCGGCACGTGGTTCCGGCGAGGCGAGCAGGTGGCTCCGGCGTGCTTGGCACGTGCTTCCGCTGGGCCCGGCAGGTGGTTCCGGCGAGACGAGCAGGTGGCTCCGGCGTGCTTGGCACGTGCTTCCGCTGGGCCCGGCAGGTGGTTCCGGCGAGGCGAGCAGGTGGCTCCGGCGCGCTCGGCAGGTGCTTCCGCTGCACCCGGCAGGTGGTTACGGCGAGGCGAGCAGGTCGCTCCGGCGCGCTCGGCAGGTGCTTCCGCTGCACCCGGCAGGTGCTTCCGGCGAGGCGAGCAGGTGGCTCCGGCGCGCCCGGCAGGTGCTTCTGCTGGGCCTGGCAGGTGGTTCCGGCGAGGCGAGCAGGTGGCTCCGGCGCGCCGGGCAGGTGGTTCCGGCGAGGCGAGCAGGTGGCTCCGGCGCGCTCGGGAGCTGCTTCCGCTGGGCCCGGCAGGTGGTTCCGGCAAGGCGAGCAGGTTGTTCCTGCGTGCTTGGCAGGTGGTTCAGTTGGGTCTGGCAGGTGGTTTCGGTCTGTTCGGGGTGTGGTTCCAGCATCTCAGGCACATGGTTCTGGCACGTCTGAGAGGTGGTTCCGGCTGACACAACAGGTGTTTCTGGAGTCTCCGCCAAGTGGTTCTGGCGTAGCTGGCAGGTGATGTTGGCGTGACTGGCAGGTGGTTCCAGCCAGCCCGGCATGTGTTTCCGGAGTGTTCACCAACTGGCTGTGGCGTAGCCGGCAGGTGATTTTGGCGTGTCCGACAGGTGGTTCTGGCGAGTCGAGCAGGTGCTTCCGGCATGCTCGGCAGGTGCTTCCGGTGTCATTGGCATGTGGTTCTGGCAGGTCTGAGAGGTGGTTCCGGCATGCCTGACAGGTGATTCCGGAGTGTTCGCCAAGCGGTTCTGGCATAGGCGGCAGGTGATTTTGCCATGTCCAGAATGTGGTTCCAGCGAGTCGAACATGTGGTTCCGGCGCGTCCGGCAGGTGTTTCCGGTCTGTCCAGCAGGTGGTTCTGGGGTGTCCGGCATGAGGTTCTGGCACGTCTGAGAGGTGGTTCCGGCCGGCCCGACATGCGTTTCCGGAGTGTCCGCCACGTGGTTCAGGCACGTCTGAGAGGTGGTTCCAGCATGCCCGGCAGGTTTTCCCGGAGAGTCCTCCAAGTGGTTCTGGCGTAGCCCGCAGGTGATTTTGGTGTGTCCGGCAGGTTGTTCCGTTCTGTCCGATAGGTTGTTCCGGCATGTCCAGCACGTGCTTCTGGCACTTCTGAGAGGTGGTTCTGGCATGCCGGGCAGGTTATTCCGGAGTGTCCGGTAAGTGGTTCTGGTGTAGCCGGCAGTTCATTTTGGCGTGTCTGGCACATGGGTCCTGCGAGTCGAGCAGGTGGTTCCGGCGTGCTCGGCAGGTGGTCCAGGCATGTCCGGCAGGTGGTTCCAGTCTGTCCAGGACGTGGTTCCAGCGTGTCCGGCACGTGGTTCTCTTACGTCTGAGAGGTGGTTCCTGCATGCCTGGCAGGTTATTGCGGATTGTCTGCCAGGTGGTTCTCTCATAGCCAGCTGTTGATTTTGGCCTGTCAGGCAGGTGGTTCTGGTGAGTCCAGCAGGTGGCTCCGGCGTGCTCGGCAGGTGGTTCTGGCATGTCTGGCAGGTGGTTCCGGCGAGTTGAGCAGCTGGTTCCAGCCTGTCCGTCAGGTTAGGGTTAGGGATAGGGTTAGGGTTACGGTTAGGGTTAGGGTTTAGGGTTTGGGGTTAGGGGTTAGGGTTAGGGGTAGGGTTAGGGTTAGGGTTACGGTTGGGTTAGGGTTTAGGGTTAGGCTTAGGGTTAGGGGTTAGGGTTAGGGTTAGGGTTTGGGGATAGGGTTAGGGTTAGGGTTAGGGCCCGGCACGTGGTTCCGGCGAGGCGAGCAGGTGGCTCCGGCGTGCTTGGCACGTGCTTCCGCTGGGCCCGGCAGGTGGTTCCGGCGAGACGAGCAGGTGGCTCCGGCGTGCTTGGCACGTGCTTCCGCTGGGCCCGGCAGGTGGTTCCGGCGAGGCGAGCAGGTGGCTCCGGCGCGCTCGGCAGGTGCTTCCGCTGCACCCGGCAGGTGGTTACGGCGAGGCGAGCAGGTCGCTCCGGCGCGCTCGGCAGGTGCTTCCGCTGCACCCGGCAGGTGCTTCCGGCGAGGCGAGCAGGTGGCTCCGGCGCGCCCGGCAGGTGCTTCTGCTGGGCCTGGCAGGTGGTTCCGGCGAGGCGAGCAGGTGGCTCCGGCGCGCTCGGGAGCTGCTTCCGCTGGGCCCGGCAGGTGGTTCCGGCAAGGTGAGCAGGTTGTTCCTGCGTGCTTGGCAGGTGGTTCAGTTGGGTCTGGCAGGTGGTTTCGGTCTGTTCGGGGTGTGGTTCCAGCATCTCAGGCACATGGTTCTGGCACGTCTGAGAGGTGGTTCCGGCTGACACAACAGGTGTTTCTGGAGTCTCCGCCAAGTGGTTCTGGCGTAGCTGGCAGGTGATGTTGGCGTGACTGGCAGGTGGTTCCAGCCAGCCCGGCAGGTGTTTCCGGAGTGTTCACCAACTGGCTGTGGCGTAGCCGGCAGGTGATTTTGGCGTGTCCGACAGGTGGTTCTGGCGAGTCGAGCAGGTGCTTCCGGCATGCTCGGCAGGTGCTTCCGGTGTCATTGGCATGTGGTTCTGGCAGGTCTGAGAGGTGGTTCCGGCATGCCTGACAGGTGATTCCGGAGTGTTCGCCAAGCGGTTCTGGCATTGGCGGCAGGTGATTTTGCCATGTCCAGAATGTGGTTCCAGCGAGTCGAACATGTGGTTCCGGCGTGTCCGGCAGGTGTTTCCGGTCTGTCCAGCAGGTGGTTCTGGGGTGTCCGGCATGAGGTTCTGGCACGTCTGAGAGGTGGTTCCGGCCGGCCCGACATGCGTTTCCGGAGTGTCCGCCACGTGGTTCAGGCACGTCTGAGAGGTGGTTCCAGCATGCCCGGCAGGTTTTCCCAGAGAGTCCTCCAAGTGGTTCTGGCGTAGCCCGCAGGTGATTTTGGTGTGTCCGGCAGGTTGTTCCGTTCTGTCCGATAGGTTGTTCCGGCATGTCCAGCACGTGCTTCTGGCACTTCTGAGAGGTGGTTCTGGCATGCCGGGCAGGTTATTCCGGAGTGTCCGGTAAGTGGTTCTGGTGTAGCCGGCAGTTCATTTTGGCGTGTCTGGCACATGGGTCCTGCGAGTCGAGCAGGTGGTTCCGGCGTGCTCGGCAGGTGGTCCAGGCATGTCCGGCAGGTGGTTCCAGTCTGTCCAGGACGTGGTTCCAGCGTGTCCGGCACGTGGTTCTCTTACGTCTGAGAGGTGGTTCCTGCATGCCTGGCAGGTTATTGCGGATTGTCTGCCAGGTGGTTCTCTCATAGCCAGCTGTTGATTTTGGCCTGTCAGGCAGGTGGTTCTGGTGAGTCCAGCAGGTGGCTCCGGCGTGCTCGGCAGGTGGTTCTGGCATGTCTGGCAGGTGGTTCCGGCGAGTTGAGCAGCTGGTTCCAGCCTGTCCGTCAGGTTAGGGTTAGGGATAGGGTTAGGGTTACGGTTAGGGTTAGGGTTTAGGGTTTGGGGTTAGGGGTTAGGGTTAGGGGTAGGGTTAGAGTTAGGGTTACGGTTGGGTTAGGGTTTAGGGTTAGGCTTAGGGTTAGGGGTTAGGGTTAGGGTTAGGGTTTGGGGATAGGGTTAGGGTTAGGGTTAGGGTTAGGGCCCGGCACGTGGTTCCGGCGAGGCGAGCAGATGGCTCCGGCGCGCCGGGCAGGTGGTTCCGGCGAGGCGAGCTGGTGGCTCCGGCGCGCTCGGCAGGTGCTTCCGCTGCGCCCGGCAGGTGGTTCCGGCGAGGCGAGCAGGTTGTTCCTGCGTGCTCGGCAGGTGGTTCATTTGGGTCTGGCAGGTGGTTTCGGTCTGTTCGGGGTGTGGTTCCAGCATCTCAGGCACATCGTTCTGGCACGTCTGAGAGGTGGTTCCGGCTGGCCCAACAGGTGTTTCTGGAGTCTCCGCCAAGTGGTTCTGGCGTAGCTGGCAGGTGATGTTGGCGTGACTGGCAGGTGGTTCCAGCCAGCCCGGCAGGTGTTTCCGGAGTGTTCACCAACTGGCTGTGGCGTAGCCGGCAGGTGATTTTGGCGTGTCCGACAGGTGGTTCTGGCGAGTCGAGCAGGTGCTTCCGGCATGCTCGGCAGGTGCTTCCGGTGTCATTGGCATGTGGTTCTGGCAGGTCTGAGAGGTGGTTCCGGCATGCCTGACAGGTGATTCCGGAGTGTTCGCCAAGCGGTTCTGGCATAGGCGGCAGGTGATTTTGCCATGTCCAGAATGTGGTTCCAGCGAGTCGAACATGTGGTTCCGGCGTGTCCGGCAGGTGTTTCCGGTCTGTCCAGCAGGTGGTTCTGGGGTGTCCGGCATGAGGTTCTGGCACGTCTGAGAGGTGGTTCCGGCCGGCCCGACATGCGTTTCCGGAGTGTCCGCCACGTGGTTCAGGCACGTCTGAGAGGTGGTTCCAGCATGCCCGGCAGGTTTTCCCGGAGAGTCCTCCAAGTGGTTCTGGCGTAGCCCGCAGGTGATTTTGGTGTGTCCGGCAGGTTGTTCCGTTCTGTCCGATAGGTTGTTCCGGCATGTCCAGCACGTGCTTCTGGCACTTCTGAGAGGTGGTTCTGGCATGCCGGGCAGGTTATTCCGGAGTGTCCGGTAAGTGGTTCTGGTGTAGCCGGCAGTTCATTTTGGCGTGTCTGGCACATGGGTCCTGCGAGTCGAGCAGGTGGTTCCGGCGTGCTCGGCAGGTGGTCCAGGCATGTCCGGCAGGTGGTTCCAGTCTGTCCAGGACGTGGTTCCAGCGTGTCCGGCACGTGGTTCTCTTACGTCTGAGAGGTGGTTCCTGCATGCCTGGCAGGTTATTGCGGATTGTCTGCCAGGTGGTTCTCTCATAGCCAGCTGTTGATTTTGGCCTGTCAGGCAGGTGGTTCTGGTGAGTCCAGCAGGTGGCTCCGGCGTGCTCGGCAGGTGGTTCTGGCATGTCTGGCAGGTGGTTCCGGCGAGTTGAGCAGCTGGTTCCAGCCTGTCCGTCAGGTTAGGGTTAGGGATAGGGTTAGGGTTACGGTTAGGGTTAGGGTTTAGGGTTTGGGGTTAGGGGTTAGGGTTAGGGGTAGGGTTAGAGTTAGGGTTACGGTTGGGTTAGGGTTTAGGGTTAGGCTTAGGGTTAGGGGTTAGGGTTAGGGTTAGGGTTTGGGGATAGGGTTAGGGTTAGGGTTAGGGTTAGGGCCCGGCACGTGGTTCCGGCGAGGCGAGCAGATGGCTCCGGCGCGCCGGGCAGGTGGTTCCGGCGAGGCGAGCTGGTGGCTCCGGCGCGCTCGGCAGGTGCTTCCGCTGCGCCCGGCAGGTGGTTCCGGCGAGGCGAGCAGGTTGTTCCTGCGTGCTCGGCAGGTGGTTCATTTGGGTCTGGCAGGTGGTTTCGGTCTGTTCGGGGTGTGGTTCCAGCATCTCAGGCACATCGTTCTGGCACGTCTGAGAGGTGGTTCCGGCTGGCCCAACAGGTGTTTCTGGAGTCTCCGCCAAGTGGTTCTGGCGTAGCTGGCAGGTGATGTTGGCGTGACTGGCAGGTGGTTCCAGCCAGCCCGGCAGGTGTTTCCGGAGTGTTCACCAACTGGCTGTGGCGTAGCCGGCAGGTGATTTTGGCGTGTCCGACAGGTGGTTCTGGCGAGTCGAGCAGGTGCTTCCGGCATGCTCGGCAGGTGCTTCCGGTGTCATTGGCATGTGGTTCTGGCAGGTCTGAGAGGTGGTTCCGGCATGCCTGACAGGTGATTCCGGAGTGTTCGCCAAGCGGTTCTGGCATAGGCGGCAGGTGATTTTGCCATGTCCAGAATGTGGTTCCAGCGAGTCGAACATGTGGTTCCGGCGTGTCCGGCAGGTGTTTCCGGTCTGTCCAGCAGGTGGTTCTGGGGTGTCCGGCATGAGGTTCTGGCACGTCTGAGAGGTGGTTCCGGCCGGCCCGACATGCGTTTCCGGAGTGTCCGCCACGTGGTTCAGGCACGTCTGAGAGGTGGTTCCAGCATGCCCGGCAGGTTTTCCCGGAGAGTCCTCCAAGTGGTTCTGGCGTAGCCCGCAGGTGATTTTGGTGTGTCCGGCAGGTTGTTCCGTTCTGTCCGATAGGTTGTTCCGGCATGTCCAGCACGTGCTTCTGGCACTTCTGAGAGGTGGTTCTGGCATGCCGGGCAGGTTATTCCGGAGTGTCCGGTAAGTGGTTCTGGTGTAGCCGGCAGTTCATTTTGGCGTGTCTGGCACATGGGTCCTGCGAGTCGACCAGGTGGTTCCGGCGTGCTCGGCAGGTGGTCCAGGCATGTCCGGCAGGTGGTTCCAGTCTGTCCAGGACGTGGTTCCAGCGTGTCCGGCACGTGGTTCTCTTATGTCTGAGAGGTGGTTCCTGCATGCCTGGCAGGTTATTGCGGATTGTCTGCCAGGTGGTTCTCTCATAGCCAGCTGTTGATTTTGGCCTGTCAGGCAGGTGGTTCTGGTGAGTCCAGCAGGTGGCTCCGGCGTGCTCGGCAGGTGGTTCTGGCATGTCTGGCAGGTGGTTCCGGCGAGTTGAGCAGCTGGTTCCAGCCTGTCCGTCAGGTTAGGGTTAGGGATAGGGTTAGGGTTACGGTTAGGGTTAGGGTTTAGGGTTTGGGGTTAGGGGTTAGGGTTAGGGGTAGGGTTAGGGTTAGGGTTACGGTTGGGTTAGGGTTTAGGGTTAGGCTTAGGGTTAGGGGTTAGGGTTAGGGTTAGGGTTTGGGGATAGGGTTAGGGTTAGGGTTAGGGCCCGGCACGTGGTTCCGGCGAGGCGAGCAGGTGGCTCCGGCGTGCTTGGCACGTGCTTCCGCTGGGCCCGGCAGGTGGTTCCGGCGAGACGAGCAGGTGGCTCCGGCGTGCTTGGCACGTGCTTCCGCTGGGCCCGGCAGGTGGTTCCGGCGAGGCGAGCAGGTGGCTCCGGCGCGCTCGGCAGGTGCTTCCGCTGCACCCGGCAGGTGGTTACGGCGAGGCGAGCAGGTCGCTCCGGCGCGCTCGGCAGGTGCTTCCGCTGCACCCGGCAGGTGCTTCCGGCGAGGCGAGCAGGTGGCTCCGGCGCGCCCGGCAGGTGCTTCTGCTGGGCCTGGCAGGTGGTTCCGGCGAGGCGAGCAGGTGGCTCCGGCGCGCCGGGCAGGTGGTTCCGGCGAGGCGAGCAGGTGGCTCCGGCGCGCTCGGGAGCTGCTTCCGCTGGGCCCGGCAGGTGGTTCCGGCAAGGCGAGCAGGTTGTTCCTGCGTGCTTGGCAGGTGGTTCAGTTGGGTCTGGCAGGTGGTTTCGGTCTGTTCGGGGTGTGGTTCCAGCATCTCAGGCACATGGTTCTGGCACGTCTGAGAGGTGGTTCCGGCTGACACAACAGGTGTTTCTGGAGTCTCCGCCAAGTGGTTCTGGCGTAGCTGGCAGGTGATGTTGGCGTGACTGGCAGGTGGTTCCAGCCAGCCCGGCATGTGTTTCCGGAGTGTTCACCAACTGGCTGTGGCGTAGCCGGCAGGTGATTTTGGCGTGTCCGACAGGTGGTTCTGGCGAGTCGAGCAGGTGCTTCCGGCATGCTCGGCAGGTGCTTCCGGTGTCATTGGCATGTGGTTCTGGCAGGTCTGAGAGGTGGTTCCGGCATGCCTGACAGGTGATTCCGGAGTGTTCGCCAAGCGGTTCTGGCATAGGCGGCAGGTGATTTTGCCATGTCCAGAATGTGGTTCCAGCGAGTCGAACATGTGGTTCCGGCGTGTCCGGCAGGTGTTTCCGGTCTGTCCAGCAGGTGGTTCTGGGGTGTCCGGCATGAGGTTCTGGCACGTCTGAGAGGTGGTTCCGGCCGGCCCGACATGCGTTTCCGGAGTGTCCGCCACGTGGTTCAGGCACGTCTGAGAGGTGGTTCCAGCATGCCCGGCAGGTTTTCCCGGAGAGTCCTCCAAGTGGTTCTGGCGTAGCCCGCAGGTGATTTTGGTGTGTCCGGCAGGTTGTTCCGTTCTGTCCGATAGGTTGTTCCGGCATGTCCAGCACGTGCTTCTGGCACTTCTGAGAGGTGGTTCTGGCATGCCGGGCAGGTTATTCCGGAGTGTCCGGTAAGTGGTTCTGGTGTAGCCGGCAGTTCATTTTGGCGTGTCTGGCACATGGGTCCTGCGAGTCGAGCAGGTGGTTCCGGCGTGCTCGGCAGGTGGTCCAGGCATGTCCGGCAGGTGGTTCCAGTCTGTCCAGGACGTGGTTCCAGCGTGTCCGGCACGTGGTTCTCTTACGTCTGAGAGGTGGTTCCTGCATGCCTGGCAGGTTATTGCGGATTGTCTGCCAGGTGGTTCTCTCATAGCCAGCTGTTGATTTTGGCCTGTCAGGCAGGTGGTTCTGGTGAGTCCAGCAGGTGGCTCCGGCGTGCTCGGCAGGTGGTTCTGGCATGTCTGGCAGGTGGTTCCGGCGAGTTGAGCAGCTGGTTCCAGCCTGTCCGTCAGGTTAGGGTTAGGGATAGGGTTAGGGTTACGGTTAGGGTTAGGGTTTAGGGTTTGGGGTTAGGGGTTAGGGTTAGGGGTAGGGTTAGGGTTAGGGTTACGGTTGGGTTAGGGTTTAGGGTTAGGCTTAGGGTTAGGGGTTAGGGTTGGGGTTAGGGTTTGGGGATAGGGTTAGGGTTAGGTTTAGGGTTAGGGCCCGGCAGGTGGTTCCGGCGAGCCGAGCAGGTGGCTCCGGCGCGCCCGGCAGGTGCTTCCGCTGCGCCCGACAGGTGGTTCCGGCGAGGCGAGCAGGTGGCTCCGGCGTGCCGGGCAGGTGGTTCCGGCGAGGCGAGCAGGTGGCTCCGGCGTGCTTGGCACGTGCTTCCGCTGGGCCCGGCAGGTGGTTCCGGCGAGGCGAGCAGGTGGCTCTGGCGCGCTCGGCAGGTGCTTCCGCTGCACCCGGCAGGTGGTTCCGGCGAGGCGAGCAGGTGGCTCCGGCGCGCCCGGCAGGTGCTTCTGCTGGGCCTGGCAGGTGGTTCCGGCGAGGCGAGCAGGTGGCTCCGGCGCGCCGGGCAGGTGGTTCCGGCGAGGCGAGCAGGTTGTTCCTGCGTTCTTGGCAGGTGGTTCAGTTGGGTCTGGCAGGTGGTTTCGGTCTGTTTGGGGTGTGGTTCCAGCATCTCAGGCACATGGTTCTGGCACGTCTGAGAGGTGGTTCCGGCTGGCCCAACAGGTGTTTCTGGAGTCTCCGCCAAGTGGTTCTGGCGTAGCTGGCAGGTGATGTTGGCGTGACTGGCAGGTGGTTCCAGCCAGCCCGGCAGGTGTTTCCGGAGTGTTCACCAACTGGCTGTGGCGTAGCCGGCAGGTGATTTTGGCGTGTCCGACAGGTGGTTCTGGCGAGTCGAGCAGGTGCTTCCGGCATGCTCGGCAGGTGCTTCCGGTGTCATTGGCATGTGGTTCTGGCAGGTCTGAGAGGTGGTTCCGGCATGCCTGACAGGTGATTCCGGAGTGTTCGCCAAGCGGTTCTGGCATTGGCGGCAGGTGATTTTGCCATGTCCAGAATGTGGTTCCAGCGAGTCGAACATGTGGTTCCGGCGTGTCCGGCAGGTGTTTCCGGTCTGTCCAGCAGGTGGTTCTGGGGTGTCCGGCATGAGGTTCTGGCACGTCTGAGAGGTGGTTCCGGCCGGCCCGACATGCGTTTCCGGAGTGTCCGCCACGTGGTTCAGGCACGTCTGAGAGGTGGTTCCAGCATGCCCGGCAGGTTTTCCCAGAGAGTCCTCCAAGTGGTTCTGGCGTAGCCCGCAGGTGATTTTGGTGTGTCCGGCAGGTTGTTCCGTTCTGTCCGATAGGTTGTTCCGGCATGTCCAGCACGTGCTTCTGGCACTTCTGAGAGGTGGTTCTGGCATGCCGGGCAGGTTATTCCGGAGTGTCCGGTAAGTGGTTCTGGTGTAGCCGGCAGTTCATTTTGGCGTGTCTGGCACATGGGTCCTGCGAGTCGAGCAGGTGGTTCCGGCGTGCTCGGCAGGTGGTCCAGGCATGTCCGGCAGGTGGTTCCAGTCTGTCCAGGACGTGGTTCCAGCGTGTCCGGCACGTGGTTCTCTTACGTCTGAGAGGTGGTTCCTGCATGCCTGGCAGGTTATTGCGGATTGTCTGCCAGGTGGTTCTCTCATAGCCAGCTGTTGATTTTGGCCTGTCAGGCAGGTGGTTCTGGTGAGTCCAGCAGGTGGCTCCGGCGTGCTCGGCAGGTGGTTCTGGCATGTCTGGCAGGTGGTTCCGGCGAGTTGAGCAGCTGGTTCCAGCCTGTCCGTCAGGTTAGGGTTAGGGATAGGGTTAGGGTTACGGTTAGGGTTAGGGTTTAGGGTTTGGGGTTAGGGGTTAGGGTTAGGGGTAGGGTTAGAGTTAGGGTTACGGTTGGGTTAGGGTTTAGGGTTAGGCTTAGGGTTAGGGGTTAGGGTTAGGGTTAGGGTTTGGGGATAGGGTTAGGGTTAGGGTTAGGGTTAGGGCCCGGCACGTGGTTCCGGCGAGGCGAGCAGATGGCTCCGGCGCGCCGGGCAGGTGGTTCCGGCGAGGCGAGCAGGTTGTTCCTGCGTGCTCGGCAGGTGGTTCAGTTGGGTCTGGCAGGTGGTTTCGGTCTGTTCGGGGTGTGGTTCCAGCATCTCAGGCACATGTTTCTGGCACGTCTGAGAGGTGGTTCCGGCTGGCCCAACAGGTGTTTCTGGAGTCTCCGCCAAGTGGTTCTGGCGTAGCTGGCAGGTGATGTTGGCGTGACTGGCAGGTGGTTCCAGCCAGCCCGGCAGGTGTTTCCGGAGTGTTCACCAACTGGCTGTGGCGTAGCCGGCAGGTGATTTTGGCGTGTCCGACTGGTGGTTCTGGCGAGTCGAGCAGGTGCTTCCGGCATGCTCGGCAGGTGCTTCCGGTGTCATTGGCATGTGGTTCTGGCAGGTCTGAGAGGTGGTTCCGGCATGCCTGACAGGTGATTCCGGAGTGTTCGCCAAGAGGTTCTGGCATAGGCGGCAGGTGATTTTGCCATGTCCAGAATGTGGTTCCAGCGAGTCGAACATGTGGTTCCGGCGTGTCCGGCAGGTGTTTCCGGTCTGTCCAGCAGGTGGTTCTGGGGTGTCCGGCATGAGGTTCTGGCACGTCTGAGAGGTGGTTCCGGCCGGCCCGACATGCGTTTCCGGAGTGTCCGCCACGTGGTTCAGGCACGTCTGAGAGGTGGTTCCAGCATGCCCGGCAGGTTTTCCCGGAGAGTCCTCCAAGTGGTTCTGGCGTAGCCCGCAGGTGATTTTGGTGTGTCCGGCAGGTTGTTCCGTTCTGTCCGATAGGTTGTTCCGGCATGTCCAGCACGTGCTTCTGGCACTTCTGAGAGGTGGTTCTGGCATGCCGGGCAGGTTATTCCGGAGTGTCCGGTAAGTGGTTCTGGTGTAGCCGGCAGTTCATTTTGGCGTGTCTGGCACATGGGTCCTGCGAGTCGAGCAGGTGGTTCCGGCGTGCTCGGCAGGTGGTCCAGGCATGTCCGGCAGGTGGTTCCAGTCTGTCCAGGACGTGGTTCCAGCGTGTCCGGCACGTGGTTCTCTTACGTCTGAGAGGTGGTTCCTGCATGCCTGGCAGGTTATTGCGGATTGTCTGCCAGGTGGTTCTCTCATAGCCAGCTGTTGATTTTGGCCTGTCAGGCAGGTGGTTCTGGTGAGTCCAGCAGGTGGCTCCGGCGTGCTCGGCAGGTGGTTCTGGCATGTCTGGCAGGTGGTTCCGGCGAGTTGAGCAGCTGGTTCCAGCCTGTCCGTCAGGTTAGGGTTAGGGATAGGGTTAGGGTTACGGTTAGGGTTAGGGTTTAGGGTTTGGGGTTAGGGGTTAGGGTTAGGGGTAGGGTTAGGGTTAGGGTTACGGTTGGGTTAGGGTTTAGGGTTAGGCTTAGGGTTAGGGGTTAGGGTTAGGGTTAGGGTTTGGGGATAGGGTTAGGGTTAGGTTTAGGGTTAGGGCCCGGCAGGTGGTTCCGGCGAGCCGAGCAGGTGGCTCCGGCGCGCCCGGCAGGTGCTTCCGCTGCGCCCGGCAGGTGGTTCCGGCGAGGCGAGCAGGTGGCTCCGGCGCGCCGGGCAGGTGGTTCCGGCGAGGCGAGCAGGTGGCTCCGGCGTGCTTGGCACGTGCTTCCGCTGGGCCCGGCAGGTGGTTCCGGCGAGGCGAGCAGGTGGCTCTGGCGCGCTCGGCAGCTGCTTCCGCTGCACCCGGCAGGTGGTTCCGGCGAGGCGAGCAGGTGGCTCCGGCGCGCCCGGCAGGTGCTTCTGCTGGGCCTGGCAGGTGGTTCCGGCGAGGCGAGCAGGTGGTTCCGGCGAGGCGAGCAGGTTGTTCCTGCGTGCTTGGCAGGTGGTTCAGTTGGGTCTGGCAGGTGGTTTCGGTCTGTTTGGGGTGTGGTTCCAGCATCTCAGGCACATGGTTCTGGCACGTCTGAGAGGTGGTTCCGGCTGGCCCAACAGGTGTTTCTGGAGTCTCCGCCAAGTGGTTCTGGCGTAGCTGGCAGGTGATGTTGGCGTGACTGGCAGGTGGTTCCAGCCAGCCCGGCAGGTGTTTCCGGAGTGTTCACCAACTGGCTGTGGCGTAGCCGGCAGGTGATTTTGGCGTGTCCGACAGGTGGTTCTGGCGAGTCGAGCAGGTGCTTCCGGCATGCTCGGCAGGTGCTTCCGGTGTCATTGGCATGTGGTTCTGGCAGGTCTGAGAGGTGGTTCCGGCATGCCTGACAGGTGATTCCGGAGTGTTCGCCAAGCGGTTCTGGCATTGGCGGCAGGTGATTTTGCCATGTCCAGAATGTGGTTCCAGCGAGTCGAACATGTGGTTCCGGCGTGTCCGGCAGGTGTTTCCGGTCTGTCCAGCAGGTGGTTCTGGGGTGTCCGGCATGAGGTTCTGGCACGTCTGAGAGGTGGTTCCGGCCGGCCCGACATGCGTTTCCGGAGTGTCCGCCACGTGGTTCAGGCACGTCTGAGAGGTGGTTCCAGCATGCCCGGCAGGTTTTCCCGGAGAGTCCTCCAAGTGGTTCTGGCGTAGCCCGCAGGTGATTTTGGTGTGTCCGGCAGGTTGTTCCGTTCTGTCCGATAGGTTGTTCCGGCATGTCCAGCACGTGCTTCTGGCACTTCTGAGAGGTGGTTCTGGCATGCCGGGCAGGTTATTCCGGAGTGTCCGGTAAGTGGTTCTGGTGTAGCCGGCAGTTCATTTTGGCGTGTCTGGCACATGGGTCCTGCGAGTCGAGCAGGTGGTTCCGGCGTGCTCGGCAGGTGGTCCAGGCATGTCCGGCAGGTGGTTCCAGTCTGTCCAGGACGTGGTTCCAGCGTGTCCGGCACGTGGTTCTCTTACGTCTGAGAGGTGGTTCCTGCATGCCTGGCAGGTTATTGCGGATTGTCTGCCAGGTGGTTCTCTCATAGCCAGCTGTTGATTTTGGCCTGTCAGGCAGGTGGTTCTGGTGAGTCCAGCAGGTGGCTCCGGCGTGCTCGGCAGGTGGTTCTGGCATGTCTGGCAGGTGGTTCCGGCGAGTTGAGCAGCTGGTTCCAGCCTGTCCGTCAGGTTAGGGTTAGGGATAGGGTTAGGGTTACGGTTATGGTTAGGGTTTAGGGTTTGGGGTTAGGGGTTAGGGTTAGGGGTAGGGTTAGGGTTAGGGTTACGGTTGGGTTAGGGTTTGGGTTAGGCTTAGGGTTAGGGGTTAGGGTTAGGGTTAGGGTTTGGGGATAGGGTTAGGGTTAGGGTTAGGGTTAGGGTTAGGGCCCGTCACGTGGTTCCGGCGAGGCGAGCAGGTGGCTCCGGCGCGCTCGGCAGGTGCTTCCGCTGGGCCCGGCAGGTGGTTCCGGCGAGGCGAGCAGGTGGCTCCGGCGCGCCGGGCAGGTGGTTCCGGCGAGGCGAGCAGGTGGCTCCGGCGCGCTCGGCAGGTGCTTCCGCTGGGCCCGGCTGGTGTTTCCGGAGGGGCGAGCAGGTGGCTACGGCGCGCTCGGCAGGTGCTTCCGCTGCGCCCGGCAGGTGGTTCCGGCGAGGCGAGCAGGTTGTTCCTGCGTGCTCGGCAGGTGGTTCAGTTGGGTCTGGCAGGTGGTTTCGGTCTGTTCGGGGTGCGGTTCCAGCATCTCAGGCACATGGTTCTGGCACGTCTGAGAGGTGGTTCCGGCTGGCCCAACAGGTGTTTCTGGAGTCTCCGCCAAGTGGTTCTGGCGTAGCTGGCAGGTGATGTTGGCGTGACTGGCAGGTGGTTCCAGCCAGCCCGGCAGGTGTTTCCGGAGTGTTCACCAACTGGCTGTGGCGTAGCCGGCAGGTGATTTTGGCGTGTCCGACAGGTGGTTCTGGCGAGTCGAGCAGGTGCTTCCGGCATGCTCGGCAGGTGCTTCCGGTGTCATTGGCATGTGGTTCTGGCAGGTCTGAGAGGTGGTTCCGGCATGCCTGACAGGTGATTCCGGAGTGTTCGCCAAGCGGTTCTGGCATTGGCGGCAGGTGATTTTGCCATGTCCAGAATGTGGTTCCAGCGAGTCGAACATGTGGTTCCGGCGTGTCCGGCAGGTGTTTCCGGTCTGTCCAGCAGGTGGTTCTGGGGTGTCCGGCATGAGGTTCTGGCACGTCTGAGAGGTGGTTCCGGCCGGCCCGACATGCGTTTCCGGAGTGTCCGCCACGTGGTTCAGGCACGTCTGAGAGGTGGTTCCAGCATGCCCGGCAGGTTTTCCCGGAGAGTCCTCCAAGTGGTTCTGGCGTAGCCCGCAGGTGATTTTGGTGTGTCCGGCAGGTTGTTCCGTTCTGTCCGATAGGTTGTTCCGGCATGTCCAGCACGTGCTTCTGGCACTTCTGAGAGGTGGTTCTGGCATGCCGGGCAGGTTATTCCGGAGTGTCCGGTAAGTGGTTCTGGTGTAGCCGGCAGTTCATTTTGGCGTGTCTGGCACATGGGTCCTGCGAGTCGAGCAGGTGGTTCCGGCGTGCTCGGCAGGTGGTCCAGGCATGTCCGGCAGGTGGTTCCAGTCTGTCCAGGACGTGGTTCCAGCGTGTCCGGCACGTGGTTCTCTTACGTCTGAGAGGTGGTTCCTGCATGCCTGGCAGGTTATTGCGGATTGTCTGCCAGGTGGTTCTCTCATAGCCAGCTGTTGATTTTGGCCTGTCAGGCAGGTGGTTCTGGTGAGTCCAGCAGGTGGCTCCGGCGTGCTCGGCAGGTGGTTCTGGCATGTCTGGCAGGTGGTTCCGGCGAGTTGAGCAGCTGGTTCCAGCCTGTCCGTCAGGTTAGGGTTAGGGATAGGGTTAGGGTTACGGTTATGGTTAGGGTTTAGGGTTTGGGGTTAGGGGTTAGGGTTAGGGGTAGGGTTAGGGTTAGGGTTACGGTTGGGTTAGGGTTTGGGTTAGGCTTAGGGTTAGGGGTTAGGGTTAGGGTTAGGGTTTGGGGATAGGGTTAGGGTTAGGGTTAGGGTTAGGGTTAGGGCCCGTCACGTGGTTCCGGCGAGGCGAGCAGGTGGCTCCGGCGCGCTCGGCAGGTGCTTCCGCTGGGCCCGGCAGGTGGTTCCGGCGAGGCGAGCAGGTGGCTCCGGCGCGCCGGGCAGGTGGTTCCGGCGAGGCGAGCAGGTGGCTCCGGCGCGCTCGGCAGGTGCTTCCGCTGGGCCCGGCTGGTGTTTCCGGAGGGGCGAGCAGGTGGCTACGGCGCGCTCGGCAGGTGCTTCCGCTGCGCCCGGCAGGTGGTTCCGGCGAGGCGAGCAGGTTGTTCCTGCGTGCTCGGCAGGTGGTTCAGTTGGGTCTGGCAGGTGGTTTCGGTCTGTTCGGGGTGCGGTTCCAGCATCTCAGGCACATGGTTCTGGCACGTCTGAGAGGTGGTTCCGGCTGGCCCAACAGGTGTTTCTGGAGTCTCCGCCAAGTGGTTCTGGCGTAGCTGGCAGGTGATGTTGGCGTGACTGGCAGGTGGTTCCAGCCAGCCCGGCAGGTGTTTCCGGAGTGTTCACCAACTGGCTGTGGCGTAGCCGGCAGGTGATTTTGGCGTGTCCGACAGGTGGTTCTGGCGAGTCGAGCAGGTGCTTCCGGCATGCTCGGCAGGTGCTTCCGGTGTCATTGGCATGTGGTTCTGGCAGGTCTGAGAGGTGGTTCCGGCATGCCTGACAGGTGATTCCGGAGTGTTCGCCAAGCGGTTCTGGCATAGGCGGCAGGTGATTTTGCCATGTCCAGAATGTGGTTCCAGCGAGTCGAACATGTGGTTCCGGCGTGTCCGGCAGGTGTTTCCGGTCTGTCCAGCAGGTGGTTCTGGGGTGTCCGGCATGAGGTTCTGGCACGTCTGAGAGGTGGTTCCGGCCGGCCCGACATGCGTTTCCGGAGTGTCCGCCACGTGGTTCAGGCACGTCTGAGAGGTGGTTCCAGCATGCCCGGCAGGTTTTCCCGGAGAGTCCTCCAAGTGGTTCTGGCGTAGCCCGCAGGTGATTTTGGTGTGTCCGGCAGGTTGTTCCGTTCTGTCCGATAGGTTGTTCCGGCATGTCCAGCACGTGCTTCTGGCACTTCTGAGAGGTGGTTCTGGCATGCCGGGCAGGTTATTCCGGAGTGTCCGGTAAGTGGTTCTGGTGTAGCCGGCAGTTCATTTTGGCGTGTCTGGCACATGGGTCCTGCGAGTCGAGCAGGTGGTTCCGGCGTGCTCGGCAGGTGGTCCAGGCATGTCCGGCAGGTGGTTCCAGTCTGTCCAGGACGTGGTTCCAGCGTGTCCGGCACGTGGTTCTCTTACGTCTGAGAGGTGGTTCCTGCATGCCTGGCAGGTTATTGCGGATTGTCTGCCAGGTGGTTCTCTCATAGCCAGCTGTTGATTTTGGCCTGTCAGGCAGGTGGTTCTGGTGAGTCCAGCAGGTGGCTCCGGCGTGCTCGGCAGGTGGTTCTGGCATGTCTGGCAGGTGGTTCCGGCGAGTTGAGCAGCTGGTTCCAGCCTGTCCGTCAGGTTAGGGTTAGGGATAGGGTTAGGGTTACGGTTAGGGTTAGGGTTTAGGGTTTGGGGTTAGGGGTTAGGGTTAGGGGTAGGGTTAGGGTTAGGGTTACGGTTGGGTTAGGGTTTAGGGTTAGGCTTAGGGTTAGGGGTTAGGGTTAGGGTTAGGGTTTGGGGATAGGGTTAGGGTTAGGGTTAGGGTTAGGGCCCGTCACGTGGTTCCGGCGAGGCGAGCAGGTGGCTCCGGCGCGCTCGGCAGGTGCTTCCGCTGGGCCCGGCAGGTGGTTCCGGCGAGGCGAGAAGGTGGCTCCGGCGTGCCGGGCAGGTGGTTCCGGCGAGGCGAGCAGGTGGCTCCGGCGCGCTCGGCAGGTGCTTCCGCTGGGCCCGGCTGGTGTTTCCGGAGCGGCGAGCAGGTGGCTCCGGCGCGCTCGGCAGGTGCTTCCGCTGCGCCCGGCAGGTGGTTCCGGCGAGGTGAGCAGGTTGTTCCTGCGTGCTCGGCAGGTGGTTCAGTTGGGTCTGGCAGGTGGTTTCGGTCTGTTCGGGGTGCGGTTCCAGCATCTCAGGCACATGGTTCTGGCACGTCTGAGAGGTGGTTCCGGCTGGCCCAACAGGTGTTTCTGGAGTCTCCGCCAAGTGGTTCTGGCGTAGCTGGCAGGTGATGTTGGCGTGACTGGCAGGTGGTTCCAGCCAGCCCGGCAGGTGTTTCCGGAGTGTTCACCAACTGGCTGTGGCGTAGCCGGCAGGTGATTTTGGCGTGTCCGACAGGTGGTTCTGGCGAGTCGAGCAGGTGCTTCCGGCATCCTCGGCAGGTGCTTCCGGTGTCATTGGCATGTGGTTCTGGCAGGTCTGAGAGGTGGTTCCGGCATGCCTGACAGGTGATTCCGGAGTGTTCGCCAAGCGGTTCTGGCATAGGCGGCAGGTGATTTTGCCATGTCCAGAATGTGGTTCCAGCGAGTCGAACATGTGGTTCCGGCGTGTCCGGCAGGTGTTTCCGGTCTGTCCAGCAGGTGGTTCTGGGGTGTCCGGCATGAGGTTCTGGCACGTCTGAGAGGTGGTTCCGGCCGGCCCGACATGCGTTTCCGGAGTGTCCGCCACGTGGTTCAGGCACGTCTGAGAGGTGGTTCCAGCATGCCCGGCAGGTTTTCCCGGAGAGTCCTCCAAGTGGTTCTGGCGTAGCCCGCAGGTGATTTTGGTGTGTCCGGCAGGTTGTTCCGTTCTGTCCGATAGGTTGTTCCGGCATGTCCAGCACGTGCTTCTGGCACTTCTGAGAGGTGGTTCTGGCATGCCGGGCAGGTTATTCCGGAGTGTCCGGTAAGTGGTTCTGGTGTAGCCGGCAGTTCATTTTGGCGTGTCTGGCACATGGGTCCTGCGAGTCGAGCAGGTGGTTCCGGCGTGCTCGGCAGGTGGTCCAGGCATGTCCGGCAGGTGGTTCCAGTCTGTCCAGGACGTGGTTCCAGCGTGTCCGGCACGTGGTTCTCTTACGTCTGAGAGGTGGTTCCTGCATGCCTGGCAGGTTATTGCGGATTGTCTGCCAGGTGGTTCTCTCATAGCCAGCTGTTGATTTTGGCCTGTCAGGCAGGTGGTTCTGGTGAGTCCAGCAGGTGGCTCCGGCGTGCTCGGCAGGTGGTTCTGGCATGTCTGGCAGGTGGTTCCGGCGAGTTGAGCAGCTGGTTCCAGCCTGCCCGTCAGGTTAGGGTTAGGGATAGGGTTAGGGTTACGGTTAGGGTTAGGGTTTAGGGTTTGGGGTTAGGGGTTAGGGTTAGGGGTAGGGTTAGGGTTAGGGTTACGGTTGGGTTAGGGTTTAGGGTTAGGCTTAGGGTTAGGGGTTAGGGTTAGGGTTAGGGTTTGGGGATAGGGTTAGGGTTAGGGTTAGGGTTAGGGCCCGTCACGTGGTTCCGGCGAGGCGAGCAGGTGGCTCCGGCGCGCTCGGCAGGTGCTTCCGCTGGTCCCGGCAGGTGGTTCCGGCGAGGCGAGCAGGTGGCTCCGGCGTGCCGGGCAGGTGGTTCCGGCGAGGCGAGCAGGTGGCTCCGGCGCGCTCGGCAGGTGCTTCCGCTGGGCCCGGCTGGTGTTTCCGGAGGGGCGAGCAGGTGGCTCCGGCGCGCTCGGCAGGTGCTTCCGCTGCGCCCGGCAGGTGGTTCCGGCGAGGCGAGCAGGTTGTTCCTGCGTGCTCGGCAGGTGGTTCAGTTGGGTCTGGCAGGTGGTTTCGGTCTGTTCGGGGTGCGGTTCCAGCATCTCAGGCACATGGTTCTGGCACGTCTGAGAGGTGGTTTCGGCTGGCCCAACAGGTGTTTCTGGAGTCTCCGCCAAGTGGTTCTGGCGTAGCTGGCAGGTGATGTTGGCGTGACTGGCAGGTGGTTCCAGCCAGCCCGGCAGGTGTTTCCGGAGTGTTCACCAACTGGCTGTGGCGTAGCCGGCAGGTGATTTTGGCGTGTCCGACAGGTGGTTCTGGCGAGTCGAGCAGGTGCTTCCGGCATCCTCGGCAGGTGCTTCCGGTGTCATTGGCATGTGGTTCTGGCAGGTCTGAGAGGTGGTTCCGGCATGCCTGACAGGTGATTCCGGAGTGTTCGCCAAGCGGTTCTGGCATAGGCGGCAGGTGATTTTGCCATGTCCAGAATGTGGTTCCAGCGAGTCGAACATGTGGTTCCGGCGTGTCCGGCAGGTGTTTCCGGTCTGTCCAGCAGGTGGTTCTGGGGTGTCCGGCATGAGGTTCTGGCACGTCTGAGAGGTGGTTCCGGCCGGCCCGACATGCGTTTCCGGAGTGTCCGCCACGTGGTTCAGGCACGTCTGAGAGGTGGTTCCAGCATGCCCGGCAGGTTTTCCCGGAGAGTCCTCCAAGTGGTTCTGGCGTAGCCCGCAGGTGATTTTGGTGTGTCCGGCAGGTTGTTCCGTTCTGTCCGATAGGTTGTTCCGGCATGTCCAGCACGTGCTTCTGGCACTTCTGAGAGGTGGTTCTGGCATGCCGGGCAGGTTATTCCGGAGTGTCCGGTAAGTGGTTCTGGTGTAGCCGGCAGTTCATTTTGGCGTGTCTGGCACATGGGTCCTGCGAGTCGAGCAGGTGGTTCCGGCGTGCTCGGCAGGTGGTCCAGGCATGTCCGGCAGGTGGTTCCAGTCTGTCCAGGACGTGGTTCCAGCGTGTCCGGCACGTGGTTCTCTTACGTCTGAGAGGTGGTTCCTGCATGCCTGGCAGGTTATTGCGGATTGTCTGCCAGGTGGTTCTCTCATAGCCAGCTGTTGATTTTGGCCTGTCAGGCAGGTGGTTCTGGTGAGTCCAGCAGGTGGCTCCGGCGTGCTCGGCAGGTGGTTCTGGCATGTCTGGCAGGTGGTTCCGGCGAGTTGAGCAGCTGGTTCCAGCCTGTCCGTCAGGTTAGGGTTAGGGATAGGGTTAGGGTTACGGTTAGGGTTAGGGTTTAGGGTTTGGGGTTAGGGGTTAGGGTTAGGGGTAGGGTTAGGGTTAGGGTTACGGTTGGGTTAGGGTTTAGGGTTAGGCTTAGGGTTAGCGGTTAGGGTTAGGGTTAGGGTTTGGGGATAGGGTTAGGGTTAGGGTTAGGGTTAGGGCCCGTCACGTGGTTCCGGCGAGGCGAGCAGGTGGCTCCGGCGCGCCGGGCAGGTGGTTCCGGCGAGGCGAGCAGGTGGCTCCGGCGCGCTCCGCAGGTGCTTCCGCTGCGCCCGGCAGGTGGTTCCGGCGAGGCGAGCAGGTTGTTCCTGCGTGCTCGGCAGGTGGTTCAGTTGGGTCTGGCAGGTGGTTTCGGTCTGTTCGGGGTGCGGTTCCAGCATCTCAGGCACATGGTTCTGGCACGTCTGAGAGGTGGTTCCGGTTGGCCCAACAGGTGTTTCTGGAGTCTCCGCCAAGTGGTTCTGGCGTAGCTGGCAGGTGATGTTGGCGTGACTGGCAGGTGGTTCCAGCCAGCCCGGCAGGTGTTTCCGGAGTGTTCACCAACTGGCTGTGGCGTAGCCGGCAGGTGATTTTGGCGTGTCCGACAGGTGGTTCTGGCGAGTCGAGCAGGTGCTTCCGGCATGCTCGGCAGGTGCTTCCGGTGTCATTGGCATGTGGTTCTGGCAGGTCTGAGAGGTGGTTCCGGCATGCCTGACAGGTGATTCCGGAGTGTTCGCCAAGCGGTTCTGGCATAGGCGGCAGGTGATTTTGCCATGTCCAGAATGTGGTTCCAGCGAGTCGAACATGTGGTTCCGGCGTGTCCGGCAGGTGTTTCCGGTCTGTCCAGCAGGTGGTTCTGGGGTGTCCGGCATGAGGTTCTGGCACGTCTGAGAGGTGGTTCCGGCCGGCCCGACATGCGTTTCCGGAGTGTCCGCCACGTGGTTCAGGCACGTCTGAGAGGTGGTTCCAGCATGCCCGGCAGGTTTTCCCGGAGAGTCCTCCAAGTGGTTCTGGCGTAGCCCGCAGGTGATTTTGGTGTGTCCGGCAGGTTGTTCCGTTCTGTCCGATAGGTTGTTCCGGCATGTCCAGCACGTGCTTCTGGCACTTCTGAGAGGTGGTTCTGGCATGCCGGGCAGGTTATTCCGGAGTGTCCGGTAAGTGGTTCTGGTGTAGCCGGCAGTTCATTTTGGCGTGTCTGGCACATGGGTCCTGCGAGTCGAGCAGGTGGTTCCGGCGTGCTCGGCAGGTGGTCCAGGCATGTCCGGCAGGTGGTTCCAGTCTGTCCAGGACGTGGTTCCAGCGTGTCCGGCACGTGGTTCTCTTACGTCTGAGAGGTGGTTCCTGCATGCCTGGCAGGTTATTGCGGATTGTCTGCCAGGTGGTTCTCTCATAGCCAGCTGTTGATTTTGGCCTGTCAGGCAGGTGGTTCTGGTGAGTCCAGCAGGTGGCTCCGGCGTGCTCGGCAGGTGGTTCTGGCATGTCTGGCAGGTGGTTCCGGCGAGTTGAGCAGCTGGTTCCAGCCTGTCCGTCAGGTTAGGGTTAGGGATAGGGTTAGGGTTACGGTTAGGGTTAGGGTTTAGGGTTTGGGGTTAGGGGTTAGGGTTAGGGGTAGGGTTAGGGTTAGGGTTACGGTTGGGTTAGGGTTTAGGGTTAGGCTTAGGGTTAGGGGTTAGGGTTAGGGTTAGGGTTTGGGGATAGGGTTAGGGTTAGGGTTAGGGTTAGGGCCCAGCAGGTGGTTCCGGCGAGCCGGGCAGGTGGCTCCGGCGCGCCCGGCAGGTGCTTCTGCTGGGCCCGGCAGGTGGTTCCGGCGAGGCGAGCAGGTGGCTCCGGCGCGCTCCGCAGGTGCTTCCGCTGCGCCCGGCTGGTGGTTCCGGCGAGGCGAGCAGGTTGTTCCTGCGTGCTCGGCAGGTGGTTCAGTTGGGTCTGGCAGGTGGTTTCGGTCTGTTCGGGGTGTGGTTCCAGCATCTCAGGCACATGGTTCTGGCACGTCTGAGAGGTGGTTCCGGCTGGCCCAACAGGTGTTTCTGGAGTCTCCGCCAAGTGGTTCTGGCGTAGCTGGCAGGTGATGTTGGCGTGACTGGCAGGTGGTTCCAGCCAGCCCGGCAGGTGTTTCCGGAGTGTTCACCAACTGGCTGTGGCGTAGCCGGCAGGTGATTTTGGCGTGTCCGACAGGTGGTTCTGGCGAGTCGAGCAGGTGCTTCCGGCATGCTCGGCAGGTGCTTCCGGTGTCATTGGCATGTGGTTCTGGCAGGTCTGAGAGGTGGTTCCGGCATGCCTGACAGGTGATTCCGGAGTGTTCGCCAAGCGTTTCTGGCATAGGCGGCAGGTGATTTTGCCATGTCCAGAATGTGGTTCCAGCGAGTCGAACATGTGGTTCCGGCGTGTCCGGCAGGTGTTTCCGGTCTGTCCAGCAGGTGGTTCTGGGGTGTCCGGCATGAGGTTCTGGCACGTCTGAGAGGTGGTTCCGGCCGGCCCGACGTGCGTTTCCGGAGTGTCCGCCACGTGGTTCAGGCACGTCTGAGAGGTGGTTCCAGCATGCCCGGCAGGTTTTCCCGGAGAGTCCTCCAAGTGGTTCTGGCGTAGCCCGCAGGTGATTTTGGTGTGTCCGGCAGGTTGTTCCGTTCTGTCCGATAGGTTGTTCCGGCATGTCCAGCACGTGCTTCTGGCACTTCTGAGAGGTGGTTCTGGCATGCCGGGCAGGTTATTCCGGAGTGTCCGGTAAGTGGTTCTGGTGTAGCCGGCAGTTCATTTTGGTGTGTCTGGCACATGGGTCCTGCGAGTCGAGCAGGTGGTTCCGGCGTGCTCGGCAGGTGGTCCAGGCATGTCCGGCAGGTGGTTCCAGTCTGTCCAGGACGTGGTTCCAGCGTGTCCGGCACGTGGTTCTCTTACGTCTGAGAGGTGGTTCCTGCATGCCTGGCAGGTTATTGCGGATTTTCTGCCAAGTGGTTCTCTCATAGCCAGCTGTTGATTTTGGCCTGTCAGGCAGGTGGTTCTGGTGAGTCCAGCAGGTGGCTCCGGCGTGCTCGGCAGGTGGTTCTGGCATGTCTGGCAGGTGGTTCCGGCGAGTTGAGCAGCTGGTTCCAGCCTGTCCGTCAGGTTAGGGTTAGGGATAGGGTTAGGGTTACGGTTAGGGTTAGGGTTTAGGGTTTGGGGTTAGGGGTTAGGGTTAGGGGTAGGGTTAGGGTTAGGGTTACGGTTGGGTTAGGGTTTAGGGTTAGGCTTAGGGTTAGGGGTTAGGGTTGGGGTTAGGGTTTGGGGATAGGGTTAGGGTTAGGGTTAGGGCCCGGCACGTGGTTCCGGCGAGGCGAGCAGGTGGCTCCGGCGCGCTCGGCAGGTGCTTCCGCTGGGCCCGGCAGGTGGTTACGGCGAGGCGAGCAGGTGGCTCCGGCGTGCTTGGCACATGCTTCCGCTGGGCCCGGCAGGTGGTTCCGGCGAGGCGAGCAGGTGGCTCCGGAGCGCTAGGCAGGTGCTTCCGCTGCACCCGGCAGGTGGTTCCGGCGAGGCGAGCAGGTGGCTCCGGCGCGCTCGGCAGGTGCTTCCGCTGCGCCCGGCAGGTGGTTCCGGCGAGGCGAGCAGGTTGTTCCTGCGTGCTCGGCAGGTGGTTCAGTTGGGTCTGGCAGGTGGTTTCGGTCTGTTTGGGGTGTGGTTCCAGCATCTCAGGCACATGGTTCTGGCACGTCTGAGAGGTGGTTCCGGCTGGCCCAACAGGTGTTTCTGGAGTCTCCGCCAAGTGGTTCTGGCGTAGCTGGCAGGTGGTTCCAGCCAGCCCGGCAGGTGTTTCCGGAGTGTTCACCAACTGGCTGTGGCGTAGCCGGCAGGTGATTTTGGCGTGTCCGACAGGTGGTTCTGGCGAGTCGAGCAGGTGCTTCCGGCATGCTCGGCAGGTGCTTCCGGTGTCATTGGCATGTGGTTCTGGCAGGTCTGAGAGGTGGTTCCGGCATGCCTGACAGGTGATTCCGGAGTGTTCGCCAAGCGGTTCTGGCATAGGCGGCAGGTGATTTTGCCATGTCCAGAATGTGGTTCCAGCGAGTCGAACATGTGGTTCCGGCGTGTCCGGCAGGTGTTTCCGGTCTGTCCAGCAGGTGGTTCTGGGGTGTCCGGCATGAGGTTCTGGCACGTCTGAGAGGTGGTTCCGGCCGGCCCGACATGCGTTTCCGGAGTGTCCGCCACGTGGTTCAGGCACGTCTGAGAGGTGGTTCCAGCATGCCCGGCAGGTTTTCCCGGAGAGTCCTCCAAGTGGTTCTGGCGTAGCCCGCAGGTGATTTTGGTGTGTCCGGCAGGTTGTTCCGTTCTGTCCGATAGGTTGTTCCGGCATGTCCAGCACGTGCTTCTGGCACTTCTGAGAGGTGGTTCTGGCATGCCGGGCAGGTTATTCCGGAGTGTCCGGTAAGTGGTTCTGGTGTAGCCGGCAGTTCATTTTGGCGTGTCTGGCACATGGGTCCTGCGAGTCGAGCAGGTGGTTCCGGCGTGCTCGGCAGGTGGTCCAGGCATGTCCGGCAGGTGGTTCCAGTCTGTCCAGGACGTGGTTCCAGCGTGTCCGGCACGTGGTTCTCTTACGTCTGAGAGGTGGTTCCTGCATGCCTGGCAGGTTATTGCGGATTGTCTGCCAGGTGGTTCTCTCATAGCCAGCTGTTGATTTTGGCCTGTCAGGCAGGTGGTTCTGGTGAGTCCAGCAGGTGGCTCCGGCGTGCTCGGCAGGTGGTTCTGGCATGTCTGGCAGGTGGTTCCGGCGAGTTGAGCAGCTGGTTCCAGCCTGTCCGTCAGGTTAGGGTTAGGGATAGGGTTAGGGTTACGGTTAGGGTTAGGGTTTAGGGTTTGGGGTTAGGGGTTAGGGTTAGGGGTAGGGTTAGGGTTAGGGTTACGGTTGGGTTAGGGTTTGGGTTAGGCTTAGGGTTAGGGGTTAGGGTTAGGGTTAGGGTTACGGTTGGGTTAGGGTTTAGGGTTAGGCTTAGGGTTAGGGGTTAGGGTTAGGGTTAGGGTTTGGGGATAGGGTTAGGGTTAGGGTTAGGGTTAGGGTTAGGGCCCGGCACGTGGTTCCGGCGAGGCGAGCAGGTGGCTCCGGCGCGCTCGGCAGGTGCTTCCGCTGGGCCCGGCAGGTGGTTCCGGCGAGGCGAGCAGGTGGCTCCGGCGTGCTTGGCACGTGCTTCCGCTGGGCCCGGCAGGTGGTTCCGGCGAGGCGAGCAGGTGGCTCCGGCGCGCTCGGCAGGTGCTTCCGCTGCACCCGGCAGGTGGTTCCGGCGAGGCGAGCAGGTGGCTCCGGCGCGCTCGGCAGGTGCTTCCGCTGGGCCCGGCAGGTGGTTACGGCGAGGCGAGCAGGTGGCTCCGGCGTGCTTGGCACATGCTTCCGCTGGGCCCGGCAGGTGGTTCCGGCGAGGCGAGCAGGTGGCTCCGGAGCGCTAGGCAGGTGCTTCCGCTGCACCCGGCAGGTGGTTCCGGCGAGGCGAGCAGGTGGCTCCGGCGCGCTCGGCAGGTGCTTCCGCTGCGCCCGGCAGGTGGTTCCGGCGAGGCGAGCAGGTTGTTCCTGCGTGCTCGGCACGTGGTTCAGTTGGGTCTGGCAGGTGGTTTCGGTCTGTTTGGGGTGTGGTTCCAGCATCTCAGGCACATGGTTCTGGCACGTCTGAGAGGTGGTTCCGGCTGGCCCAACAGGTGTTTCTGGAGTCTCCGCCAAGTGGTTCTGGCGTAGCTGGCAGGTGGTTCCAGCCAGCCCGGCAGGTGTTTCCGGAGTGTTCACCAACTGGCTGTGGCGTAGCCGGCAGGTGATTTTGGCGTGTCCGACAGGTGGTTCTGGCGAGTCGAGCAGGTGCTTCCGGCATGCTCGGCAGGTGCTTCCGGTGTCATTGGCATGTGGTTCTGGCAGGTCTGAGAGGTGGTTCCGGCATGCCTGACAGGTGATTCCGGAGTGTTCGCCAAGCGGTTCTGGCATAGGCGGCAGGTGATTTTGCCATGTCCAGAATGTGGTTCCAGCGAGTCGAACATGTGGTTCCGGCGTGTCCGGCAGGTGTTTCCGGTCTGTCCAGCAGGTGGTTCTGGGGTGTCCGGCATGAGGTTCTGGCACGTCTGAGAGGTGGTTCCGGCCGGCCCGACATGCGTTTCCGGAGTGTCCGCCACGTGGTTCAGGCACGTCTGAGAGGTGGTTCCAGCATGCCCGGCAGGTTTTCCCGGAGAGTCCTCCAAGTGGTTCTGGCGTAGCCCGCAGGTGATTTTGGTGTGTCCGGCAGGTTGTTCCGTTCTGTCCGATAGGTTGTTCCGGCATGTCCAGCACGTGCTTCTGGCACTTCTGAGAGGTGGTTCTGGCATGCCGGGCAGGTTATTCCGGAGTGTCCGGTAAGTGGTTCTGGTGTAGCCGGCAGTTCATTTTGGCGTGTCTGGCACATGGGTCCTGCGAGTCGAGCAGGTGGTTCCGGCGTGCTCGGCAGGTGGTCCAGGCATGTCCGGCAGGTGGTTCCAGTCTGTCCAGGACGTGGTTCCAGCGTGTCCGGCACGTGGTTCTCTTACGTCTGAGAGGTGGTTCCTGCATGCCTGGCAGGTTATTGCGGATTGTCTGCCAGGTGGTTCTCTCATAGCCAGCTGTTGATTTTGGCCTGTCAGGCAGGTGGTTCTGGTGAGTCCAGCAGGTGGCTCCGGCGTGCTCGCCAGGTGGTTCTGGCATGTCTGGCAGGTGGTTCCGGCGAGTTGAGCAGCTGGTTCCAGCCTGTCCGTCAGGTTAGGGTTAGGGATAGGGTTAGGGTTACGGTTAGGGTTAGGGTTTAGGGTTTGGGGTTAGGGGTTAGGGTTAGGGGTAGGGTTAGGGTTAGGGTTACGGTTGGGTTAGGGTTTGGGTTAGGCTTAGGGTTAGGGGTTAGGGTTAGGGTTAGGGTTACGGTTGGGTTAGGGTTTAGGGTTAGGCTTAGGGTTAGGGGTTAGGGTTAGGGTTAGGGTTTGGGGATAGGGTTAGGGTTAGGGTTAGGGTTAGGGTTAGGGCCCGGCACGTGGTTCCGGCGAGGCGAGCAGGTGGCTCCGGCGCGCTCGGCAGGTGCTTCCGCTGGGCCCGGCAGGTGGTTCCGGCGAGGCGAGCAGGTGGCTCCGGCGTGCTTGGCACGTGCTTCCGCTGGGCCCGGCAGGTGGTTCCGGCGAGGCGAGCAGGTGGCTACGGCGCGCTCGGCAGGTGCTTCCGCTGCACCCGGCAGGTGGTTCCGGCGAGGCGAGCAGGTGGCTCCGGCGCGCTCGGCAGGTGCTTCCGCTGCGCCCGGCAGGTGGTTCCGGCGAGGCGAGCAGGTTGTTCCTGCGTGCTCGGCAGGTGGTTCAGTTGGGTCTGGCAGGTGGTTTCGGTCTGTTCGGGGTGCGGTTCCAGCATCTCAGGCACATGGTTCTGGCACGTCTGAGAGGTGGTTCCGGCTGGCCCAACAGGTGTTTCCGGAGTCTCCGCCAAGTGGTTCTGGCGTAGCTGGCAGGTGATGTTGGCGTGACTGGCAGGTGGTTCCAGCCAGCCCGGCAGGTGTTTCCGGAGTGTTCACCAACTGGCTGTGGCGTAGCCGGCAGGTGATTTTGGCGTGTCCGACAGGTGGTTCTGGCGAGTCGAGCAGGTGCTTCCGGCATGCTCGGCAGGTGCTTCCGGTGTCATTGGCATGTGGTTCTGGCAGGTCTGAGAGGTGGTTCCGGCATGCCTGACAGGTGATTCCGGAGTGTTCGCCAAGCGGTTCTGGCATAGGCGGCAGGTGATTTTGCCATGTCCAGAATGTGGTTCCAGCGAGTCGAACATGTGGTTCCGGCGTGTCCGGCAGGTGTTTCCGGTCTGTCCAGCAGGTGGTTCTGGGGTGTCCGGCATGAGGTTCTGGCACGTCTGAGAGGTGGTTCCGGCCGGCCCGACGTGCGTTTCCGGAGTGTCCGCCACGTGGTTCAGGCACGTCTGAGAGGTGGTTCCAGCATGCCCGGCAGGTTTTCCCGGAGAGTCCTCCAAGTGGTTCTGGCGTAGCCCGCAGGTGATTTTGGTGTGTCCGGCAGGTTGTTCCGTTCTGTCCGATAGGTTGTTCCGGCATGTCCAGCACGTGCTTCTGGCACTTCTGAGAGGTGGTTCTGGCATGCCGGGCAGGTTATTCCGGAGTGTCCGGTAAGTGGTTCTGGTGTAGCCGGCAGTTCATTTTGGCGTGTCTGGCACATGGGTCCTGCGAGTCGAGCAGGTGGTTCCGGCGTGCTCGGCAGGTGGTCCAGGCATGTCCGGCAGGTGGTTCCAGTCTGTCCAGGACGTGGTTCCAGCGTGTCCGGCACGTGGTTCTCTTACGTCTGAGAGGTGGTTCCTGCATGCCTGGCAGGTTATTGCGGATTGTCTGCCAGGTGGTTCTCTCATAGCCAGCTGTTGATTTTGGCCTGTCAGGCAGGTGGTTCTGGTGAGTCCAGCAGGTGGCTCCGGCGTGCTCGGCAGGTGGTTCTGGCATGTCTGGCAGGTGGTTCCGGCGAGTTGAGCAGCTGGTTCCAGCCTGTCCGTCAGGTTAGGGTTAGGGATAGGGTTAGGGTTACGGTTAGGGTTAGGGTTTAGGGTTTGGGGTTAGGGGTTAGGGTTAGGGGTAGGGTTAGGGTTAGGGTTACGGTTGGGTTAGGGTTTAGGGTTAGGCTTAGGGTTAGGGGTTAGGGTTGGGGTTAGGGTTTGGGGATAGGGTTAGGGTTAGGGTTAGGGCCCGGCACGTGGTTCCGGCGAGGCGAGCAGGTGGCTCCGGCGCGCTCGGCAGGTGCTTCCGCTGGGCCCGGCAGGTGGTTACGGCGAGGCGAGCAGGTGGCTCCGGCGTGCTTGGCACATGCTTCCGCTGGGCCCGGCAGGTGGTTCCGGCGAGGCGAGCAGGTGGCTCCGGAGCGCTAGGCAGGTGCTTCCGCTGCACCCGGCAGGTGGTTCCGGCGAGGCGAGCAGGTGGCTCCGGCGCGCTCGGCAGGTGCTTCCGCTGCGCCCGGCAGGTGGTTCCGGCGAGGCGAGCAGGTTGTTCCTGCGTGCTCGGCAGGTGGTTCAGTTGGGTCTGGCAGGTGGTTTCGGTCTGTTCGGGGTGCGGTTCCAGCATCTCAGGCACATGGTTCTGGCACGTCTGAGAGGTGGTTCCGGCTGGCCCAACAGGTGTTTCCGGAGTCTCCGCCAAGTGGTTCTGGCGTAGCTGGCAGGTGATGTTGGCGTGACTGGCAGGTGGTTCCAGCCAGCCCGGCAGGTGTTTCCGGAGTGTTCACCAACTGGCTGTGGCGTAGCCGGCAGGTGATTTTGGCGTGTCCGACAGGTGGTTCTGGCGAGTCGAGCAGGTGCTTCCGGCATGCTCGGCAGGTGCTTCCGGTGTCATTGGCATGTGGTTCTGGCAGGTCTGAGAGGTGGTTCCGGCATGCCTGACAGGTGATTCCGGAGTGTTCGCCAAGCGGTTCTGGCATAGGCGGCAGGTGATTTTGCCATGTCCAGAATGTGGTTCCAGCGAGTCGAACATGTGGTTCCGGCGTGTCCGGCAGGTGTTTCCGGTCTGTCCAGCAGGTGGTTCTGGGGTGTCCGGCATGAGGTTCTGGCACGTCTGAGAGGTGGTTCCGGCCGGCCCGACGTGCGTTTCCGGAGTGTCCGCCACGTGGTTCAGGCACGTCTGAGAGGTGGTTCCAGCATGCCCGGCAGGTTTTCCCGGAGAGTCCTCCAAGTGGTTCTGGCGTAGCCCGCAGGTGATTTTGGTGTGTCCGGCAGGTTGTTCCGTTCTGTCCGATAGGTTGTTCCGGCATGTCCAGCACGTGCTTCTGGCACTTCTGAGAGGTGGTTCTGGCATGCCGGGCAGGTTATTCCGGAGTGTCCGGTAAGTGGTTCTGGTGTAGCCGGCAGTTCATTTTGGCGTGTCTGGCACATGGGTCCTGCGAGTCGAGCAGGTGGTTCCGGCGTGCTCGGCAGGTGGTCCAGGCATGTCCGGCAGGTGGTTCCAGTCTGTCCAGGACGTGGTTCCAGCGTGTCCGGCACGTGGTTCTCTTACGTCTGAGAGGTGGTTCCTGCATGCCTGGCAGGTTATTGCGGATTGTCTGCCAGGTGGTTCTCTCATAGCCAGCTGTTGATTTTGGCCTGTCAGGCAGGTGGTTCTGGTGAGTCCAGCAGGTGGCTCCGGCGTGCTCGGCAGGTGGTTCTGGCATGTCTGGCAGGTGGTTCCGGCGAGTTGAGCAGCTGGTTCCAGCCTGTCCGTCTGGTTAGGGTTAGGGATAGGGTTAGGGTTACGGTTAGGGTTAGGGTTTAGGGTTTGGGGTTAGGGGTTAGGGTTAGGGGTAGGGTTAGGGTTAGGGTTACGGTTGGGTTAGGGTTTAGGGTTAGGCTTAGGGTTAGGGGTTAGGGTTAGGGTTAGGGTTTGGGGATAGGGTTAGGGTTAGGGTTAGGGTTAGGGCCCGGCACGTGGTTCCGGCGAGGCGAGCAGGTGGCTCCGGCGCGCTCGGCAGGTGCTTCCGCTGCGCCCGGCAGGTGGTTCCGGCGAGGCGAGCAGGTTGTTCCTGCGTGCTCGGCAGGTGGTTCAGTTGGGTCTGGCAGGTGGTTTCGGTCTGTTCGGGGTGTGGTTCCAGCATCTCAGGCACATGGTTCTGGCACGTCTGAGAGGTGGTTCCGGCTGGCCCAACAGGTGTTTCTGGAGTCTCCGCCAAGTGGTTCTGGCGTAGCTGGCAGGTGGTTCCAGCCAGCCCGGCAGGTGTTTCCGGAGTGTTCACCAACTGGCTGTGGCGTAGCCGGCAGGTGATTTTGGCGTGTCCGACAGGTGGTTCTGGCGAGTCGAGCAGGTGCTTCCGGCATGCTCGGCAGGTGCTTCCGGTGTCATTGGCATGTGGTTCTGGCAGGTCTGAGAGGTGGTTCCGGCATGCCTGACAGGTGATTCCGGAGTGTTCGCCAAGCGGTTCTGGCATAGGCGGCAGGTGATTTTGCCATGTCCAGAATGTGGTTCCAGCGAGTCGAAAATGTGGTTCCGGCGTGTCCGGCAGGTGTTTCCGGTCTGTCCAGCAGGTGGTTCTGGGGTGTCCGGCATGAGGTTCTGGCACGTCTGAGAGGTGGTTCCGGCCGGCCCGACATGCGTTTCCGGAGTGTCCGCCACGTGGTTCAGGCACGTCTGAGAGGTGGTTCCAGCATGCCCGGCAGGTTTTCCCGGAGAGTCCTCCAAGTGGTTCTGGCGTAGCCCGCAGGTGATTTTGGTGTGTCCGGCAGGTTGTTCCGTTCTGTCCGATAGGTTGTTCCGGCATGTCCAGCACGTGCTTCTGGCACTTCTGAGAGGTGGTTCTGGCATGCCGGGCAGGTTATTCCGGAGTGTCCGGTAAGTGGTTCTGGTGTAGCCGGCAGTTCATTTTGGCGTGTCTGGCACATGGGTCCTGCGAGTCGAGCAGGTGGTTCCGGCGTGCTCGGCAGGTGGTCCAGGCATGTCCGGCAGGTGGTTCCAGTCTGTCCAGGACGTGGTTCCAGCGTGTCCGGCACGTGGTTCTCTTACGTCTGAGAGGTGGTTCCTGCATGCCTGACAGGTTATTGCGGATTGTCTGCCAGGTGGTTCTCTCATAGCCAGCTGTTGATTTTGGCCTGTCAGGCAGGTGGTTCTGGTGAGTCCAGCAGGTGGCTCCGGCGTGCTCGGCAGGTGGTTCTGGCATGTCTGGCAGGTGGTTCCGGCGAGTTGAGCAGCTGGTTCCAGCCTGTCCGTCAGGTTAGGGTTAGGGATAGGGTTAGGGTTACGGTTAGGGTTAGGGTTTAGGGTTTGGGGTTAGGGGTTAGGGTTAGGGGTAGGGTTAGGGTTAGGGTTACGGTTGGGTTAGGGTTTAGGGTTAGGCTTAGGGTTAGGGGTTAGCGTTAGGGTTAGGGTTTGGGGATAGGGTTAGGGTTAGGGTTAGGGTTAGGGCCCGGCAGGTGGTTCCGGCGAGCCGAGCAGGTGGCTCCGGCGCGCTCGGCAGGTGCTTCCGCTGCACCCGGCAGGTGGTTCCGGCGAGGCGAGCAGGTTGTTCCTGCGTGCTCGGCAGGTGGTTCAGTTGGGTCTGGCAGGTGGTTTCGGTCTGTTCGGGGTGTGGTTCCAGCATCTCAGGCACATGGTTCTGGCACGTCTGAGAGGTGGTTCCGGCTGGCCCCACAGGTGTTTCTGGAGTCTCCGCCAAGTGGTTCTGGCGTAGCTGGCAGGTGATGTTGGCGTGACTGGCAGGTGGTTCCAGCCAGCCCGGCAGGTGTTTCCGGAGTGTTCACCAACTGGCTGTGGCGTAGCCGGCAGGTGATTTTGGCGTGTCCGACAGGTGGTTCTGGCGAGTCGAGCAGGTGCTTCCGGCATGCTCGGCAGGTGCTTCCGGTGTCATTGGCATGTGGTTCTGGCAGGTCTGAGAGGTGGTTCCGGCATGCCTGACAGGTGATTCCGGAGTGTTCGCCAAGCGGTTCTGGCATAGGCGGCAGGTGATTTTGCCATGTCCAGAATGTGGTTCCAGCGAGTCGAAAATGTGGTTCCGGCGTGTCCGGCAGGTGTTTCCGGTCTGTCCAGCAGGTGGTTCTGGGGTGTCCGGCATGAGGTTCTGGCACGTCTGAGAGGTGGTTCCGGCCGGCCCGACATGCGTTTCCGGAGTGTCCGCCACGTGGTTCAGGCACGTCTGAGAGGTGGTTCCAGCATGCCCGGCAGGTTTTCCCGGAGAGTCCTCCAAGTGGTTCTGGCGTAGCCCGCAGGTGATTTTGGTGTGTCCGGCAGGTTGTTCCGTTCTGTCCGATAGGTTGTTCCGGCATGTCCAGCACGTGCTTCTGGCACTTCTGAGAGGTGGTTCTGGCATGCCGGGCAGGTTATTCCGGAGTGTCCGGTAAGTGGTTCTGGTGTAGCCGGCAGTTCATTTTGGCGTGTCTGGCACATGGGTCCTGCGAGTCGAGCAGGTGGTTCCGGCGTGCTCGGCAGGTGGTCCAGGCATGTCCGGCAGGTGGTTCCAGTCTGTCCAGGACGTGGTTCCAGCGTGTCCGGCACGTGGTTCTCTTACGTCTGAGAGGTGGTTCCTGCATGCCTGGCAGGTTATTGCGGATTGTCTGCCAGGTGGTTCTCTCATAGCCAGCTGTTGATTTTGGCCTGTCAGGCAGGTGGTTCTGGTGAGTCCAGCAGGTGGCTCCGGCGTGCTCGGCAGGTGGTTCTGGCATGTCTGGCAGGTGGTTCCGGCGAGTTGAGCAGCTGGTTCCAGCCTGTCCGTCAGGTTAGGGTTAGGGATAGGGTTAGGGTTACGGTTAGGGTTAGGGTTTAGGGTTTGGGGTTAGGGGTTAGGGTTAGGGGTAGGGTTAGGGTTAGGGTTACGGTTGGGTTAGGGTTTAGGGTTAGGCTTAGGGTTAGGGGTTAGGGTTAGGGTTAGGGTTTGGGGATAGGGTTAGGGTTAGGGTTAGGGTTAGGGCCCGGCACGTGGTTCCGGCGAGGCGAGCAGGTGGCTCCGGCGCGCTCGGCAGGTGCTTCCGCTGCGCCCGGCAGGTGGTTCCGGCGAGGCGAGCAGGTTGTTCCTGCGTGCTCGGCAGGTGGTTCAGTTGGGTCTGGCAGGTGGTTTCGGTCTGTTCGGGGTGTGGTTCCAGCATCTCAGTCACATGGTTCTGGCACGTCTGAGAGGTGGTTCCGGCTGGCCCAACAGGTGTTTCTGGAGTCTCCGCCAAGTGGTTCTGGCGTAGCTGGCAGGTGGTTCCAGCCAGCCCGGCAGGTGTTTCCGGAGTGTTCACCAACTGGCTGTGGCGTAGCCGGCAGGTGATTTTGGCGTGTCCGACAGGTGGTTCTGGCGAGTCGAGCAGGTGCTTCCGGCATGCTCGGCAGGTGCTTCCGGTGTCATTGGCATGTGGTTCTGGCAGGTCTGAGAGGTGGTTCCGGCATGCCTGACAGGTGATTCCGGAGTGTTCGCCAAGCGGTTCTGGCATAGGCAGCAGGTGATTTTGCCATGTCCAGAATGTGGTTCCAGCGAGTCGAACATGTGGTTCCGGCGTGTCCGGCAGGTGTTTCCGGTCTGTCCAGCAGGTGGTTCTGGGGTGTCCGGCATGAGGTTCTGGCACGTCTGAGAGGTGGTTCCGGCCGGCCCGACATGCGTTTCCGGAGTGTCCGCCACGTGGTTCAGGCACGTCTGAGAGGTGGTTCCAGCATGCCCGGCAGGTTTTCCCGGAGAGTCCTCCAAGTGGTTCTGGCGTAGCCCGCAGGTGATTTTGGTGTGTCCGGCAGGTTGTTCCGTTCTGTCCGATAGGTTGTTCCGGCATGTCCAGCACGTGCTTCTGGCACTTCTGAGAGGTGGTTCTGGCATGCCGGGCAGGTTATTCCGGAGTGTCCGGTAAGTGGTTCTGGTGTAGCCGGCAGTTCATTTTGGCGTGTCTGGCACATGGGTCCTGCGAGTCGAGCAGGTGGTTCCGGCGTGCTCGGCAGGTGGTCCAGGCATGTCCGGCAGGTGGTTCCAGTCTGTCCAGGACGTGGTTCCAGCGTGTCCGGCACGTGGTTCTCTTACGTCTGAGAGGTGGTTCCTGCATGCCTGGCAGGTTATTGCGGATTGTCTGCCAGGTGGTTCTCTCATAGCCAGCTGTTGATTTTGGCCTGTCAGGCAGGTGGTTCTGGTGAGTCCAGCAGGTGGCTCCGGCGTGCTCGGCAGGTGGTTCTGGCATGTCTGGCAGGTGGTTCCGGCGAGTTGAGCAGCTGGTTCCAGCCTGTCCGTCAGGTTAGGGTTAGGGATGGGGTTAGGGTTACGGTTAGGGTTAGGGTTTAGGGTTTGGGGTTAGGGGTTAGGGTTAGGGGTAGGGTTAGGGTTAGGGTTACGGTTGGGTTAGGGTTTGGGTTAGGCTTAGGGTTAGGGGTTAGGGTTAGGGTTAGGGTTTGGGGATAGGGTTAGGGTTAGGGTTAGGGTTAGGGCCCGGCAGGTGGTTCCGGCGAGGCGAGCAGGTGGCTCCGGCGCGCTCGGCAGGTGCTTCCGCTGGGCCCGGCAGGTGGTTCCGGCGAGGCGAGCAGGTGGCTCCGGCGCGCTCGGCAGGTGCTTCCGCTGGGCCCGGCAGGTGGTTCCGGCGAGGCGAGCAGGTGGCTCCGGCGCGCTCGGCAGGTGCTTCCGCTGGGCCCGGCAGGTGGTTCCGGCGAGGCGAGCAGGTGGCTCCGGCGCGCTCCGCAGGTGCTTCCGCTGCGCCCGGCAGGTGGTTCCGGCGAGGCGAGCAGGTTGTTCCTGCGTGCTCGGCAGGTGGTTCAGTTGGGTCTGGCAGGTGGTTTCGGTCTGTTCGGGGTGCGGTTCCAGCATCTCAGGCACATGGTTCTGGCACGTCTGAGAGGTGGTTCCGGCTGGCCCAACAGGTGTTTCTGGAGTCTCCGCCAAGTGGTTCTGGCGTAGCTGGCAGGTGATGTTGGCGTGACTGGCAGGTGGTTCCAGCCAGCCCGGCAGGTGTTTCCGGAGTGTTCACCAACTGGCTGTGGCGTAGCCGGCAGGTGATTTTGGCGTGTCCGACAGGTGGTTCTGGCGAGTCGAGCAGGTGCTTCCGGCATGCTCGGCAGGTGCTTCCGGTGTCATTGGCATGTGGTTCTGGCAGGTCTGAGAGGTGGTTCCGGCATGCCTGACAGGTGATTCCGGAGTGTTCGCCAAGCGGTTCTGGCATAGGCGGCAGGTGATTTTGCCATGTCCAGAATGTGGTTCCAGCGAGTCGAACATGTGGTTCCGGCGTGTCCGGCAGGTGGTTTCCGGTCTGTCCAGCAGGTGGTTCTGGGGTGTCCGGCATGAGGTTCTGGCACGTCTGAGAGGTGGTTCCGGCCGGCCCGACATGCGTTTCCGAGTGTCCGCCACGTGGTTCAGGCACGTCTGAGAGGTGGTTCCAGCATGCCCGGCAGGTTTTCCCGGAGAGTCCTCCAAGTGGTTCTGGCGTAGCCCGCAGGTGATTTTGGTGTGTCCGGCAGGTTGTTCCGTTCTGTCCGATAGGTTGTTCCGGCATGTCCAGCACGTGCTTCTGGCACTTCTGAGAGGTGGTTCTGGCATGCCGGGCAGGTTATTCCGGAGTGTCCGGTAAGTGGTTCTGGTGTAGCCGGCAGTTCATTTTGGCGTGTCTGGCACATGGGTCCTGCGAGTCAGAGCAGGTGGTTCCGG